>NC_085084.1:2328792-2641292 GCF_963662255.1 Cinclus cinclus
CAGTTTCTGATAAAAAAGTATCTCCACTGGGTAGATTAAAGAGTTCTGCTCTTGCGTTTCAATATTACTTTCAGAGTCGAGGGACAGTGTTGGTCCTATCTGTAACCTGCTCTTTATTTAAAGAGAAATTGTGGCTGCCTGAAATCACGTTTTAGATCACTATAGCACTGCAACAACATTGATTTGCACTTCTGGGTGAAAAATGAAAGACAACATTATACAGCATAATTATGCTGATGCCTCAGCTGAGCTCCAGCACATCTCCTGTGGGGGTTCAAGCATCAGAAGTTTGAACAAAGCTGGGTTGAAAAATAGCATGGCTGGTCCCTTTCATTATGAGCTCAAATCCTGATCCTTGCCTCCTGAATGCACTGAATCTAATTCAGTCTCTGGTTGACACGAGTGGTAATTGCTTGCAGAGGCTGGGGAATCGTGGAACCATGACAGGGGGAGAAAATGTTAATCCTTAAGTACTTTCTGGGCATTCCTGTCGGTGGATGGAAAAGGGCACTGCACCCTACTGAAGTGACAGAGATCTCTTGGGTCCTTCACTCAGGAAAGTCTAAAGAAAAAAAAAAAAAAAGTCAAGATATTTCCAGAAGAACATGAAGACCGATTTTATATATTATTTCTCTTCAACTTTATAAAAGTGGCTAAAAGTTAGGCAGCGTTGCTTTTCCATCCACTACAGGAGTTAAAAAGATTCTGCCCTCCAGGGCTTTAAAAGATTGTGAGATATTGTGGTATGCCTGACTTCCCTCACCATGATCAAAGAACCATGCTGTATCAATATATTCCTTCCAAGAGTCAGGTGCACAGGATTTATTTTCTCTCTGAGACCATTCATGAAACACCATTACCTCTTCATGCAATTCAGTGCATACATGGACAAGATCAAAGTGAAAATATAGAGGGAAAACTGCGCATCTATTATTTAAGCTAATTTCAGATTTAGCAGTTAAAATACACTCGAAAAAATTCACTTTACTTCCCCGTTAAGAGAACTTGTCAGAAATTCAAGTGACAAATGCAGTCTTATTCTACTCTGAAGTAGATAGAAGCTTACCCTTGTCTCAAAATATGATGAAAAATGCTTTCAATTTCTTTCTGTTTTCCAGTAGAATTCAGTAGGTTACTGGGAGCTCCCACTAGGCATGTCTTTTTCTGGTGTGAAAGTCACTCAAATTTTCATCAAGTCCCAGTCTTGTTGTTTTTAGAAATATTGCACATTTTAATAGAAGAATGTGAGGAATATTCAGTGCTTCTGGCTTTGTCATAGTTGGAGAATGACTGAACAGAATCCAAGTTTTAAATCACTTAATTTCCAATTTTTCATACTGTTTTGTTAACAACTGACCAAAGAAACATTTAGTGTTCAGCCCTCAGTATTGCTTCAATTCCCCCAAATCCTGAAAATATTTATTGTAATTGACTGTTCATTTAAAATACTTTCATGTTTTAAAATTTTCATTCAGTCAAAAACTGTATTAAAAAAACCCGTAGTAATTACAATATAGTTTTAATATTCTTTTTGCAAGACAATAAATGCTGGAAATAATTGCGATTAATTAAAAGACAATTCCTTTCTGGTGAGCAAATAGTTTGAAATAATCAGAACATTGAAAGTAAAATTTTCAGATTTGGAGCTTCTGGAGAAAATATGGAGATCACAACGTCTTTCTGAGCTGTGCTTGGGAGATTACAATTAAAGATTTTATTGTTTCCACATAATCAAGATTGTGGCAAAGGACAGCCTAAATATTGAGAGTTTATTTGTTTTGCTTGATACTGTCAGAACTCTTTATCTTTATTTGATCTGAGAGGATACATGAAATAAAAGCCAAAATAAATTATCTGAGCCAGCAATTCGTTGATGGACTGAATTTTCTTCTCAGTCTATCCCAAATAAAAGAGTAATATAACTATCACAAATATAGTTTGTCAAAATAGATTAGAAAAAAATACTTTCACCACCTCTGAGATGCTGAGCTTTCTGTTTATCTGCTCCAAAGATCAGACACTAATTGGAAATACATTTTTATACAATTACACTTGTATTAAAAACTCAATAAAACATTGAAGAAAAATTCTCACACTTTTCCATTTCATATTGATGAATCAGAGTTTAGGAAATAGGCCATAGTTTATTCACTTTATATTTCGGAAAGATCTAGAAACATGTATTAGTTTTAATGGGGTTTAAGTGTTGCCTTTGTTTTGAATACCTTATATTAAGAGGGAAAAAAAAACAATAAAAGAGTGCACATTTTCTGATCTCCCAACAACATAATGGCATATAGTATTTATCAGGTCCAAAGAAGGGTGGAATAGAGGAGGAAAATATGTTCAAAACTTTGGCTGTATTTCATCAGTTCCTTATCTGTAATAAATAAATACTTATCCGACAACAATAAGGATAGGAATGTTACCTCTGGACCCTGAATTCATCTGGGAAATGAGAAAATCATGGAATTCTCAAAAGAATTTAAAGGCCATTAGTCTGAATGAGAGATGATGAATGAGAACACGGCTTTGAAATTACCAGAGTACACAGGAACAAAAATCACCAGCCTGTTTTAGCACCCAGTGAGCATCTGACAAAGTAATTCTGTTCAAAAAGAGAAAAAAATTGTTACCATTAGGGAGTGATTTTTGTACATTTGGTTTTCAGCATCTGTTAGTGAATTTACTTAAAAATCCACCTGAAACTCCTGTTCCAGGTCAGGAATCTGTCGACAGAAGGTCTGAACATGGAGAGGAGTAGAAAATGGTTTCAAATTGTCCTTGATTAAACAGGTCTGTTTCAAGAAGGGTCCAAACTTTAAAGAAAGGCTGTTTCATCCCTGTTTTCACAAAGATCTTCGTCCCTGCTGAAGAAGCTGACAATAGAGATTTGACAGGACAATATGCGCGTTATGACATTTCTTTTCATCAGCTGGAGCTCCCACTTTTCTCTTTCCCTTTGGTAATGAAACACCAATGATGCAAAACCCTGCTCTGTCTTCATCAGAGGCATCAGCACCCTGGGATCCTCTCCCCAGATCTGCTGCCCTTTTGCAAAGGTCAGCGTAGCAAGAAATCTGTTCTTTTGACAGTCCAATATAGCAAATTGGGGACCTGGTGGAGTGAGGAGAAACAAAATATGTGATGGGAAGGGAAACGTGACCTCTTATGAAAACAGGCTGTGGAGTTGGAATGGGCAATGCTGTTGCAGGTGAAGTTGTTATTTTTGTGTCTCTGACGGGGAAAATGCAAAGGACCACTCTTGGAAAACACAGTTCTTAATAAGAGACGAACTGGCAAACTGAAAACCAGCAAAATATCACAGAGCTCTCACAGCGACCAGAGTGGGGAAGGGTGCAAATTTACAACACAGCATCCCCAGATCACATCAGAGGTGCATTCACACTGTCACTCACTCACAGAGTGAATTCCTGAGTCTCCCAGAGGTGCCAGGAGTGCTTTTTTGCCTCCATTATGCCCATTGTGCTTCAAAATAAAGCTATTTTCCAAAGGCAACACCCATGACAGGCGACAGGTGAAAGGAAACTGAGCATGTGAAAGGAAAATAATGTAATTCCCACTCCATCTCTGCTGGTTGTTATATTGGCTGTGATACTGAAGGGATGATTGTATGTTTCATCTCAAATATGAGACACCAAGCTCTGTGCCATGCATTTTAACCATTAAATTTTCTCGCACCAATAATAATTCAAAAATTTCTGAATTTGAGTGGTTCTAAACTCAAATTATCACCTAAAGGTATGGGAAAACCCTAGTTGCTTCATTTAACTATTTTCACACACACATATTCTTTTTATTCATGTAATTAATAACTCCTTCATAGTAATATAGTAGCTTTTTTATTTCCATGTTACAGTTTCAGTGATTTAATCATTATAGCTCTAAAACAGGATGGCCACATCTCAAGGCAAGGAGATCTAGGTTTATGGCATGCTAAAGGTCACTGAACAATTATTGGGGTTACTAATTGACTTTAATTTTTTATAGTTCTGTCAAAAAGTTGTACTGCATATGTGGCATGCACGCTGTATAAAAATGATTTAGCTTTTGGATCTCTTTCAAAGGCCTTAAAAGAAAACACTGTCTAGACAAAGACAGGACTATAAAATGGTCTTGCAAGATTATGGTTAACTTTAAGGTTTAATGACATGCTTTCCACACAGTATTGCAACCAAAAGAAAAGCTAATTAATGGTATTCAGGTTGTTGTCACCTGTTGTGGGAGAAGGGCTTTTTACATTTCACACTTTGTTCACTCCTTCATTTGAGTAGTATCTCTGTATCTCTTAAAATAAATCAGAACGGAGCCAAGAAAGTTTGGCATTGCAACTACACTGTGCTACCAATAATATTAAAGGGTTGAAATGTAAAATAAAAAAGGAAAAACATGCTCTTTGAAGCTTGGAGCTACTTTTGTAATTGCTTGTTTGTTTCCCATCATGATTTTGTTTAGGTTCTATTACAGCAGATAAATTGAAATAAAAATGGTCCAGATTACAATACTGTTACTCAAATGGAAAAATATTTTTAAAGTTTTTTGGGTTCCTTTAGCTGGATAATTTGTACAGCACAGTGCTTGTTAAGTGGAATTGCTGCTCCTTAGCTCTGCTCTGCTTAAGTCCATGTCCTCACACACGCATACAACTCCTAATTTTGGTGGATTCATGATTTTGTATACCATGAGAGTGGTGCCTAAATCTGTGCCTAAAAATCGTGTTTTTCCACGGGCTCATTTTAGCCACTGCAAGGTGACTGTCTGGACTCTGCATTAGAAGGAAAATTGCACCAAATCTTGCTTTCTATGGCCTGCAAGTCTGAAAACATGATTTAGAAAGAAAACATGGTAGGGTTGGAGGCCAGGAGAAGCAGAAGGATGATACCCACAAGACTGAACAAGCCCAGCACTGTGACATCAGCTTAACATGAAACCGGCCAACCCATTAAACTGGCTTTGCCTGAGCAGCTAAGGCTTTATTAAAAAACTTTTAAAGGTCTTTTTCTTGTCCTGAGGGGGTAGGAAATGTTAAGAGTTCGACTTTTTCCCTCTATAGAATTGGATACCAGGTTTGTGTGAAGTTTTATGGGTTTGAGTTAATAATCTGAGACTAAGATCGTCCACATTACGTGACAGCTTTCCAGAAAAACAGAGGCAAGAAGGGATGGAAAGTAAGAGGGATTGAAATTTGGATTAATTAAAAGCAGAGCACTTAAACTTTAAAATAATTTTACGTTGATCTGACCAAAAAAACCCCAATCCAAACCAAACCAAACCAAACCAAACCAACCCAAACCAAACCAAACCAAACCAAACCAAACCAAACCAAATCAAACCAAACCAACCCAACCCAACCCAAACGAAACGAACCCAAATCAAACCAACCCAACCCAAATCAAACCAAACCAACCCAAACCAAACCAAACCAAACCAAACCAAACCAAACCAAACCAACCCAACCCAACCCAACCAGACCAACCTAACCCAACCCAACCCAAACCAAACCAAACCAAACCAATCCAAACCAAACCAAAGCAACCCAGCCCAACCCAACCCAACCCAACCCAACCCAACCCAACCCAACCCAACCCAAATCAAACCAAACCAACCCAACCCAACCCAACCCAACCCAACCCAAACCAAACCAATCCAAACCAAACCAAACCAAACCAAACCAACCCAGCCCAACCCAACCCAAACCAGACCAAACCAACCCAACCCAAATGAAACGAACCCAAACCAAACCAAACCAACCCAAACCAAGTCAAACCAATCCAACCCAAACCAAACCAAGCCAAACCAAACCAAACCAAACCAAACCAAACCAATCCAAACCAAACGAACCCAAACCGAACTAAATCAAACCAAACCAAACCAACCCAACCCAAACGAAATGAACCCAAACCAAACTAAACCAAATCAAACCAAACCAACCCAAACCAAACCAAACCAAACCAAACCAAACCAAACCAAACCAAACCAAACCAAACCAAACCAAACCAATCCAAACCAAACGAACCCAAACCGAACTAAATCAAACCAAACCAAACCAAACCAACCCAACCCAAACGAAATGAACCCAAACCAAACTAAACCAAATCAAACCAAACCAACCCAAACCAAACCAAACCAAACCAAACCAAACCAAACCAAACCAAACCAAACCAAACCAAACCAATCCAAACCAAACGAACCCAAACCGAACTAAACCAAACCAAACCAAACAAAACCAACCCAACCCAACCCAAACGAAACGAACCCAAACCAAACTAAACCAAATCAAACCAAACCAACCCAAACCAAACCAAATCAAACCAAACCAACCCAACCCAACCGAACCCAAACCAAACCAAACCAACCCAACCCAACCCAACCCAAACCAGACCAAACCAACCCAACCCAACCCAAACCAACTCAACCCAAACCAAACCAAACCAACCCAACCCAAATCAAACCAAACCAAACCAAACCAAACCAAACCAAACCAAACCAAACCAAACCAGCCCAGCCCTGCCCAACCCAACCCAAACCAAATCAAACCAAACCAAACCAAAGAAAACCAAACCAAACCAAACCAAACCAAACCAGCTCAGCCCAGCCCAGCCCAACCCAACCCAACCCAACCCAACCCAAACCAAATCAAACCAAACCAACCCAAACCAAACCAAATCAAACCAAACCAAACCAAACCAAACCAAACCAAACCAATCCAAACCAAACAAACCCAAACCGAACTAAATCAAACCAAACCAAACCAAACCAACCCAACCCAAATGAAACGAACCCAAACCAAACTAAACCAAATCAAACCAAACCAAACCAACCCAACCCAAACCAGACCAACCTAACCCAACCCAACCCAACCCAACCCAACCCAACCCAAACCAAACCAAACCAACCCAACCCAACCCAAACCAGACCAAACCAACCCAACCCAACCCAAACCAACTCAACCCAAACCAAACCAAACCAAACCAACCCAAACCAAACCAAACCAAACCAAACCAAACCAGCCCAGCCCTGCCCAACCCAACCCAACCCAACCCAAACCAAATCAAACCAAACCAAAGAAAACCAAACCAAACCAAACCAAACCAAACCAGCCCAGCCCAGCCCAACCCAACCCAACCCAACCCAAACCAAATCAAACCAAACCAAACCAAACAAAACCAAACCAAACCAAACCAAACCAAACCAAACAAAACCAAATTAAAAACATCCCCCCTGCAGAAGAGGGCACAATACTAGATTAATATATACATGTTTAAATAAAACTATCCCCTAAAAATGTGTTTTGCAATGCAAGAAATATGAAATAAAAGTTTTGCCACTGTGGATTTAAATTTTGAAGACACAATATTTTCAGCAAATAAAACTTAGATGGAAAATCCTATCCTCCTCCAAGCTGCAAGTCAAAGTTTATGTCAGAGGATTCAGGATAGAATCAAAAACCAGAATGAGTTCTGAAAATGAATCAAGCCAAGGTCCTTGATGCATGCATTGGAGGGATTAAACATTCTGTATTTTGAGTTATACTGCCTTGTAAATTCAGCCTTTCTGATCTGACAAGCACTTCTGGACTGTGGCTGTTACTGGAAATTTGAGTCATGGAACACCACAAGGAGAGTCTGAAGAGCTGCCTGCATCAGGAGAGGCGAGGATGGAATGCCAGCAGCCAATGAGTGATGGAGGAAGCAAGTTCACGAAATGGAAAGGGAAAACCCATGGATATCTACAGTGTGACAAATCACGCAACTTGGCAGGCAAAACCTGTGATTTTCAGGAAAGCAGATATAAATATGTAGACTTGGGTAACTTTTGATGGAGCTGGAGTCATCAGCAATAAGGATTGCATTTCTAGCACCAGCGTGAACGGCTTGTCATTAAGCCTAGTCCATTAGCAGTAGTACGACACTTTTTAAAATTAAATTCACGTTAATCATATAACACATCACATTGTGATATGTTTGATAGGTTCTTCAATTTTTAATTTACATTTCTAGTCCATTTATCAAGGAAAACCTCAGTTAGAAGTGAGCATTTATATTCTGAAGTAGAAAATACTTTTTTCTGAAGTAGAAGTCGGCCCTTAGAGTTTTTCTGAACTTCTGTTTTGAAATTTCCTCTAGAATTCTTCTTCAATTATAAAAACAGAATTATGGAAAAATACCAAAATCAGACTGACATTCTAAAGCACATATGAAACAAAAATATGTGCACAAAAGTAGTGCATGAATAATGAATAATGAATATTTCATGGTAGCTCTTTGGTACTGGTTTCTTGATATGGGTCTGCTTTTAAGGATGTGTTGCTATTTTCAGTTCTCAAAATTTTCTGATTAATATTTCCTTCTTGATTGAGCCAATGGTCAAAAATGTAAGCTAAGAGGATGACAAACTCTTAGATTCATTTTAAATCATGATTAATAGAAGTTATATACATGCACAAGAGAATCGATTTGTGAACTCTTAATGGATGATATCCATTTAGTCCTAACTTTGCTTTTCTTCTTCGAGGAGAAAATATATCAAACCCACTTAGGGTCAATTCTGAATGTTTAAGTGCATCTCCAAAGTAGATAAAATGTCACTTTGCTTCAGAAGGATTTGAGATTAATTGCTGTGGAGCTAGATCAAGCACATAAGTAACATTTTGAGAATTTTTTGCCATCCAGCACCCTGTCTGCTTTGCTATTCACCTGGAGAAAGAGAATTTCCTCTGCACCACAAAAGGACAGGTCCTCCCTGCTCAGTGAAGCTTTCATGGGGTGAAGATCTATACCTGTCATGGCTCAGGGTGTGCTCAGGTAGGACTGACTGCTCAAGCTCACTTTCAAGGATTAGAAGGGCTGGCTCTTCTTTCCCAAAGGCTGAGAAAAAAAGAGTTTCTTATTTCTTATTGGGTCAGCAGGACTACAGAAGTGATTGTCCCTCTGTGCTGAGGAACTCTGAGTGTGCCCTTTTGGGCCCCTCAGGACAGGAATGGAGGGGCTGGAGTGTCCAGGGAAGGGAACGGGGCTGGGGAAGGGGCTGGAGCCCCAGGAGGGGCTGAGGGAGCTGGGAAAGGGGCTCAGCCTGGAGAAAAGGGGGAGCAGGGGGGATCCTGTGGCTCTGCACAACTCCCTGACAGGAGGGGACAGCCGGGGGGATTTGGGATCTGCTCCAGGGAACAGGGACAGGAGCAGAGGGAACGGCCTCGGGCTGGGCCGGGGGAGCTCAGGGTGGACAGCAGCAGGAATTTCCCCATGGAAAGGGTGCTCAGGGACTGGAAGTGCCCAGGGAGGGTTGGAGTGCCCATCCCTGGAGGTGTCCCAGGAATTCCTGGGGGTGGCACCCAGAGCTCTGGGCTGGGGACAGGGTGGGGACTGGGCACAGCTGGGACTCCATGGCCTTGGAGGGCTTTTCCACCCTCTGAGATTCTGGCATTCTGGGATTTTCCCTTCGTTTACAGAATCACAAAATCATTTAGACTGGAAAAGTACTGTTCTCACCTTTTCTCTGTAGGAATCCTTTTCTCAGTTTTGCCAAGGACACAGTGAAGAGACACAAGTTTACTTGGACTCCCTACAGCAAAACTTTCCAGCTACAGTGTAGGTCTCTTCCCTACGGTTTTCCATAATAGTTAAAACGCAGTAAGCCAACAAATATCTAGTTTAGTTATGATGGCAGCAAGACAAAAATAAACGTGATAAGCAACAGCTCATTCTCTTTAAGATTGGTAACTTGAATTCACTGCTTGTTCTTGCAGTCTGATATTAGACATTTAAAAATCCAGAACTGGGTCTGATAAATGAAAAAATCTTTAGCAGTTTTCCTGCTTTTACCTATATGAAACATTTAATTCACCTGTTTAATTCAGTTTAACTTATAACATTAATGAGGCAGTTTCTGAATGACTACGGGAAAAGGGGATGATTTGCGTTTTTATTTACTTGACAAGTTACAGTCTTTATCCTCTTCAAATACCTTTCTCACTTGAAAACATCAACCCTTAATTACACATCTAGCTAATAATGAAGATAAAATCACACGTAGTGGACTTACGTCTTATGGAAATGTGGGCAGCTTACCACCACTACCCCTAGATGGCAATTATTTGGCACTTTGTTTATTAAAACTTATTAAACCATTCTACAAAACCTCTTTGCAGAGGAAAAAAAAAAACAAAAAACAAGCAAACAAAAAAAAACCCAAAAAACCAAACAAAAAAAACCCCAAAAAACAAAAAACAAGTCAGTTAAAAATGTTACTAGGGCAGCTCAAAATTATTGTTTTGCTCCTTGATTGTCTTAACCAAATTTAGTAACGTTAAGTAAATTAATCAGTTAGTACTGATGAGCTAAGAACTGAGGTAAACTTAGATACTTTTAGACACACCTTACCTTTAGAACTAGTGTCATATTTCCCAATATCTCGGATGCTTTCTGCCAATTGCTGCAAAACATTTGACATTTTGGCTTAATATTTAAAAAGAAAATATTCTGTTCTCCGTGGATTTTAAATCAGAAATTAATTCTCTAATTATACAAAGCACACATTATGTAAATATTTTTATAGCAACGTAAACTACGATTTGTAAGATAGTATTTTAAAGATAATTAGTTGCTTAAATATTTTTAATGCGAAAAGTGGAAAAGGGAAAGTGGCAAAAATTGGTTTTGCATGAGAAACTGCAGTTTCTCATGTTAATTTCTTAGACAAAAACGTTTTAACATTTCCAGATTAAAGACATTTTAACTTTTGCCAATCTTTTTAAGTTTAAAGAGACTTTAGTTTTTGGTCTGAAGTTGGTCTGGTCTTTTATTTGAGGCATAAAAAAAATAGATATTTGCTTAAGGAACTTAAGAAAATACTGGCCACTGTGATATGTGGCAATTTGGAGGCTGGTTTCATTAGATATATTTCACCTGTTCTATACTATTATTACTATTACTATTACTATTATTATTATTATTATTATTATTATTATTATTACTACTATTACTATTATTATTATATTTGTGTAATTTTTTTTCTTTCATTTCCATAGAAAAATTTACTTCAGACTCCAGAACAAAAGTTTAAGCTCTGGTTTCACTCACAGAGCAATAATTTAAGTAGCGATAATTATCTTACCAAAAATGGTAATCAAAAGTAAATGAAGACATTTTGCTAATAACTGGATTTACAAATCTAGCTTCCTGTCAGTGGAATCTCATGGTTATTTCAGTCCAATGTGAAATAGAGATAGTTATCTTAAACCCCGTATTTTTTAAAATTAGGTTATTCAGTCAAGGACAATTAAAATGCCAAGGATATATGGCATGTTCAGGTACATAAATTATGCAGGTTAATTTTGAAGAGCACATAAAAAGACCTCAAGATGTCATGTTTAGGTTTAGGGGTTTTTCTCTCATTTTAATTTAACAAATATTAATTTCTGAGATCAATATTTGTTTTTATTTTCTTACTCTAATTTAATACTTTTCCACTCAAATGAAGGAGAAAGATAAGTTTTTTTGGTGATATTAATTTTTTTTTTCCAGCATTATAACTTTGAAGCATTGATTCATTTCCAATTATCTTTTAAGATTAAATTATAGACTTTTCAAGGTTTTGATGAAGAGAGAAACAAGAAAATGACCTGAAAACAAGCAAACAAACAAAATAACCCAAACCCCAAATTATATGTCAGGTATTATATTGTTATGAACCCTATAGAAGGCAACTAATTTTTGAAATTTCAGTATGATGACTCAATGGGAAAAAAAAAAAAAACAAAACAACTCAGAATTTTGTGATTGGCTGGTTTATAAGGCTTTGATTTTTGACAATGAAATTTTTCAAAGAGCATTAAATTCCATACTGCCCATTACTTGGTATTAAATTTGACATATGTGGTATGTATTGCAGTGTGATTTCTCCCTATTTATAATTTGCTCATGTGACTGCCATTGGATTTCTGAACTGAATCCAGTGCAGCAGGATGTGACTGAAAAATTATTTTAATGGAGTCATTAGCAGTAATACTCCTGATAATCTGGTGTGACTTAATATTTTCTTGGCCAGTGATATACTAAATAAAGCAACACAAACTCATTAGTAAAAAAAATTATCTTTGGATTTCATGTTATTTTTGAGAGTTGAAAAAATAACCCACTGATAGCTCATTCAAAAGCCAAATTTTAGCTCCTAAATTTTGCTAAAATACAGAATAACTTAATTTTCCAAGAGAAAGGTCTTTCACCCTTTTTTTAAATTATTTTTTATTTTTTTCCCTCCAATTAACCTGTGTTATAGGAAAAGGATATTGTTTTCTGAATCTGTACTTAGTCCATTCATTTTGCATTTGGGTACAGACAAAACCTAAGTGACAATCTTTCAGATTTTGGAGATTTGGCGATATTAAAAATGATTGCCAGCACATTTACTCTGAGATTTGTTTTATCCTAAAAGAGTCAGACTTCATTTTTTAACGAGGGACTGATAGATACATGTGTGATCACCTCCTGGGGTTTTGCTGGTTTTCTCCTTGTGCACATGAAGAATGAGAAAACCAAATGAGATTCACCTCAAAATGCGTATCTGAAAATTTATCTGCAGTGTGGGGATGAATTTTGATTGCCTTCTGAAGAGCATGGATTTGGATTATCACCTCGTGTTCAAAATACAATATCCCACTATTTGGATTAAAACAAATGCGTTCCTTTGGTTTTCACGATAAAAATGAGAAAGATTAGGTGTACAGATGCATAGCTATGGGGAACATGCCTTATTATCTCTCCTGACAAATGTAAAACCATTTCTCTGTTGTGTCTAGGAGACAAATTCTAAACTGAAATTGCCCGATTGCCACTATATTCCTCACTGGTTCCAAGAGTCACTTATGGCTACAGGGAATATCAGTATGATCACATTCCAGACCTTTTTATGTTAAAACATAAAATTATTCTATTTTTTTTAAGGTATGGTAGGCCAGCACTGGGCATCAGTTTCTTGTTAAGTCCCAAATACATATTTTGTGAAGAAGAGTTTTAGGTTTTAGGGTCGTGAATGCACTCTTACATCTTAGCTGTCCTTGATCTTTGGGTTTTTCTCATAGGAGTGATTTATTTTTTTCTCTCTCTCTCTCTGAATTATTAAGCTTCTGATTGTCTTCTTATCTTTGCTGAAAAAACGAAAAATGTGAGGGAGATAATTCCTCACTCAGATTTTTTTGTTTGCCACTTTTTTTTTTTTTCATGGTTACCACATAAAAATCAACCTCTTGAAAGTTTATGTGGAAAAAAATTGTTTGAGATGTTTCAAACAAAACTCTCTAAAAATCCAAATCTCTAAGGCCCTAGATGGCATCCTAGGAGTGGTAAGAAGGCAATAATAGTAAAAATTACTTTCTAGACCTTGTGCTATTTTACATAACAACAAAGTTATATAATTTCAAACATATATATATATATATACTTATTGGTATAGATACATAAGTCTTGCCGTGCCTTTGGAAAAGGACCACTAAAATAGGGGTTAGAGGCACACCATCTAACATTGAATTTTAAAATCTGGATGTGGCAGTGGCACACAGGGACATAACTGAATCTCAGCTGTGAAACTGTTCACTCTTTTATCATGAAAACAAAAAAAAAGAGATAATTTCAGGGCGCAACAAGAGAACAACTTTTTGAGGGGGAAAAGGAAATTTCAGCCTTCCTCAAAGATCATTCATGTAACTAGTTAAAAAGTAAAAATAATAATGCTTTAAAATCACAGTTATGTCATTCTGAAAATAAAATTGTCTAGAGAAATTTAAGGTTGAGGAAAAAAATTGAATCTCTTCCTCTGCCATACTAGAAAAATCTGTGTGCAGTGTAATACAAAGGATAAGGCTGAACATGGGATATTTTTTTTTTTCAGAGAGCATTGTTTTTCCTGCAGAAATCAGAATTTTTCCTGCTATTTGAAAACACAGCAGCACTACCCCTTCCTGAAGCAGAAAAGTAATGATGTCTGGGTGCAGACATTACTGCACATTAGCAGGAGGTTGTGACACAGGCATTGCACAAACACCATGACTGAATAAGCAGAAGACACATTCTTAGTTTCAAATCCCTTTCTCAAGATATTTTTGTAAAAAAAAAAATTACTCAGAATAAGGGGGAAAAGCCCAGATTTATCTGTTTGAATTTGCAGGCAAAAACTGGAAAATAAGTTGGCAAACCACTCTATCTAGCTCTGTGCTTCATATGCAAAACTTGGGTTGAGAATAATTACCAATAAAGGGTGGATCTGGTTGTTTTACATTTCTCCAGAAGAATAGTACTTGTAAGTCTTAGAAATTGCATTTAAAAACAAACAAACAGACAGACAGACAAAACCCCCAAAACACCAAAACAACAAACAAATAATTTTCACTGAACTGAACTTGTTTTCCCTGGAGAAATATTGTTGTAAACTTGCACCCAAGGCATGTAGACTCTCACATGAGACCCTCTAAAAATGATTCTTGACTTTGGGTAAGAACTTAAGAGTTTTGACCACTTCTCATCACAAGACCTTTTTCACCTATTGCTAATACTTCTATGCAGAAGTATATTTTATTTGTAGCTTTAAAAAAATAACTAATTTCACTGTACTGAGGGACAATAGTAATACCCCCTATGACCTTTGGAAGTTTGATGGTTTCCAAGCCTCAGTTAGATAAGTTCATGGGTTCAAAGGAGGTCATACTCCACATCCCTGTATGTCGTGGTTGCACAATTAAAAAAAATATATGGAATATTTTAAAAGAGGAAAGCACTGCTGGGTCACTAAAAGCACTTTTCTTAACCAAAGAAATAAAACTGTAATTGTCTAAAAGAATAAGAAGGTATATATTTATGTATGTGAGCACAGAGAAAATGTGTAAAGAAGAGTGGGGGGAAAAGAGTTGATTCATTTGCAATGTGTCTGTATGAAAGAATGAAAGTCTACTTAGCTGAAATAAAACATTTCTATCTTTTTTTAACAGTAAGGTCTGCTACCACAAACAACTGAGAAAAGTTTTTTTGACAGCAGTGTAGAGATGATTGTAAAGAAAATTGTGTTAACTAATAATCCTCATAGATTATCAAAACTGTTGGCACATATTGTATCTCCTAGCTAGAAGATATGTTGGGGTTTTTTTTTTGTAGATAGGAGTATCTTGATTTATTTTATAATTTTGCTTAAAATCCTTAAATACATTTATATTCGTATTTCAAAATAAAATAATGCCATCTTGAATACCAATTTTAATTTCAAAAATATAAAAACACACAGCATGACAAACAGGTTTGAAACTCTAGGCCTTTTGCAAAAACAAATTAATAGGGGGTTTTTTTGTTGTTTTGTTTTTTTTTTTTTTCTTTTTCCCTAGCATAGATTTTAATTGTGGTGCAGGACAACAATTTGTAAGAAATTCAGATACTCCTCAGATACTTCTTTAATGGAAAACCACTTCCTGTGATTTCTGAGGTGCAAGGAGGTCCTGGGAAGTGAAGTGTGTTATAATTGCCTTGTTTGATGGCAGCAGCACAGATGTGGTGCCCGTGTGTCAGGGCTGCTGGTTTTCTCCATCACCTCCTCCTCCCTCATGCAGACCCCAAGAATTGTGCCCTGGCTCCTCCTTGAAGCTGGTACTGAGGTTATATGAGGATGGAAACTTCTCCTCTTTATAGAATAGTGGAATCACAGAATGGTTTGTGTTGGGAGGGACCCCAAATCCCATCCATTCCCACCCCATTCCATGTCAGGGACACCTCCCACTGTCCCAGTGCTCCAGCCCCAGTGTCCAACCTGGCCTTGGGCACTGCCAGGGATCCAGGGGCAGCCACAGCTGCTCTGGGAATTCCACCCTGTGCCAGCCCTGCCCACCCTGCCAGGGAACAATTCCTAATTCCCAAGATCCCATCCAGCCCTGCCCTCTGGCCCTGGGAGCCATTCCCTGGGTCCTGTCCCTCCATCCCTTGGCAATTGTCTCTCTCCACGTTTCCTGCTCCATCCTCTGCTCATCCTGGAGCCCCCTCTGGTCTGGCTCCAGCAGCTCCAGCTCCTTCCAGATCTGCATCCCTTAATCCAGAGTGAGTTAAGCAGGGCTGTTGCCTCTCCTACAGCCCTGGGTGAGTCTCACTGCAGAATTTTGCCACACTTTCTTCTAAATGACTACATTTGTATTTAAAAAAAAAAAAAATCCTTAATACATTAACACCATAGGAGGGGGCATAAAAGAAGTCAGAGCGTGCCAGGCCACTCAATCATCTAAACATATGTTCAAAAAGACTTTTGTTTGCTGAAGGGAACAATTCTGCCTGATTTCCAAGCCGCAAAAAGGCACCTGACAACTTTAATTGTGCTGCCTGGGGTGAGAGCAATAAAGAATAAGTGCTAGAGCCAAAGTTTTCAGCATTATTTCTTGAGTATAAGTTTATAATACTGTTTTTCCTTTTTCTTTTTTCTTTTTTTTTTAATTTTTTTTTCCCAAAAAGGAAAAATGCCTCAGTTTAACCAGAAAATATTATCTGGAGACTGCAGTGTTTTCCTGCTGTTAAAATACTCAGCCGCTTTTCAAATTCTTCATAGAAGCTTTCTGCAGTTACAATTTTGAAATAATAAACATATGTTTTCTGTGCTGAATCCCTTTAAGTAAATTATTTTAAACATCAAACCATGTTATTTCACATTTGCATGCCCACATTTTACACCCACGCCACCAAATTAAAATCTGAATTCAAACCCTGAGACCTAATAAAACAAAACTTATAAAGAAATTAATTTCCAGATAATATGTTAATTAACTAAGAATAGTAAATGTAATAAATTAACCATTTCTCCAAGGTTAATTAGACCAGGTTAATTGATTGTAAGGCCATTTACTCTGACTGCAGGGTCTCTGCTATGATTCACTTAAAAAAATCCAACAAACAGCTTGAGTTTCAGCAGTAAAATTGTTCTTTCAGTCTTTGGGGTTTTTTTAGCTATTTGTAAGCAACAACTTTTCTAATTTTGCTTAATGCCTCACCTTCAATCCAGATTCTGTGATATCATTAACTTCAAACTTCAGATAGTTCACTTCTTTCTCTTCTTCTGTCTCCAAGGATCTTATTACTCATTTCTCTAAAAATAAAATTGACAAAATGTAATATTAAGTCTTTTCCCATCAATATCCTCAGCCACCTCCTCATGTCTTGCTTTTCTTGAGCTGTTATTGCAATTCTCCTATCTTTCAACACCAATTCAGTATTTGTCATTTATGCTTTTTAAAAGTATTTTCACTTATGTTAATGGATTTTTGAATCATTTTTACTACTGATTTGGATGAATCCCATAAAGTTTCATTTTGTCTGCTTCTAGGTAAGGCGGTAAAATAACAATCTCCTGACACTTTCTATACACCTGAAAACCTACAAAGTCCAACCCATAAGAACAGAAATAAATTATCTTTTTGGTTATGTCCAAGAAAAGCCTGCTTTGATATAACACAATTTCTCTGTAGTTCCCAGTTTCTCTGTGGTTCTCTGTTGTTACTGCTGGGTAACTAACAGCGTAATTCAATGCATAATGGTTTTAAAACTAAAAAAAGGTAGGTTTAGCTTAGACAGTGGTAAGGAATTAATTGCAAGCTGGACAGGGCTTGGAGCAGACTGGTCCAGAGGAAGATGCCCTAACAAGTGGAAGGGGGTAGAACAAGATGAATTTCAAGGTGCCTTCCAACCCAAAACATTCTGTGATTTTGTGATTTTATAGTTTAAAAGTGCAAGTGCATATTCATGCTCTTCTTTGACTGCCCTGCAGCAGACCACCTCTTTGATGTGAAGTGCTGCAAAGTCCTGGAGTTACAAGAGTAATCACAAAAATTCAGATGGACCCTAGAGTGAGCCTCTCGTTTATCTTAATACTAAGGAAGATTCTGGACATCCAACAGTATTTAGTGAAGCAAATTGCGGATATTCTTATTCACAATTACCTCAGATATTGATTTTTTTTTCCCAGCTCTTTTGAGAGCAATGCTGCTTCTACAGTTTGCCTGCCCTTGCATTGATCACCATGATTCTGCCTGTTTGAGGGAGAAACACTTTACCTTATTTTACCCCATAATTCTCTATTTTGACCAGTCTCCCTCAGCTTTCACAGAACCATTAGGATTGAAAGGGACCTCTGTAGATGCTCTGGTCCATCCATCCCCTGCCCTGGCAGGGTCCCCTGGAGCAGGGGCACAGGAACGTGTCCAGCTGGGCTGGGCTGGCTCCAGACAGGGACACTCCAGGCCCTCCCCGGGCAGCTGTTCCAGGGCTCTGCCCCTCCACGGAGAGAAGTTCTTGCTGCTGCTGGGCTGCAGCTGCCTGGGCTTTCTTCGCTGGCCATTGCTGCTCGTGCTGCCTCTGGCAGCCCCGAGCAGAGCCCGGCCCCATCCTCTGGCAGCCTGGACACGTTTGGATGCATCGAGGCCATCCCCTCTCAGCCTCGTCTTCCCCGGCTGTTTTCACAACAGCTTGGTTGCCCTGAAAAGGAGCCGCGTCAGATTTTTCTTTCTTTTTCTGTCAGCATCAGCCGCAGAAGCGTAACGGTATGAAAGTGAAAACGTCCCTGAAGAAGCCACAGAAGGAGAAGAAAGGAAGGACGGGAGCGGACGGTGCAGAGGAAACATCTCCCCAGCCCCGGATGCAGAAACGAGGCTGGATTTTGATTTTCGCAGCCTTTGGGGCCCGCGCTGCCGGCGGTTACCTCAGCCGCGATCCGTGCGAGGTGGGGCCGGCCCGTGAGACAAAGAGTCCCGCGGACGAACACGGCTCCGGCTTCGGCCGGGGATGCCCGGGCGGCGACCCCGCGAGGGGAATCGTTCCCATCCGTGGATCGCGGGCAGCGCTCTGCCGGGCAATCCCGGGAACGGGCCCGGGGGTGCTTTGTCCTCGGCGCCGCTCACAGAAGCCGTTCCCCCACCTCGGGGTGCTCCGCGTCGGAGCGGCGCCTCCCTTTGCCACGGTTTGCCCCAGCGGGAATTCTCGTCCGGGCGCACGAACCGGGACGTGTCGGACAAAGCTCGCCTCCCTGCCCCGGGAATCGGGCCCGGAGATGTTTGGGTGCGGGGCCGGGATCCCCTCTCCCCTCCCAGCCCCCGCAGGCCGTGCCCGGCACAGAGAGGCTGCGGGGCCCGAATCCTCTCTGTGGCTGCCCTGGAGCCTCTCCAGCAGCTCCTGCTCTCTGCTGTGCTCAGGAGCCCAGAACTGAACTTAAATACCACAGGATCCTTAGCAAGGTACACTCTTGGCTCATCTTAAGTTTCAGTTTGATTTTCTACCCCCAAATCTTTCTAAATCCCTAGGAAACCTCTTTGCTGCCCGCTTTCACCATGTATTGAATTTTCTAACCTTATAAAAAATAGATCTTCTAGTATAAGTAAAGAGCTTTCTACAATTACAGTACCATTCTCTGAAAATATCCTTTCATTATATTTTAATCCCAAAAATCCATACTCATCAAACACTAGAAGATCCAGGGAGAAGAAAACATATTTAGTTCAAAGACAAGAATCAAGCTGCTTTGACACATTTTTGTTCTTTTAATTTTAAACAAATATTTCCCAATGATTACTTTGTCTGTAACATTTTACTTTTTAGCTGCCTTCACCTCATCACTCTTAAATTCTTTGTCTGGGGTCCAAAATACTGGTTAGTCACTTCAAAGGAATATCTCTTCTGTACATGAGGACTTGCCCTTGAGAAAATCCATGGAAATCCATGGATTTTCAATGGCAAGGGTTCAATCAATTCCCATGCAGCTGTTATATGCTTTTTCCACAGATAGGTGTGTCCCTTTGTGTAGATATGGTTGGGTAACCTTGTGCATAAATACTACACTTATCACCAATTTGACCAGAATAATATTGAAATAATTTCTCTGAATACTCCAGAATAGAAACTTTAAGTTTAAACATTTAGTACTTCACAAAGTCATAAACTCCTTAGGAAAATGTGCTGCAGCTCCAGTCAGTTGTTAAATGTAGTGAGCATTCCACAAAACACAGATTATGCCATTTTTTTTTTTTTCTTTTAATGGTAGATCCATTCCATTTTCTTACACCCATGCAGTGCAGGTGCTCCTGTTTTTGTCTCTCTCAGACAGGTAGGTGGCAGGTCACAAAGTGCTGCAGTTCAGAGCTGCAGTCACCTGGTACTCACCAAGGACTAACTGAGGTTTACAATACTCTACTTTGTTAAATGGATTCCATGAAATTAATGGATTTAATGAAAAATTTTCCCAACTTCTCCTAGCTGAGGAAGACTGGGAGATACCCTAAAGTGGATTTGTAGCCTGCAAACTTTAGTTCTTCCTGCTCTAGAAGGAAAGACAATCCACTCTCAAGGTTGCAGTAAAGGCCACTTTACCTTGCCAAAGTAATTTGTCTTTTCCACCATGAACCCCAAACACAAAATTACACACTGATAGGGCACAAGGAGAATTTTTTGAGCATTTTAAGATCTATCTTCTCAGTGGTGAAAGCAGAAGTGCTTATGCTGCTCACATAACACCTCATTCACAGGCTGATACCTCCCCAGCCATAAGGTTATATGTAAGGAACAAAACACAGAAATACTGCAACCCAGGGTAATCCTGTGGCAGGATAACTCTGGTCCCACCTCAAATCCATCCTCAGAAGCACGGGGATAATGTGCTTTTCATACTGTTTTGAAGGAAGGTTCCTCCTGGTCTGGTACTTAGTGTGATAATTTGGCCCAGTGGAAACTCAGCGTTAAGTTCAATTTTACAGTTTTATTTTTCTCATGTAGTTTAATAAATATATTAAAAAAAAGAGACAAATCTAACAAAAATATTTTCTCAATGAGACAGTTTGAAGTGAGAGGACTTAAAAATAACTTTTCTTCTGTTCCTTGATCTGATCCTCTTTTGTCACTCTATTTGGGGTCAGTAACCTTCAGCAATTTCTTGAACTGCAATACTTTGTCACCACAGCTCATCCAGATATTTCTTAATCTTGATGGTGCTGCTGTGTCTTGCTGCTAGCACTGTCTGCTTGGAGTGTTATATACATTAACATTAAACCCAAAAAAGCCAAGGATCTGCACTAAGGGCATAATGGCTGCTCCTCTGCAAGCAAGAGAGATGCAACTTGTTTTTACAGATAAACAGGACTGGGTGTTTATTTGATATACCTTGATGTGATGGGTTTGAAGTCACTTGATGCAATTGGAAAACAGTCTCAGTCTTAGGACAGATTGTGTTTATCAGAGACACTGTCTCTAGATATCAAGAGTTAAGATTATACTGTCTTTGCTTTGCTTTCTTTGGTGAATTTCTTTTTTTTTTACTCTCAGTCAGAAGATTCTGTAGCTCTGCTGAAGTGTAAAGGTCATGGGTTTTAAAATTTCAGGACTTCAGAAACTCCCCAGGTGTTAATTTATCTCTGACTTCCAAGCCTCTGAGCATTCTTGTATTGCTTGTGAAATAACAGAGATACAGGTTCACCCTGATGAATTTTTTTCCTGCTGTCTTTGTCATGTTTCTCATTTGTTTCATATTCACATAAGCAGGACCCTTATGAATCTACCTTAAATGATTTTCAAGAAGATTTATAATGCTCATTTGTATCTCCATATCGCTGCTGGGACAAGGTAATTTTCCAGAGGTAAACAAAAAGGGTATCTCATAGATTGTTCCTAATTGTTACGGGCAAAGAAAGTGTTTAAAAAGAACACAGAACAAAAGAAAATGGTGAAAGAGAGCTGGCAGAATTCATTGAAACCTATGGATTTTTTTTTTTTTTTAGTCTCAGCAATAATATTAATCTTCCATTATAAAAAGTGTACGTGCAAGTAGATGTACACACAATAATTTTCCTATTACCTTTTTCATTATTTGAGCAGGAAGTTGTCCAATTGCAAAATGATGAACATTTTTATCTCTGTGTCCTCCTCATCTCTGAAGGATAACATATAAGCTAAAAAGAAAACAATTTAGAATCTTTGTAATGTCCTACGTCTTCCTAAACTTTCCAGGATTACTCTCAAATCAAGGACTACTGAAAAGTTAGGTAACACAAGCTCAGCTCCAATTGTGTATGACATGCTCTGGAATATTTAATCTGGTTTGCATAATTGTAGAAATACAAAAGGCATTATTTGAATGTGTTATAAGTTGAACCTGGGAAGAAAGAGAGGGGTGGCACAAAGATGTTTTAAGATTTATGTTGTTTCTTCTCACTGCCCTTAGAACTGATTGAAAATTAATTAATTTCCCTAAGTGGAATGTTTTTTGGTTTTTTTTTTGGGTGCCCGTGATGAAAACTACAAGCCTTTTGTTGTTTTGTTTTGAAAAATTATAGAGGGGAGGGATACAACCAGGGTCAACCCACCACCACGGTATGGGATACCCTTGGAACAAACTTAGTGCAATGCTCATTCCTTAATTATGAAGTTTATTCATGTTAGTAAAATAAATACATGCTGTTCCATCCATGCCTAGCCCCAAAAACAACACCTTTTGGTAAGTTACATATGTGAAACAGAACAGCAAACTGGAAGAGTAGAGAAGTACCTTATTTCTACATTAATTTGGAATAAAGCTTGAAAATTTTTGTGCAGACATGATATTTTGACATATGCTATCTAAGGTCTTATTTGATATATAATGATATTTTCTCCTTTCAGACGAAGAATTTCAGTATATCCCTGAAGAACTAGGTATTATCATCCTAGAATAGTTGGGGAAGATTTGGTGTGCAAGTCTGAAAATTAAAAAGTTCATTGTTCATGCCACAAAGTTTTACCTCTCTTGCTTTGAAAGTTTCTGTTTTATCAGACCAGAGGTGGAGGATTCTAATAGCTTTCATGCATTAGATGTGTCTGTCCCAATATTCAGTACATCAAATATATAAAGTACAATCGAGTGAACCCAAATTATGCAATTATTACAGGAAACTCCCACTGATAATATAGCTAAATTTATTGTAAGAATTTTTTTCCTTTTCTACCTCAGTTTTCTCTGTGTGGTGCTTGATTTTCTCGCATTCCTTGGGATCAAGAGTTTTGGCCTTACTCAAGATGAGTGAGGGTGGAGAAATCATGGTGAGTTTCTAGGGTCTGTCAACAGCAAAAGCATGCCCAGTGCCCAGGTTAATTCAAGGAAAATGTCAAAAAATGTTCCTGTAACTGAGAGATATCACAGGCTAAAGCAGCTCAGGTCTTGAGACCTTGAATTATGTTTTCTGCAATGGTGTAAAAATCTTAATGCAGTCTAAATAACTTATTTTGCTTATTTGACTGGTGATCTCTAATGCTGTAATGAATTAAATTATGGAAATGTACTGATTCTTGAAAAGACACCAGTTCATCAGGTGCCCTGCACTTTAAAACCTGTGTCCCATTTTATTTCCTATCTCCAAATGCATAATGCCTGAGTTCTCCACCTGAGTTCTAATGACACAATTATTAAATAAGCTGAATCCCTGCGTTAGAAAAGGACATTGCAGCATATTACACTCAGGCTGACACAGCAGACCCCTTGAAAAGGATTCCCTGCTGCCTCTCATTACACTGCTCATGAAATGGGCAAAAAAAAACCCAGGCAGGACCGTTGTAGAAGTTGCTGAAATTCGTAAAGTTCTTCATCATGATACAAAACATTCATAACACTACTTCTGAACTGTTACAGAACGTAAGCCAAAAGTTTGAAGGAAAAATAAAACTCAAAACTGATGGATATTGGAAGCAGCCTTATGTAACCTGGGCTGCAGAAGTGCAATTTTCCCAATAACCACTTGCAAAGTTTAACTAAAATTTATCTGGATGCAGCGGTATACATCTTGGCAGGAGGCATCTCCCTGCTGTTCTAGGCTTTGGAGTGACATATTTAATAACATCCTTCTATAAATTGGGAACAAAGCTGCTCTGGAGATGGCTCCAAAGTAGCCCTGCCAGGCTGTAATGCTGCAGGATTAAGGAGATTGATACTTGGCACAAAGCAAACTGAATAAAGGAAATGTTAAGCTGGGGAAAGTTTATTATACTCATGCATTGTGAGAGAATCATAAAGGTAAGTCTTAATTTTTTTCTTTATTGATCTTTCCAGAAACTTACAGAACGCACTGCTTTTCCTGGTGCATATTTACCTCACCAGTCACAAGTTTGTGAGGCAGTATGCTGATATTTTTGTGGGGGTCTCTGGTGACTTGTCACTTGTCCTACACTTAAGGAGGCAAAAATGGAAGGAAGAATTCTGGCCATCTGTAAAGGCAGCTGGGATTCATCAAACACAGATCAGTATGAAAGTTCAGGCTCGGATACAGCACTAAAAATAACAATAATAATAATTTAAAAAAAACCCCACTCCCCAACCAAAACTCCACAGATTTCCACAATTAATTCTCTCTTTCCTGAAACACCACCCTTTACCCACTTCCAAGGGGAACATGCAGCCCCTGCATGTTTTGGGGTCGAAAGAAGTGAGGATTTGAAGCAAGGGCAGAATGGTTTGCAGTAGGTAATACCTGTACCCACCGCACAGGGAGAGCCATCTTCACAGAGAGACATAAAACCTGCACAGCACTGCCAATTAGTCTTGGCTTTGCGCTTCGTGGGAGCAGATTTAAGTGGCTCATCTCTCTCCTTAAGGCCTCACTTAATTTGCTGATGGAACTTTGCCAGGAAGTTCTCCTCCTCCTGCTTTGGTTTTGCTTTTCTCCCGCCGCCCTTGGACAGCGGGATGGGTGGGAGGCTCCTTTTCCAAAAAAAGGTCTGTCAAGTGTTGTTGTGTCCCTGCCCCAGGCACTTAAAGGCTGTTGAAGGGTGTCCTAAATGCAGGATCTGTAGATGATAATCCCTTCTGGGCTGGTTCTTCTCTGAGTCATACAAAACTCATTAAAGAGGGTGGTTACCTTCCTGTTTGCTACTGAATCTGAAATTTATTTTCCCCCCAGATGTCACCGATATGTGAGGTGGACAGATCCCCAGAGACACAGGTCTTCAATCTGTACTTTCTAATCTCATTAATAGTGCAAAGAGAACTGAATTCTGGGCTCTGAAAACATAATGGCCATAGAAGATGCTCCGAAACATCCATTTTTTTCTTTAACCAAATAGTTGTACATGAAAACATTTAAGTTACTAATGCACAGCATTAATTTAGGCTATTAAACCAGGATAAACCCTATAAATATTTGAATGTCCTTAAGGTACTTGATTCAAGGAACAAAATTAAATAATGGTTCCAGACATTGCGTTCAGAGATTTGCTTCCCCGCACCACAAAATTAAAAGTATTGATTGTCCAAGTCATGATAAAGGTGAGAATCTCACCCCTTTTAGTCTGGTCCAGATCATTTCTTTGTAACTATTAAGTTCTCTCACCAACTGTTTAAAAAATAGACTTTACTGAGTTATAATAACCAGTAGAAGGATGACATTAAAGTTTGTGGAAATAGGTTCAGTTTGCTCTTCAGACTTTCAACACTCTTTTTAATGGATCTTTTTTTCTGTTTTTGTTTGTTTGTTTGTTTTGTTTGTTTGTTTGTTTGTTTGTCTTTTTAATCCCAGTGTTTTTTACCTCAGAATTTTTATCTTGACTGCAACAGTTGTCAGGACAGTTTACTAATTGTGCTTCTGCTTGATTCTGAGGCAAGAGGAAAGCGAAAAATATTCATTTATGTAGATGAATGCTTCCCAGGAGGTGATAATGAAACTTTGGACAAATGAGTCAGTAATCCTCCAACCTGGCATTTTTTGCCTGCAGCCCTGGCTCTGAAGTGGTGGCAGGAAAGGCTGTTCCTGCTGATGGTGTCTGTGGTTGCATCAGTGCAGACAGGACACGTTTTCTGCTGCTTTTTAATTTGCAGCTGCTGTGCTCCCTTTGCCAAGAGGGCTCAGAGCAGCTAAAGCATGTTGAGAGAGTGAGGGGCTGAATTCAAAAATCTATCATCTCCGAATTTGCAATTTGTTATCTATGCATCATTCCTAAATAGAAACATGCTCTTTAGTCGTTCTCCATCGGGCTGTCTTGTTGGTTTGTTTCTTTTTTTGCTTGTTTTGTTTTGTATTTTTTTTTTTTTTGTGTTGTTGGGGGTTTGTTTGTTTGTTTCCTTGCTTTGCGTTTGGTTTCTGTTTCAGCATTGGCTGTTTATAGGTATAGAAGCTGGAGATGCTGATGATGAAGCGAGCAACAACTAATTCTGGGGATACAATTCAGTCAAAATCAACCAGTTTGAGTCTTAAACTCAAATTTTTGATTAAAGTTACCCAGGATTAATTTTCCAAAGACCTTCTTGTCCTACTGCCTTGTGCTGCTGGCAGAAGGAAACCTCATCTCCAAATTGTGGAGGTGTCCAGACTCATGGGAATGTGGGATAAAAGTTTTCTGACCCTATTTGGTTTAAGTGTGTTTTTTATTTCAGTGTAGTTTTCAACCCTATTCCATGGCATTTTGAGGAATCAGCTTCCACCAATAACAAAATTGTTGCTTCTGAAATTAGGATGCACAGAGAAAAATCCAAGTCTCAAAGGTTAAAAATGAGTCTGAGGAATATTAGAGGAATTGGCTCTAATATGCCATGAAAGATGTCGTTCATGATTTTTAGGTTATTTTTGTCCTCGTCTTATTTATTTTAAGTTTCCTTTAGTTACAAATCAGACATTTTCTAGAAAAAAAAATTGTTAAAAAATGTAAAAAGAATTATTAAAAAGTGACAAATGTGACTGATTTATTTTTAGGAGTACTATCTTCCCACTGACTGATGGGATACCAATGCTTCCAGATTTTTTTTGCAGGGAATACCTAGAAAATCCAGTTCATTAGAAACTTTTGCTAATCCTTCTTTTCAGTGGTATTTGCATAACTGTTGCCTTTAAAATCCAACCTTTTCCTATTCTGTTTTTCTTTTCTTCCACTTGTGTGCTTTGCATTAATCTAGAACATTATTAAAATTTGAGATTTTTAAAATTTGCTTGAATTTTGATATTTATGTGCATCTTATAAATATCAAAATTCAAGCAAGTTTTAAAAAATTGTTACTAACCTCTTGCTGTGAAGATTTTAACACCTGTCTGCAATGTTCTAGTCCAATTTATCTTGTTTTCATCCTAATTATGTCAATTCTGTCACCCAGTTTCAGTGACTGACACCTAAAACTAGAATTCCTTGAGTTGTCCAACTTCCAATTTTTTTTTTTTGTTTGTTTGTTTGTTTTTGTTTCATCTCACACTCCTTCTTCAAAGGTTAGTTTCTTTCTTAAGGAATAAAGGAAAAGTAGGATAGATTCAATAGGGGTCTTAAGTTTGTAGTGTAAGACATAGACAGTTTTTAAATATTTTATTTGAAAATCAAAATCACAACGCCTTCTCCTGCTCTACCAGACCCTTTTCAGTTTAATAATTAGATCATGAGCAACAAGGGATTCCACAAGTCCTGACCCAGCTCCTCAGGAGTGTAAGGAAAAATGAGGTTTTAATCCTGTCTCTCCTACACTGAGGGAAAAACCGAGTTGGTGAAATAAATCTTCTCTCCTCTGACAAAGCTGGACCTCTGTGTATAAAGATGCAATTTTTTTTCTTTTTCCTTCCATTTTTTTTCCTTTCCTACAGCCAAGCATTTATGGTCGTACAGGTAATACAAAAGAAAAAAAAACAACAAACAAAAAACAAAACTTTTTAGAGTGTTTTTTTTCCTGTGACTGTGTGGGCTTTCTGAGGTGAGTTGTGGATAAAAAAAGAAAACTGATAATGTGGAGAGCAAGGAACCCGACCCAAGCCTATATCTTCAGATTTGAGTATTTTTAACCAATTATTTGTTTTTCTCCATGCTGAATAGGAATGCAGGTCCATAAGAAACTTATTGTTCTGCAGCACAGTGAGAATTGTCCTCTGAAAGAGCAGCAGGAAGCTCAGAATGCCCACAAGTTAACACAGCACCTCTGCTAGGTCTTAGCCAGAGAGTCCTGACCAAAAAAAAAAAAAAAAAAAAAATAAAAAGCTTAAAAAACCCCAAAAAAACAAACAACAAAAAAAACCCCCGCTAACACAAACAAAAACACAAACAAAAACAAAATAGAAAATAGAAAAGCAAAAAACCAAAACCAAAACAAACAACATAAACAAACAAATAAAAAAAAAAAAAAGCGGCAAAAAAATCAGCAATTTTTTCCTTATTTATAAAATTACCTGAACGCTGCTGTGTGGGATCATGCACCTCCCTAACCTGGGAGCTCCACGTGTTTTCAGATTGGTAGAGCTGAAGTTCAAAAAAACTAAAGAGCTTTTTTTTGAGACTGGGTCAATTAGCTTGCTCTGGACTTAACTTAGAACTGGAAAAGCAAGATTTCTTGAGGAATTTACCCTCTCCTTAAATTCTGAGTCCTGTTTCAGTGCTAATTTTCTGTGCAGCCTGGACTGGTTTTATGCAAGGATTTTCTTTTTTTCTTTTTTTTTTTTTTTAATATTTTGGTCTCTACATTTACACAGCATATATAAAAAGAAATTGTAAATATATATTTATGTTTTCTTATGTATATGTTGTATTTCTTTTTATAGTTTGGATGGTGCTGCATCTGCTACAGATCATGGAATGTACTTATTTTCATCTCCTCTTCAGTAGTGGTTAGGCTCATTGAAACACTGGGCTTCCTGCATCATTAATAAGTATTTTCAGAGTTCAACACCTGTTTTCCAGAAGGTTTATCTTTCCTATGGAAGCCTTGCAAGACTGAGTTAGGCTTTAGACATAGACACACGCCTGCACCTTCCCAAGGTTCAGCTATCTGAACATTTCCTCCATCTGCATGCTGAAGGACAGTTTTCTGTGAAACTTGGACTTTTCCAGCCTTCTACAAAAGTGGCTGCAGGACACACCGGAGATTAAAAGTAAGGCTCAAAAACCTCTGTAGATTTTTTTTCTTTTCCTCCCAGTTGGGTTGCCCATAGTACAGCATTCACAACCCTGTTTTAATATTCCTACACATGTTACCATCAATATAGATGAGGCATTTTACATCATCAATCCCACCCTGAAACCCCATTAAAGTCCGTATGAGGTAGCCATACTGGCTCCACCAATCCCAAAAGTAACAAATTATTAAACATTTTACTATTTCCAGGCAGATTGTGATCAAGATTTCTTTAGCAATAGAATTCCTTGTAAGGGTTGGGAATTAAATCCCTTCTCTCGCAAGGGTAAAACACTGAAAATAAAGAGCTGCAGTGCAAGATTCCAAGAATTAATTTAAGCATGGAAAGTTAAAAATGGAGACCAGCACTACTTGAATATCTTTTATGAGGAAAGAAAGCTCCAAATTTCATTGCAACTTGCAATGTACTGAACTGAAAAGATTTTGAGGACTTTTGTCTCAAAGTTTAGGGGAAAAAGTTTTTACGTCAGCAAGGTTATTGTGTTAAAGACAGAGTGGTACTTCTGCATTTTGGAAAGGAAATTTAATATATTACTGCACCTGTGGCAGAAAATCATTTTAGTATTTTATATTTAATGGACAGCTTTACTGCACTGGGCTATTAAGAGAAACCATAGCCTGATGGCTTATCATTCAACTTTTATTGACTAGTGGCTGATGCTTCCAAACTGTATCCATGTGAAAAAGGGAATAAGTTGCTGTTCTTAAGAGTTCATGAGCTTCTGAAATCACTTCAGTGAAATGTTCTCCACAGCTGATTGAATTAGTTACCAAGGCCAGAGTTTATTGCCATTAATTACATCACCAGCGCTTATGAAGGACACCTGTGGGTAATTCCATGATGGTTTCAAGTAGCAGTAGAATATCAATATTGTGTTTATATGTCTGATTTTCTGCTGCTGGGTATGCATGATTAATTAACCTTTGCTAATTTAATTTAATAGATTTAAAACAGGACAACTTTGGGTCATGGAGAATAGACAGCAGTTTCAGAGACTGTCATTAATGGAATTCAATTAATATATTAAAATTGGTAAGTAATAGCGAGGAGCCTGCCCTGGGTGAACAGCTTTCCCACTCTTAACACTTGACAAGAATCTTCTAAAAGTGCCAATCAATAACCTAAAAAAAAAAAAAAAAAAAAAAAAAAAGTCAAAACTCTCTGTGCACAACAGAAGCTGGACCTGACACACCTGATAAATCTTGACTCTCACCTCCACAGGTGGAAACAATGCTGCATCTACAGGTAGTAGCCGTGCCAGATCTTATTTAAATTAATGCACTTGCATTAAAACAATCCTGCTAATTGAGCAAATATATGTTGTGGTGTTTGGTGGGGTTTTTTTTGTGGTTTTGTTTTGTTTTTTTGTTATTTTGGGGTATTTTTTTTCCCCCTAATTTGCTTCCTACCACAGCAGAGGTACTGAGGCAGTTTGGGGGATGAATAAAAGTGGCTGTGGCTGACAGTAGGTGCAGTGCTGCGGGTGTTCAGCTGCACTACACTTTCTGTAGGGTTAATTAACACCTGGGGCTGCTGAAGCATTGCTGGAATTTCAGGTGAAGGTGCTTCAAGGAAATTCTGCCAGCCAGGAGTTATAAACTGAGAGGAGGTGGGGCACTCTTGTTTCACAAGGGAAGGATCTGTCTGGAGTTAAAAAAAAAAATTATATCTGTATATTGCATTTTACAAAGAGAAAAAGTCGCATAAGGATGATGGTATAAAAATATAAACCTTGTACTTTGAAACTTTCTCAGGCTCAGCTGTGCTGGATATTTAGATACGTTATGTTATCTCTATACAATTTTTTTTTTTTTAAGGAGTGATTTTCCAAAGCTTAAATGTGACAATAACCCAGTGTTACCTTCTTTAACAGCTGCTGATCTATGAGAAGGTTGATATGACTGGTGTCACTTGTTCTTCTGTAAAAAGTAGTAATCAGAAAACAGGGTGAAGATAATTTTCTCATTATTTTTAATTCCTTGAGCAGAAGCGTTCACAACAAATGGCATTTCTTTTTAAGAGACTTGCAAATGCAAAGAACAAGCTCAAACCTGCAGAAAGTGTTTAAGTATACTCAAATATGTTCTAATGCAGTCTATTCGCATACTCAGGTTTAAGCACATTCAAATCTGACAAGAATGCTACCGGAGAGTACACAGATTAGAACATCTTAAAATTTATTTTTCAGTTTGAGATTAGTTGGGTTCTCTTCCTCTCCCCATGCCCTGAGCATTCTCCCTTTTTAGAGTTAAAAAAAAAAAAAAAATCCTAAAGTTATCAAGTGACACTTCTGACTTGGAGCTCTTTAGACACCAATTGTGAACAATAATCTTATTCTGCTTGTTCCATATGAAAATTTCAGTGGCTGAAGAGGTACTGAGGCGTTAAACCAAATGCAAATATTTCCATAATCTGGTACCATCTCTGATATTTATTTATTTATTTATTTATTTATTTAAAATCCTGACCTTTTGTACAGCTTTTGAATAATCTTTTCACTGTGAGACAATTCTTAGAGCGTTAACCTTTGAATTAGCACTGGTGTCAGTGAACTCTTTTCCTGCCATCAAAAGTGAATCCAGTGCTGGATTTTGTAGCCCAGAGTGGCACCCTCAAGTTGCTGTGGACCAAGAAAGGACTTTTCTCTGTCAAACATGACTTGCAAAACCACAACACTGCCATGGGCCCATCCTAATAATTTTTTTTTTTAAATAAAATGTTCCCTAAAATCTTTGTCTAATAGCAGCAGTGTCTCATTTTCCTTAATGTGTTATCAGCAGCACTTTAAATTCTTTAAAACATTTTAGGAATTGTGCTGGGCACACACAGCACAACAGGGAGCACAGTTTGAACAAGCTTCAGGAATGAGAAAACACTTTTCTTACTGGTATAGAGATGGTGGCAGTCATGAGCTGTTGTTTTGGTTTTTTTCTAAATGCCTTGGTTGTCTTTTGATGACCTTCCAAAATAGTAAATATTCTGTGCTTTGCTTTATCATTTTTCAGTGAAATGCAATTTAAATAGAATATTTTCCTAAAAAAAAAATTCTAAGAAGAAATTAAAAAAAAAAACCCTAAAAAAATCACTGCTCACAGAATTGCTAAATATAAATAAAAGAAATAACATTATTCAACATCAATTAGAGGCACATAATCCTCAGTTAGAAGGTTAAGTTCGTTATTTTTTTTCTATACTGGAAAATAACTCATATTTCTCTACATCTGAAAAACTCAAATTATAAAAATATTTAACATGTATATATTTGACAGCTTAATAGAGCATTTTCAAAAGATGTTTGTATTGCTGGATTCGCTTGCAAGCTGAAAAATTTTTTGGCTGTTGACAGAAAATTGAAAAAAATCGAAAAAAATAAAAGGAAAAGCTGGTTACATTATTGGAAACTCCAAAAATCTCACTTTGGTCAGCATGAAGATCTCTTGAGCACTCTGAATCGGTGTAGTAGAAACCCACCAAATCAAAACTGCTTAAAAAAATTCAATTCCTCTGATTTATCCATTTCAGCCCGCGCAATCATCATAACTTTTAAAACGAGGGAGGGGAGGGGATGGGAAGGAGGCAGCAGAGCAGCCGCTTCAAAATTCTGCTGTGACTTGATGAAAGTGCTGTGAGGATGAGCTCAGCGTCAAGGTTTCCATGAAATCCCACACTCCGAGAAATTCCGGAGACCGTGGTGGAGCAGATGCCCGCTGCCCACTGGAACCCCTTCAGCTGTGCCTTTGGTGGGGGCTTGACTGCTGGAAGCTGCTGATAAAGGATGCTTTTTTTGGGGGGGGCAGCAAACAGCCCTTTCTGGGCTCAGCTGGGGGAATATCGGTTAAAAGAAAAAAAAAGAAAAAAAAAAAAAGAAAAACACTTTAAAGTCCTCTTAAAAACGCCCTCGGAGTGCTGCTGCTGAGTTGGCTAATTGAATAAAATAACTGGCTAATTCACAGCCAAATATGGCATTGATTAAAAAACGAAACCTGCTGCCAGCACCGGGGAAAATCTCCCTGCCCGTTTTACTTGACCCAATGCCTCACTTTTAAACTCAGCTGTAGAAAAGGACAAAAAAAGAGGGTGGGAAAGGAAATAAATCAGCAACTCCTCTTGTCTCATGGATGTGCTGGGTGTAGTGATGATGGCTGCAGCCTGCTGTCAGATCTTGGGCTGTCCTGTCATCCACAGAAGTTACTCTTTGTCTCCGTTTAGTGAAATTTACTAAAAAAAAAAAAAAAATAAAAAAAATACATGGAGAAGAAATATGTCTGTGTGGTTATGGCCAGTAGTAGCAGGTGAGAGATCTGCGGTCTTCTGGTGTCACTTAAACAATTTTTTTGGTCTTCCATGGATTTTAAGGAAGCCAAGGCATAAAGGCTGAAAGGAGAAAAAGGAGAAGGATTAAAAATTTCTCAGGTTTGCCACAAAGTGAATTTAATCTAGACACTGCAGTGGTATACATAAATATATGGAGTCAATAAAACTGCTGAAGAGACACCTCCCATTGACTCCCTGTGTTTGCTCTTCAGCTTTGTAAAATACTTTAAGACAAATTCTCACATTAAAAAACTGAAGGCAGAGTTATTTCAGATGTTCCTCTGAAATTGCAGTGCTCAAAAGCTGAAATTGCTGCTGATCACACAAACCTCTCCTCTAACTGAAACTCAGCACTGTGACCCAATGAAGCAAATATTCTCACTAATTTACAGGTGGAAAGTAAGAAGTAGAGGCATGAGAGAGAGTTAAATTTAATCAGGTGACTGTGATGTTAAACTAATTTCAAATTTATCTGCAGAATTCTGCCAGAGGTCTGTGACTAGATTTGAATAAATCATATCAATTACTTTAGCTATTACTAGCTATGCAGCTAATTAGAGGAAAATACAGTACATTGCATGTAAAATAGTTGAACACCATTGCAGAATGGCTTTAAAACCATTTAGTTTTGTCCTCATGTTGGGACTGTGGAGCAGTATAATTACATGCCTCTATTTAACCCTGAAGAGGAGGGATCCACTACCCTCACAACAGTTTAATTAAAAAGAGTGGGGATTTCATTCAATATCAACTCCTGTTATGGGGGTCTGACCCTCCCCCAGCAGAACATTCTGCTGCAGCAGAAAACATGGTGTCACTTGGAGCTGTCCAGAATTATTAATGATCACCAACCTAATAATTATTTTTCTAAGCTTCAATGGAACTTTTTTTTTTTTTTTTTTTTCTTTTGCGATGCTTGTACAATCCTCCTACAGTAAAAGTGGGGAAGGTGGATAAAAGTTTTTAGGAAAGAACACCAAACTACCCATAAATAGAGAGGATAGTTCTGAATAAAATGAACTCTGCATGGGGCACAGAGTGCTGGAACATGTAAACATGCTTCCAGCAGTGTTACAAATCACTACCTTCACAAAGTATTAGTTCTGTTCATTGTCGGCTTTTTTCTTTTTAAATAACTAAATCTGCACTTTTTTTTTTTTTCACTTATAAAGAAAATAGTCTTTTCTAACTTGTCCATAGCTTTGTAATTTAAATGCTGTTGCACTCATTACACTAAGAGTTGCATGCAGGAATGCCCATTTTTTTTTTTTTTTGTGCTGTTTTACAAAACAGGTTCATAATTTAAAACAAAATCCATGCTAGAGTTCTGTGCTGATGTGGACATTTTTTATCTGTTTCAATGAATTAGTTTTGTGTAGCCCATAGAATAATTCAGACCAGAAGAACTGAGGGTTCAGGATTCCTTCAATGTAGGATGGGACATGAATGGGTTTTCAAGTACCCCATAGACCTTTCTTAGACATGTTATTCCATGTACAGCCAGCAAGTGTGACAGAGGCCAAACAATTCCAATGAATTATTGAAAAATAATTAAACAATGTATTCAATATTGTGGGGAAAAGTGGAAAATTAAAATCAAAACAAAAATACCAGATATGTTAGGGGAAGGATGCTTTCCTATACAAGAAAATATACATGGTGGTTGTAGACAGCAGATTAAATCAGTATTTCTGCTTAGAAAAATGTGGAAAAAGCAGTTCAACTCTGCCAAGACTGCACAGGCATGAGGAGAGTTCTGTGTTACAAAGGTATATGTGTAAGAGTATTTTTTCCCCTATGGAATCCTAAAACACGCTGAGCTGGAAGGGACCCACAGGGTCCATCTAGCCCAAACCTTGTCCCTGCACAAACACCCCAACAATCCCAGCCTGGACATCCCTGGGAGAATTTTCTGCATGCTCACGGGAGCTCTGTCAGCCTTGAAGCCATCCCCGTTCCTTGGGGAGCCTGGGAAGTTCCCAGCACCCTTGGGAGGATGTGAAAAACCCCCTTGAAGTCCCCCATCAGTCTTACACTGGCCAGGAGAGTGTGATGAAACAACCCCACCCTCGCACCAGGCCAGGGAGCAGAATTCATCATTCAAACGAGAGCATTAAAAAGTACAAACTGTGTTAAAGGTCATCCCTGCACCGAAATTCATGTGGATCAGTTAACTTAATAAAATCCAGTGAATCACTAATTTAACGCTGTGGCAATTAACAAAAATTATATGGAACCTTTTGAGCAGGAAGACAGAGAATTCACTAATTGCTTGTGCTGACATTGCAATAATTTTGATTCATACGCATTTTTGTGCTGGTAATACACTAACATCTAGCAGAATAATAAAATAGCGTAGCCTCCCTTTTTTTTTTTAAATATTCTATAATTTTCCTTTTTCTCTTAAGCACTGGAAATTTCTTTTAGACCTGTGACTACAGGTCGATGTTAGTGAGGTAGGACAATCCTGCTGCTGCTTGTGAATAATAAATTTATTTTATGAGTCCTGTCTACAAGTTCAGGGTCTAATTCATGTCTGCAATCTGAGTTGTCTGTCAACAAAATCACTGGGAGATCCTGGTGAGTGAGAGGGATACACAAGGAGGTATCCAAGACTCTTCTGACTTGAAATGAAAGACTATTATAGTTTGCTGAAATGGAGGGAACAGGTTAGTGCCACATTTCCAGGAAAATAATAAAGACATCATTTTGAACCTGGATTAACCTTCTCATTTTTTCCAGCCTAAGAAAATTATATTTTATATTTGAAACAGTAGGCAAGTCATGTTTTTGCTCAAAGGTGAATTTAAAGGGAAAATTTCTATCAGAATAATTAGGAAAAATTATCATCTTATAACCATCCTTAAATACTTTCAGGATAATAACTGAGATATTTTTAGGGTATTATTAAATCTGTAATGTTAGGAAGTACATGTAGGAAGCAAACAGATTAACAGACTTATTTTTATGATTGCAAGCCTGTAAAACCTTCCTGGCTTTGTTGGTTTCCTAAAAAATTGCAACTTTACTAATTTCTATTTCAGTTTATGAGCACTCAATAAAGTACTTAAGAAGGGTGGTGAACAGAAATATGTACCTGGGTTCCAGGTTTTAGCTGAAAGTAAATACATGGAACATTTGACCAGCTGGGGAAAATAACCCAATAAAAAATAAAATAACCCAACAAAATAACCCAATAACCCAACTCTCTCAACTTAAATGGGAGGTTTTTGCCTAGGTATTTTTTTTTTTTCCTTCTTTATAAATTTGTGGTGCATATTTTCTGAATTGCTACAGATTGGGACTACATTTAAAATGTGTGATATTATTTGTACCAACCTGTGGTTAGGAGGAAATGCTCTTAATAATGTATTTTAAAGCTTATTTCTTGTTCGATTTAATCTTTTTGAAAGACCTCTCCGATATTAAAAGCAGTATAGAAATTATTAATTTTAATTTAATTAAAAAAAAAAAACCAACAAACAACCCTTGTCAAGTACTTTCTGTGAGAAACCGTTATGAAATCTGCACCAGTTAATGAAGTTTCTGCAATTCCCCTTCGAGTTGTGCCACATTTAAAGGGATGGATTTTGAATCGTAAGTGAATATTTCCTGGCATGACTTGGCAGTGCTACTGGTGTATTTTGTGAGGACTTGTGTTCCACTGGATTCACTTCTGCCCCATGGTGCCAGGGGAGGTTTATATGGCTTATTTTATTTACGTAGTAAAGGATTGCTCAGAAAACCTCTGTGTGCTCGTGACAAAGCACCCTCTTCTCCTTCCAGCCAGGCAGTCAACAGCAGCTCCAGGAAGGAGAAATTTCCATTTTGTGTGCTGCATCTGAGCCCGAGCTCTCACGGAAAGTTCAGCTGTGCGTGTCAGGGGCACTGAAAGAACACTGAAATCTTCTCTGAGCATTTCCTCTCCCCACCAGCCACAGATAAACATCTGCAAAGCTGTGCTCCAGCATTAAAAGAAAGGGCGAGCATAAATAAAGGTGCTGGCTTTGGAAGAAATGCCAAATATATGTGCTCAGGAGGCTGGGGCCAGGTGCACTTTCATGACCTTTGAATGATTCATGGTCTTCAAAAGTACTTGGGAGATCACTGTCTTTAAATTAAAACCCTAAGTGTGTTTAGAGACTTGATTGCTCTCCATTCAATATGAGGTTAGGCATAAATATTTACTTTCTTGAGAAGGCTGATTTCCCCAGCCCCCACCCCCCAAAATTGTCCTTAGAATATTGCTTTCTTTGTTTACTTTAGGGAAAAACTGAAGTCTTTTTTTTTTTTTTTTTTTTGAGTTCCAGAGAAACCTTTCCTTCTCAGAAATGTTTTCTCCTGATTACATCACTTGCTCACCACCAGCAGCTTTCTGGAAACTACCTTCTGACTTGTGCATGTTGAGGTTTGCTAATGAAGAGGAGATAAGACGATAAAAAATTGTTATTGTGGTATTTTTTTTAAAGACAGCCAGTGTGTAACCAGTTAAAAAACCAACCAAAAAACCAACCAAGCAAGCAAAGATATTTGTCAAAATTTGGATTAATATCAGATTGCAGATTTATAAATATGCAAATAATTGACTAAGTAGATTGTTGTGGGCATCTCTGCGTGCTCTACACCTGCTGAAATCACATTAATTATTTAAAGTGCATTTGAGTGCCTAAAACGATGTTCAAATGGACTTCCTTAAATTTTTGTTTGTTATGTTTCTATTCTTTACATCTATTTTCACTTAAGAAATTTTCTTGTTGGCCTTTTTTTGTAAGATTGATACTTACCCATGCTCTTCATAAATATTATTATTTAATGTAAAAGCAAGAGCAAAATTCTTATTCAAATGATCTCAAAAAGTTGCAAGTTAAATAAGCTTTTATTTGTGAAGTGTTTTTTTTTTTTTTCATTTTTTGTTCAAGTCAAAGTGAAGTAGGAGTTTTTGAGCACAGCATGAGAAAAAGCTGTTGGACAAAGTTACTGACAGCTTCTTGTGTAACGTTATTCATAAAATTGTAAAGAACCTGAAAATCCAGGCCATTTGAAAGGAAAACTGCATGTATTTGCTGGTTCTGAGGTATCAGTGGACTTTTTTGGGTTTTACTAACAATTTTTCTTTAAGTGTTCAGGATTAAATTATGTTAAAATGCATGTTGCATGCCCACACTTTGACTATTAGTCATTTAATAAGTTTATGGTTATTAGGAAAAAAAGAGATAATAGTTAATTACTTTTTCCCCCATCCTCTTAGCAGTCTTCATGAAAATAAATTAGGTCTTTAAAGACCATGTTATCAACAAGCTCTGTGGCTCTCCGATTATAAGTAGGCAAATAAAGTTCTAATTAAAAAAAACCAAAGAGTGGAAGATGCAACAGGTTAAAAATCTGAAAGCTTCTCTTTAATTTAAACTTTTAGTCGAGTTTCTTTAGGGTTGGAGTTCCGCCTTGTTCTTCCTTTAAGAGCCCTTTTTTCTTTAAATTACATTTCTACATAGAAGTGTAGCAATACTTGCAATTTAATGGGCAAATATTTTATTTTGTTTTTTTTTTTTTTTTTTTTTCCTAACTGGGTTATTTTGCTGGCAGATTTTGCATGTTTATGTGGATCAGCTGTGGTAAGGAAAATGTCTTGGCACCATGTGGAACTGGAAGAGGTCATCCAGAGGCTGCATCACCTCCATGCTTGGAGCTTTCCAAGATTCAACTGGGCAACACCCTGAGCAACCTCCTCTGACCTCAGAATGGATCCTGGCCAGTGGAAAACTCTGTCACTGACAAATTTTGACAATATCTGCAGATTGTAGCTAATATTTAAAAGGGCTCTGAGGAATTATTCATTGCCTATTGTGACAAATAGCCATTAACATCATCAGAAGTCCCTACTTGAATAAGATGAAAAAGACAATAGCATATTTTTAATGATAATTATGAAACCAATTAATGTTCTTTCTATTAGTACTATGACAACCAGACTTTGGCAGCTTGCAAGATTTGCCAAAGCAGCACATAGCACTTTTTTACAAAAGAATTATTACATTAAAAGTTAAATAGGCAGCACACAGGGAAAGGATGAAAAGAGAGGAAGGAAAAATTTTCTTGTTAAGGAGTATTTAATTATGCAACTACTGCCTGAAAAATTGCTGTGCTTCAATTTTGTAAAGGTGTTAGCCATCATTATTTTAACATCTTGCATTAGAAATTAGCACAGGGATATTACACACCCCAAATTAAATAATATTTGGAGCCTAAATAAAGGTTTGTTAACAGAGCAGAGGGTACTGCCCTGCTGTGTGTTACTACAGCTCAGTTTATAATCAAAGAGAGTTTTAGATTAGATTAGGACACAATTTATACTTGTTTAATATCAATAAATTATTGAATAAGTAGTGATGAGCTTAATAATGAGAAACACTGAATCTAATACACCTGAATTAACATCAAATGCAAAATCCCCATTCATAATATATTTTTATTTAAATAATGCATCTTTATCAAAGTATTTTAAGTAGTAGTACTTGAGATAATTCAGCTATTAAACATAAGTTTTTAAAAATATATTTACTCATACATATAACTGGGTGTTAGTGCATATGTTATAAAATCACAGGAAACTTTGATTTTCAAGGTCGAATTAAGTAAGAATTTAAAGCATGACATCAACCATCACTTGAATTTTGGTGTATGGTATGGAAAATCATACCTAATTTCACCAGCTTTTAACTGGGTCAACTTTATACAATAAAACTTGGAGTAGGGTTAAATCTGAATGATGCTGAATTGAATCAGAACAGTTTCAATTTCATTTGGTGAGGAATTTGGTCCTTTCAGTTAGATTCAAAGACTTCCAAGCCTACCAGGCTTAAATATGATGTGAAGAAAGAGTTTAAGTGTTTAAGTATTGAATCTTTAGTTTTCTTGAAAAACAAAGCATGTCAAACTGAGAACGTAATTTAGCTGAGTTTTGGATCCCTGAGGACCTTCAACAGAAGCAAAAACACTTCCTGTGCCTAAACCACGTGAAGTCTGCAAGAATTCCACCTGTGGACATGAAGGAAAGTGAGGTTACTTAAGTGTGTGTCCGTTCTGTTTAAAATTTAATAATTCAAAGGTGCGTGGCATGGACGAGTGAGCATGTCAAATATTAGGCAAGAGAAACACCACAACTGGTGAAGAGAAAGTCCTGAAAGTGACCATCCACTTGGCTTTACATTTCTGACTTTTCCTTTTTTCTTAACTTTTTCTTCATTATTCTGCATATTCCTATGAATATTTTTATTTATTGAACATCACACGTACAGCTTTAATGGCCATATCAATTCAGCGAGTCATCTCAGTCTTAGACTCAGTACTGAAATATTTATTTTAGAGTTGTCCTTTTGGTGTTAATAGAGAGAAGATATTAGACAGGGCTACTGGGGAAAAGTTAGAGTGGTGCAATTCTGTTAAATGTTTCTAAAACAGCTGGAGAAATAAATGTATTTAGAACATACAAATGATTATTCTTCCTCTCTCCCCACTGGACCGTAAAGTAGAGATCACCAAACTAGCAGAGAGAGGGAGGTAGTTCCACTAGTTAAATACACAGAATTTTCCCCAAATCCCCAAATTTTTATGAGACCTGCAGCTCAGTAGCATGAAAGAACCCTTTCCTTTCTATTTTTCAAAAAGTGCCATATTTCATTTCTTGATTAAGTCGGAACATTGCAAAGGCCATACAATTCATTTATTCCTGAAGGATATTTCTGTTGGTTTCAGTTCCTGTTTTTTTTTTTTTTAAATCAACCTCTGAATAATTAAGGTTCTCTTTTTGAAAAACGATCATTATTTATCATTGTTATTCTGATTAAAGTGAACATGATCTAAATATTCATGACACTCGTTTGACAAAATGCACCTAAAACCATGTGGCTCTAAGCTATGATAGATTATCTTTATTAATTGCTCAGAGGTAATTAGAATTGATATATGTAGAAATAGTCTCACATGCTCCCTAGCTTCTATAATGGAAGAAGTGTGTATATTTTTAAAGCATGATTGAACAGGAGTAAAATAAATTAAAGACTTAATCACTCTGATATTCAATCCAACTCTGCCTGTTTTGACAGAAGTATTTCTGGGAGTGAGGACTCTTCCTCTGCATGTGGTATTAGATTCAGTTCACCTTTGATTATGGTGAACTGAAGCTGAATAGAACCATTTTGCCTTTAATGCTGATCATTTAATTTCTTGTAGCAATAATGTGAGTTCTACATGCCCCCTGTTCCTGTACCTGGGGCAGTCTGGTAACTGTTGCTGTCAGGCTGACCTTAGTAAAAATTTAATTATTTTTTTAAATCACAAACTGGAAATGATTTTTTTTTTTTTTTTTTGGCTAGAAAGAAGACCCCAGCCATTGTATGTCCAAAAAAGTCATGCTGTCATCAGCTGTAACGTGGACAGTGATTAAAACTAGGTGCTTGTAGTTTTTTTTTTTTTTTTTGGCCTATGATTTTAAGGTAAGTTGCTTACAATCTTAAAAAAATTGATATATTTTGATTGAATTTATTTAATATTAAATAGAATTAAGTGTATGTTTATGGCAAATACTGAGCTCCACTTTTTCATCACCTTTCGTAGTGAAAAATGATCATGAAAGCCCCAATACTTGATCTGATGACATCATCAGGGCTTTAAGAAAAAACTACTCACTAACCTATCCCACAAAACTAGTTTAATAGAACAAACTAACAAAATTAACCAAACAAAAACCTCGGGAAAACAAGAAAACAAATAAACCCACCTAAACCCAGAAAGACAGCACCAAAACCCCACAAAACCTCACACATTTAAAAACATCAAATCTGAAACTGCTTTCATGGGTTTCTAAGGACTTCCAGTGCCTGAGTGTTGCTTTTAGGAAGCCTTGCTTTTTAAACAGAAGGGTGTAAGTAAAGAAATAGAGAAATGGTAAAAATCTTTTTTAGAAAAACAGAAAAAAAAAAGTTTATAAAAAAAGTTTAGAAAACTTTGGCTGGATGTTTGAGAAAATTCCCACTTTCCTGCTCTGCCTTATTAATTCAGCTTTCTGCTGTGTCTTGTGTGTAATACATAATTTTTTATCTGTATCTTATGTTTTAAAACCTCAGAAATTTCCATGTTTCTTCCAATCAACTCCAGAACTTGTGTTTGGAGCAGTTCTCTTTAGCAATCCCTTTGCTATGCTCACTCTCAAAGGCACTGCTTTGATATGAAGTGAGGAAAGGAGCAGAAAAAAAAAATACTAAATAAAAAAAAGTGCTACACTATTATCTACAAATAAGCAGATGTAGTCTGTACAGTGAAGTTTTGACTCCTTTTCCCTCTGCTGAGTGTTGAAATCCAGATTTTCCTTGCGAGTTCCTTTGCCAGCTGTTTCGTGTCCTGCTGCAAGATGCTCACGTTCACTCCTCTCAAAATTGTCTACAGAAGCAAAGTTATCCCAAAGAGCTGTACCAGGAATAAACCAGACTGCAGGGATTGATTCTCTAGTCCAGTTTTTTTTGTGTGCAGCAGAACAGCTCCAACGTTAATGAATTCAGAGTACAAGTGAGAACTTGGTTCAAACCTCTTTCCTGAAATGGGCAGAGTAAATTTGCTTATTTTCTTTTTTCCTTTGATTGTTTTTAATGTCCTAGAAACTTATTACACAAGGTGCATTTTTTAACACAGCAAATGCATTTTTATTTAATTTAGGACAAGAAGAACTTTTTATTTCCATATACAGATTCTTTACACATTTTCAAAATACATTTCTATACCATGAACGTTACATCCTCATATGACAGAGCATCAATTTCATCAAGCATTTATTTGTGCTGTCTGCAAAATATGGGGTCTGACCAGGACAGAAAAGGGTAATAGAATGTAACTAGTTATTGTTCTGAAATTAACACGTTATTTTTAGAGAAACATTTATTTGGGAAAGAAAAGCATTGGGCTATGGGTGAATCTGTTTGTTGAAAGAATCCTGGAGCCCTGCCCTCCTACAGAAAGAAAGATGGGGCTGTCTTTGCTGCATCCCATTCCTACAGGGAGGGGAGCACAGAAGATTCATAGATGCCTATGGACAAAAAAAAACCAAAACAAAATGAAAAAAAAAAAAAAAAAAAAAGAAAGAAAGAACAGCAAAAGCCAAGAAAAGGCTCCAATCAAACCTGCCAAAAGTCACAAACTTTATTAGAAACCTAGACGCTTGGCATGGAGATCCATGTATAATTTTCCCTATATAAAAATTACAAGAGAATAAAAATAAATATGAAATATGACAAAAATGAAAGGGAGATGAAGTAGGAGAGGAAAGAGGATGCCCAGTCCTGTGTCCAGCACTGGTCCAGCTGACAGCAAGTCCAGAGTCCTGGGGGAGACAGCCAGGCTTCTTCTCACAGGTAAATTTTCCCCTCCCTGGGATTAGGATTCTTGCTCTTCATTGTGGCTCATGGAAAGGAGTTAGCATTGCAGTCCATCCTTCTGGACCTTTCTGGAAATGGGTCAGGGGGCTTGAGGGTCTTTTATACAATCAATTTGGCGTGGGAATGTCTAGATTCCTCCCCTGGGAGGGAATTCCTTGTGTCTGATAACATCTGATAACACATCATGGGCCATGTGATCTCTTCACATGGGGAGTTTCCAACAATGGTCTGTGGCACTTCTGGGGGTCTCAATCCCCTCCCCGTTGGTGTTGCCCCCTCATCATGGACCTGCACAGGAAAACAGGCACCAGGCAGGTGCTGTCCCACCTTTCCAGCCATGTCCAGTTTAACTGGACCACTCTCATGGTGAACAATGCTTGAGGATCACCAAAATTTTTTAACTCCTCACTGCCCAGGCTTCTGCAGCCGTTGAGTTCAGCACCACTTTTCCCTGGACCTCCTCCAAGTCACACATGCCAGCATCTCAGAGTGACATTAAATTTAACTGTGGTTAGTTGGGAAAAATAACTTGGTTTTTGGCACTTCTTGAAGGATATATTTCAGGTTATAGTATTGAACATGAAGGGGTGTGGAACATTATATATATATATATTACATATTTTAAACTTTTTGGAGCTACTTTTGAAAAAGGGTAGTTAAAATGTCAGAAAAATATTATTGTCTCTTATATGTATTTTATTCCTTAGGATTTTAGGTGTGTGCTCTGAACACTTTGGAAAAGAGCTCTACCATAGGCGGCACATTTACTCCAAATAATTTACAGAATGCAGCTCTTAGTTCTTCCATTTTAAAGGAAAAATGGTGGTGCAAGCACTGGACATTTTGTCAGACTTTCAAAGAGACAAGATGCAAGCTGTGCAACCAGTTGACCTTGGTCTGCTTTAAAACACAGAAATACACCAGAAAAAAAGATACCCAGCACACTTGTACAGATTTACATGTAGATACAAGATTGGACTCCACTCAAAAAAATGAGGTTTCCTAATTAATCCAGCCTCCCCACCCCACCTATTGCAAATAACAGAATGGTTCATGGCAGTTGTAATTAAATGCTAATTGTTAATGGGACAGCTTAAGCACCAACTGCAACTAAAATATAAGTCAAAATTGAAAAATCAGAACATACTCAATTGAACAAAGATATCACTTAGGGAAAAAAATCCAACGAGTCTCTGTTAGGCAAACAAACCACCAACAGTCTTTAAAAGTGGGGTTTATTTCTTGAGAATGTTTTGTTTGGGGACTTTACTTTTGGTTGATGCTTTTTGTGTGTTTGGGTTTTTGTTTTTTTTTATGTTTGTATGATTCTGGGGAGTTGGGATTATTTTTTGGTTTTGTTTTTGTTTTGGTTTCGGGAGTTTTATCGTGGGAGGCTAATTCCTCTAAATGTCCTAAACATGATAACTAAACTGTATTAAAGTGTCCACAGTTCTGTGATAAGAATTGCTGCATTTATTTAAATTACAGAATCACTAAAGTTCTTGGAAAAGACCTCGTGAAACACATTATCCTCCTTCAGATTCTGAAAGAGCAGACTCGTGCTGTTCTTTACAATTGAGAATGGATTGATTGATTGCAAGTGAGGCTTTTCAGTAGGCTACCATGAATAAAACAGACCCTAAGTAATATCTTTACAATTTGGATATGAGCTTTTCCCATTACTCATAGGAAGAATGTTTTCTGAGGCAGCACAGAAGGCTCCATGCAATGAAAAAGATTCCTCAGCATGGAAGGGAACTAAATTAACTTAGACTATAAGGAAAGCTGAACTTGATCAGGAAAAAGGTCTATCTTCTGCCATTAGCTAAGCTGGTAAAAGCAAAATTACAGTGGTTTGCTGATTGCCATGCTTGAAAATTTATTTTTCACTACTTACTTCCTAGAACTTGGATTGCTTTTGCTTCCAGCTCAGAATATTCTGTGAAGCCTGTGAATCTGTGATTTCCTCCTGAAAGTGAGATAAGTTTGCAAGATGTATTTCTGCTCTGCCCTGAAACTGAATTTCTCTCTGTACAAATCTGACATCCTCTCGGTCAGCAGATTTCCTCACATAACTGTGACTAGTGACTGAGAGACCACAAAAAATCATCTCTAGTTGTTATTAATTGGTTCACCTCTGTTTTCCTTTCATTCACTGACTCTCCCTGTCTTTGCAAATAATAGATAAGAAGCCTAACAGGCACGTGCATAAAATAAATGCTAATGTAATTCTCTTGAGACCATTCACTCTTCTGCCTAGAAGAAAGCAGAGTGTGTATTAGAATCACCTCTCTGTAGTGCTCTAGACAAAGCTGCTCATGGGAAAAAGCCTCCAAACCTGTACCTAATTAAACGTGTCTGTACGTAACTTTAATTTTTTTAAAATTAAAATTCATGACTGAGTCTTCAGGTTGGCGCTTTCAGAAAAAGTATTTGACTTATATTTGCAGAATTTAAGATGAAAATAATCTATATTTGCATAATATGTGCATTGAAAAAGCTTCATAAAACAACATAAATTAGATGTCTATCTAACCAGACAAACTTTCACAACAAAGATTTGCCAAACTGTTTTACAAGTGCTATGCTTGCTTGATTTTTGGGAGTGGGGGGTAGGGGGGGAAATGGGCCAAAAATGCATTGAAAGAAGTCAAGATTGTACTGTTAAGATTTTAATTAGATTAAGAAGTTCATGCGTTATTGTTATTATTATTGTTATTATTGTTATTAATGCTATTACTGTTAATAATAATTAATAATAATAATAATAACAATAACAATAATAATAATAATAATATGTTGATGCTCCAGACTCTGTGCAACTAGGAATATTATGCCCACATTTATTATTTCCAACCCTCTCAGTTTTTTTGATGCTTCATTTCCTCTCTAAGGTGACTGGTATCAGGCTGAGGATTTTTGGGAGTGTGGTGCACTGCCACTGTTCTGAGGCTGTTGCCAAAATTGCTGGATGCTCACGGTGCTTCCTTCTCTTGGAGCAGCCTGGGACAGTGGAAGGTGTCCCTACCGTGGCAGGGGCTGTATCTTTAACATCTCTTACAACTTCTATAATTCTATCATTCCCTGAGCAGTATTTGACCTATTTGAACTATTTATTACCTTTTCATCTGGCACCAGCCCATCCCCACATTCTTTATGCCCCTGCCATCACCTCATACCTGTAGTTCACGCTGTTATTTTCAGACAGGTACTGTGCTGAGCCACACAAGTGCAGGGATAAAGGGAAAAGCTGACACAGTTTAAAGTTAAATAACAGTGGGGAAAATAAAAAAAACACACACAACCCCCTCCCCCCCCCCCACTTTTACTAACTAGAACAACTCTCCAGACAGCTGAGATTTGCCCAGCTACAGCCCAACACACCTTGAGGTGTATGTTAATGCCAAGGTATGGCCTGTTAAAAGAAACATTCAGACCATCTTTACTGGGCCACGAGATTGCAGAGTCACACAATCTATATAAACATCTATACATTTTGTGACAGATTTTTTTTTTTTTTTTTTTGCCCTAAATAGTTATTCATGGGAAGCTGCATTTGAGCAAATATTTATCCAGTTGAGGTCATTTGGTCTCGAGGGGGAACAGAGGGGCAGCTCTGAGGCAGCTCTGGGGCAGGGACAGCACCTGGAATAGCCTGAAATTGTGCTGGAGGGGTTTAGGTTGGATTTAGGGAAAAGTTCTTCCCCCAGAGGGTGCTGGGCACTGCTCAGGCTCCCCAGGGAATCCTTTTTAAAATGCTCCCAGGGATGCACAGGCTGGAATTGTCCATGCAGGACCAGGGTTCAGACTGGATGACCCCTGTGGGTCCCTTACAGCTCAGGATATTCTGTATTCACTATTCTTTGTGCATTTTTTTTGATGGCTTTTCCCCTCTAGGAGTTAATTCCACTGTGTTGCAAGAGGAGCCCTGCACACCTATCTCTATACAAACAAAGTAATTAAAGAAACATCAAATGCTTCTCAAATAGAGGGTGCTGAATGATGTGTTCAGATGGTTAACAAATATTTTTTCTGAAGTGCAACCGTGCCAATCTGAAGGAAATATGCATGTGGGTTTATAGGATTATCAAACCAGAAATGCAGATTTTGTGAAATAATAGAAGTCCTGTATTCTAATAGCCCCTTAATCTTCAGATTTAAAAGACATTAGGGTATTTGCAAGCTTTATACCTACAGTTTCCATACAGAAATTATGAGAAATGGGAAATTGGTGTAGATTTGGCAGAGAAATTAATCTTTGTGATAACACACAACAACATCTGGGCAGGTGCCATGGGCAATATTATTTTCCTTGGCAATAACCTGAAAATTATAAGACTCCCAACTACTCTTGAGGTGAGGATCATCTGCTGGAAAACTTGGGTGTAAAATATTTCTTGCTTTATTTTCCACTACAAGACTAATAGAACAATTTCTGTGACAGTAAGTAAAATTCTATATTCCTGATAAAGGATGCCAGAGAATTTAAATCTTGATTCTCTCAGTAATTCTGCAGCTGCTTTACTCTGGAATGCCATGTGCAATCAACAAAGCATATATTTATCTGTGAACTCAAGTTTCATCTAATTATACACCAGCCTTTTTTGAATAGTAATAAGGACACTGTTTCAATGCTTGAAAAGAATTGATTTATGCTTTCAATTAAAAATAATTATTTCAAACTGGCTATAATTCTGCAGGCTGCATGTGTGTGCCTGCTACAAATGAACAGATCTTTAAATGTTGCATTTTGGCTGTTTGAAATATTATGCTTTTTCCAACTACAAGAACAATCTGCTTTATAACTAAAATAACACTGAAGTTTACAGTGTGAGAGTTCCTCTTGCATGAATCTTAATAGCATGTAAAAATGCCAGTTTGGGAAGAACTTATTAAAGTGAAGCAGAATTTTAAGTAAAAATAAATAAATTGGCACTCAAAATGTTTGTGGCTCCAGTGTTTTATTAGATAAAACATCTGTTAAATTATTGAAAATGTTTACAATATGGCATATTTAGCACATTACAAACAATTACCTCTTATTTCTTTAAAACTCCTCTAATCCTTGATTTCTGGATTGCTCAGTTTTATCTTTCCGGGTTTCTTTTTTAATTTTTTGTCTCTTTTCTGTTTCTATGCAAAGCCAGTCATGACAGGAATGTAGATTTCCTTAACATAAGAACTTATCAAAAGAAGCTGTCATGCTCTACCTTGCTATATATAATATAAAAATCATTGATTCACACACTATAGAGTTTATTTCTGACCTTGCAGAAGATTTCCAATCTTTTCTTGGAATCCAGCATCACTGACAAAGAGGAGAGTCCTGATTGCATTGTTGGTAGCTGGAGTTTTAAGGATGAGGAGAGTTGGCAATGGTTGCCTAATTCCTTTAAAATTTTATTTCATTTGTTTGGGGTTTATTTTTAAAAAGATTACGGTTGTCAGGAATAGTTAAAACCAGCTTGCAGCCTATAAAGGCACTAGGCTAAAAAAACCCCCAAAATTCCTTTATTATTTTTCAAGAAAGATCAAGTGAAAGCGGAAAAAAAAATAGCAGACTTCCCTTTTCTCATTATAGAAAATGTATCTATAGGACTTCAATTACTTCTCAAGGAGATTTATTTCAAACAACACTATGTAATTTGTACTTGTAACTCATATATTTAGAACTTCTGTTATTCCCTGTGAAGTGCTTTCCTTTCTTTCTGTCCTGAACTTGCCCCACATCTTTTTAGTTTATTTTGGTTCCTCCATGAATGAAGTTTTTTTTTATGTCATCTCCTCTTATGCTGCAGCTACCAAAGAATGGAAAACCTGAGTGTCTGTTTTTTCTTGTGTTTGACCTGTCAGAATTTAAATATAAGTAAACATCTAAGCAGTTGTCAACTCCACTGCAATGTCTGTCATGTTCTTCAGGTTTAAATTTTAATCCATTCTCCAGGTTTACATTTTAATCCACATTACCTCTTTGCTTAAAGAATTTATGGGGAACTCTACAACAATGAAACTCATCCTGTGACCCCCAAAGAACAGTTCAGGGTGAATACAATACAGAGTACTGAAACAATGCCAATATACTGTTTTGGTGCTGATGTTCTTCTCTCATCCTCGCACCTATTAAGGCTGTAGAATTCCATGGCAACTGTGTTGATAATTTCGTTTGGTTTGTACGTTAGTTTTCCTCTTAAAAAAGTATAAAAAAAAATAATTAATCCCAGAATCCAGAATAGGTCGTGTTGGAAGAGCCCCCAGTGTGCCTCCTCTCAAGGAAGAGCAGGTTCTGATTGTCAGTCTTCAGCCCAATAAAAGTAAAGTGCTGATTAGAGGAATATTTTCCTTCAGGTGAGTGAATACTAAAATTTCTGGAGCCTCGACAAGAGAATGTAGTAATCGTTTATGAACATACTGTTTGTTGGCCAGGGTTTGAACCCAAGGTCTTGATTTTGTGTCCTGGGGTAGTGCTAATGTCATCTTGCATGCCAGGTAGGTTTTTGCCTTGATAAATATCAATAAAGCTAAAGGCTTAGAGAATTAGGTAGAAATAAAAATTTGTGTTTGCACACTGGCACACTGCTGCAGCAGGAGTATTAAATTTAATAGACTTTTGTAAAAACTATAGGCCAATGTGCTTTCCTCCACACAGAAATTGCTTTTGCAGTAGATAAATTAGGACCATCCTGATTCTGTGCTGATAAATTTCAAAGCTTTTAATAAAGATATTTACCAGTGGTTAAACAGAAACCCTTCATTCTCTAGACCCGTCATTATGAGGAATGCCTGAATGTTTTCTACCCATAGTGAATTCTTCAGAGGAATTCTCTTATTTTTGCCAAATGTTTCTCTTCACAGCATCAAAAGCAGGTTGGATTGACAAAGTCAGTCTCAATTCAGTTTTGTTTCTTTTCTGACATTTTTATATTTATTGAGTAGAAGAGTATTTATAGATATTTACAATATTTAGAGTGGAAGGTGTCCCTGCCCACAGCAGGGGATGGAACAAGATGAGCTTCAGGGTCCCTTCCAAAACAAACCATTCTGTGACTGATTTTAGGTGGTGCCAAAATGAATTTGAATGTTTAAAGTTTTTTTTCCTGTCCGCCTACAATATTTTTTTTTCTTGAGAGTTTTTGTGAATTACTCTCATTGGCCATTTATGAACAGTGAATATTATTGAGTGACAACACTGAGATTATAATACCATAATAGTACTAATTATCATTCTAATCTGAATTCCCTTTTCTTTTTTTTTTTTTCCTTTCCCGCTTCAAATGAAAGGAAAACAGCTGTCTACTCATTGCCAGAAAACCTGATAATTACCTGACCTGACAATTACCAGAATACCTGATTGCACAAAGGTTGAGTAGAAATATGAGCAAAATGAGCCTGTGAAAAGACAGAGAGAGAAACATTGTTCACCTGCAGAAAACTGAAATTCATGGTGCATGCCCACTCCTGCTTTACAAAAGAGGCTTTATTTTTCTGTGTGAAATACTGAAGTGTGTAGCACATCTCTATCAGCTGGCTGGCAGCACCACAGAGAGAAAATGGAGCAGGATCTGCTCGTGTATCCCTGGGCTGACAGGGCAGTTTAGCAGGCAGGGCACCTAATTCAATCCCTGGGGGAAATGGTTTAAGCAGGGTTAAACCTCTTTCCCTGCTGCACACTCTGAAATGATATTGCTGCTTCTGTGAGGTCTCAGGCTTAGAAGAGAAGGATCAGAAGGTGAATGAGAGAATCCTGTATCTGACACTTTGATCCCTGTCTTCCTTCCTGTGTTACTAGAGTGAAATGAACAGAAACTGTTCTGTAGTCAGGGGCTTTTTTTAAGGCTTGCTGGGATGAGATACTCAACCTATTTATTATTATTATTATTATTATTATTATCATTATTATCATTATTATTATTAATAATAATAATAATAATAGTGATAATGTTGTTTTACCTGTATAAGCTTAAGATACTTTTCTTCAATCAGCACAAGAAAGGTCAATCATGGTAGAAAATGGAAAAACATCAATAAAGTGCAGTGGCTTTCAGAAATCCGTCCAAACCATCCTAGAAATAAACAGTGAACTTTCTCTATTAAGTTTCAGAGTTTTGATTGAACTTGGAAGGTGCTTCAGTTAAAGAGACTAAAACAAAAATTGGGATACCTGTCACAAGCCAGAAAATTTTCTTTAGAAATACTGTCTAAACTTTGTTTAAACAAAAACCCCTCTAGTAGACTCTTGGTAAGACCTGGAACCATTAAAGCTCACGGTTTTCTTCTAGTTAAACTAGGAGATCCTATTTGCAAACAAAAATTTAAAAAATAAATTAAGAAAACCTGTCAGTGGCATTTCTAGGCTTTGAATCTTGGAACTTCAGCAGGCAGTATCTCTAGAATGGAAGAAGATTCAGGGTGGACAGGAAAAGGTACCTGTGAGGCTCAGGGAATAATTTCAGGTTTTGGGCAGAGCTTTTCCAGCAAACCTGGTTTTATTTGAGCACAAAGGTGATCAGAGCAATATGGGAGGAGGGAACTCATGGCTCATTTTTAACACAGAGCATAAAAGCAAGATAAGAAAACTCCTGTGGCATCAGCTGTCTTTAGACAAGTACTTCTGATATAAAATCTTACACCTTCCAAGCACAGAACATCTAAAAGAAGTTCAGAGTACTGGACTTGGACAAGGATTTTTAGATTTTTTTTTTCTGTCATTTTTTTCCCATTTTCCCTACAGATATCTGAAATTTAAGTGTTATATTACCTTTGCCATGTTGTGTTAAACACGTTGTAGCCAAGTTCAACAAGTGGAGCACCCTAAGTATTTTCCTCAATGCACAGTTGTGGCACTGAGGTAATTTTCTCTCCACACTCACTCTCTGGATTATTTACTACTTCTTAATGGGTTGAAGGAAAATATTTATCTCATTACCATGTCACCAGGTGAATAACAGGTTGTAATGCAGACATCCCTTTATTCACTTAAAAATTGCAACTCCCCCGTGATAATCTAAAAACTATAATCTTAAGTGACAGAAAATAAATTTCTGACAACTAACACCTGTTCAGGTAAAAAACACTATTTATGAGGTTTAACTTCTCACACTTGAAACTTTTTTAATGGAATTTTTTTTAGAATTTATTCTGTCTGGGTGAGGTCTGAAAGTGCTTGCTTCCTTTGTGTAGTTAAACAGTAATGTCACTGATAAGATTCCTCTCTTATTTTTTAAACTTATATATATATATATATATGTGTGTGTGTGTGTGTGTGTGTGTGTGTACCCTGCCTGCCTTCTAACAGTTTTTAAATTAAATTTATCTGGCAGTTGTCATTTTTGCAGCATATTCTGATGTGTTTCTGGGCATAAACAATCCTGTTTAGGAAGTGATAGCTTCTTCACACTGAAAAGGCAAACTGTTTGAATTTGTCCTGGTTTCAAGGCTAATCAGAATCTACTGGTTAGGTTAGGTCATCCAGATCTCTTTATTTTTCTAAGACATCAGGAGATACAAACAAAATCTACTTCAGAAAAGTGGATAAAAGTGCAATGTTAATTGAGTGCATGAGGCAATCAAAATATTTACTACCTCAGTGCAATCACATTTTCATAATTTTTAATTTTAATGGCTCTCTCTCTGTAAATAGTATTTCTTTCTATCATTTCATTACCTCCAGTAATGGGAATGCATGGAAGGAGAACAATTTGTGTTCTTATCAAACACTGAGCACCCCCTTCCTTAGGCAAATGTTTGCCTCTCTTTCCACTCCAGGGTTTATAGGAAAGAGAGTTGTGGGACTTGCATTTCATGAATGAATGGAAGATTAGGGGAATCCCCTACAACAAGAACAAACTGTGATCACTTTTGAACTGAAAAGCTGTTTCCCTGTTGCATAGATGTAAATATTCACCATTGATTCCCACACGAAAAAGAATTATTCTGACTTATTGAAATTATCTCATGGCACTTAGGAATTTTCTTCTCTTTCCTGGGAAATTTCCAGCATTTCTGGCATCTTGGAGTGATGAGGTTTTTATTCAAATCTGTTGCTGTGCTTGAAGATATCTTTGTGCTCTCCTCTCTTCACACCATTTTAATGTTTGCTAGTGCAGCTAGCATTAAAGGCTCGTAATCTGGTAATTAATTGTGACCTTCAGGGACAAAATTAACGTAGCTGACAGGTGTATTTTCTGTAAAGATGGGGATAAAGAATATCTCTGCCACCCCTAGGGAGAGAGAAAGACAATCAGGGAGCAGAAGGTCTCAGTTCTGAGCCTGAAACAGGAGATTTGGGGATTCTTTTGTTTTTCTTAGCAAACTGAGTCCCAGAAAGAACTTGTTGGAAGGGGGAGGAAGGGTTCCAGAAAATTCACCTTGAGGGTGGGTTTTGGGCACTGGCAGCAAGAGTCAAAAAGAAGATTTCTAGAGCCCTGACCCAAAGGAGCAGCCCAAAGATCTTTGAAACAAACAGCTTTGTGATCCTTTCTGTAAGATGAAACAGCTAGAAGATACATAAATCTGGTATTTCTATGAATTTTAATAGCCTTTTGGAAATGCTACCGCAGGGTGTTTGCAGGCATAAAAGTAATCTCACATTCAAGATTACTTTCAAACAATATAAATACCTGCCCAAGAAAATGTGTGCTGTTCCTGACAAGGACCAGTTGTTTTTTGAGGTTTTTTTGGTTGTTTTTTTTTTTTTTTTTTTTTTTCATTTTTGATGGGAGACCCTTAAAACTGTCTCAAAATTCAGATGTTGATTTAGTTTTGGGTCATTATTTGTGTGAAAGATTAACACCGCGCTGAAGAGTTCTGCAAGCTCTTGTTTTTAGAGAAAGCCTTGGCTCAGCAGAAAACAAATTGGAACCTCAGTGCTCTGAAATCTCCAGTCAATGTGATAAATGTTTGAAATTTATTGACTGTGAATGCCTAAGTGCTAGAGGGTTGAATTTGGGGGAAATAGTAAAAGGACTCCAAAAATGAGTGCAGACAAAGGTAGCAGGAACTGTATTTTACACAGGCATGAACCCATTGTTTACATGAACTTACCTCCCATAGTTTTTCTGACAACCTGAACAAACCTGAGAGATGTTGAAAAATCACCTGTAGAAACTGAGGATTCAGTAGTAATTTGATCTACCAAAACTGATTTATTTTTTAGTATTGTATTTTTACTATATTGATGGTGTTTTATTTCTTCCCTTTGTAGAGGACACTTAACTATAAAACCTTAGGGAGGAACATGGGGAAGGAAAGCAAGAGCAAATAACAGGGGTGGTGCCTGATTAAATTATTATTTTTATTAAATTATTTTATTTTCAAAGTGCTAATGTAATTTTATAAAATATGAATTGTGCATACAAATAGCTGATTTTTTTTTTTCTAAAAATGCATGAAAAAATGCTATAAATTCCTTCAGAGGGAACCACAGAATCACAGAATATTCGAAACTGAAAGGGAGGCACAAATATCATCCAGTCCAACTCCTGGCCCTGAAAGGTCTTTTAAGATTATACAAACTAGAAAGGAATTTCGATAGCAGCATTTTTTTTTCTCTAAAGTTTTTCAAAAGAATTCAAAGCCCTCACCCTACCCAAAAAGATGTCTGAATTACATCTGACTAGAGTTTGCTCTTCTCCTCTAACAAGTGTGAACTAGAAACTCAAATTCTTTTTCAGGACGCACCATTGTGTTTAACAATAAAATTCTTTTAACATAAATCTCTGGTTTAGTCAATAGGTCAGTCATTAGGATACTGCACTACTTTTGTATTTTCATTTTCTGTTAGATGATTTGTGTCAGGGTTTACAACTGATAGGACCTTTTTTTTTTTTTTCTTTTAAAACCTTTTACAACATGGGAAAAAGGTGCAGCTAATTCAATATTAGTTGTGTTGGCTTTACTTTGACTCTGGGAGAGGAAAGACTTTTGAAAAAAGCCCAATATATGGAGCTAAATGCAGAGCTACAGCATTTCCAAGAAGAAAGGACATTTTGCTCTACTTCTGCAAAATGTAATTTTCCACAAGTGCTGCCTCTTGCCATTATTGTCTCTCTGTGCACAGAAACAAAGAGTACCAAGAGGTTTTATGAAAGTATTGCACTGAAAGATATAATCTGTGTATTCCCTGTGGGTTGCAAATGGCAGTGCCTTGAGGTGTCCCTTTTTAAAATGCATTTTAAAATGTGTTTTTAAAACCCCACATTTTTATCCGTATTTGAGATGAACGGCTACACCACGTCTATCAACAATCTCGTTTATCCTAGCTGTAAATAAATCAGTATCTGCAGAGGACACTGCCAAATAAGCAAATTGAACTGTGTGCTTTGCATTTGAAATTGCTATGGAGAGATGATCAGTGAGAAAAAAAAGGAATTTTACACCTGGGCTGCCCTACACTCTAAACCATCCTGCCTCATCTGTGTTTTTAATGTGAATTATACCCTTTAAACTCTGACACTGCCCAGCTCTGGGTGTTCTGGGTGTTCCTGAGCTTCCTTGGATCATCCCAGGACTCTGGAACCAGTTCTGCCTTTTGTTCTGAAATTGATAAACAAATGTCTTGAGGAGCTTGAGGGGATTTTCTGGAGTCAGTCTGGTGGAGTGTTTACTCAGTGTTTCTTGTAGAATCAAAGACAGCAGCCCTCTGTGAATTCTATACTGTTTTTTATTCCCTGTGAAAATTTTAGAGCTCCAGTGCTTTTTTTTTTTTTTTCCTCTGACAACTGTACAAGAAAATAAATATTGTTAATATTGTCTAATGAATAGTTCTGGATAAGTTTGAAACCAAAATGAGACCATGAAAAATCTGATCTTTGACCACCTCCCTTTGCTTAAGAAATGCTCCAAAATAAGGCATTGCTTCCCCTGCTGGACATGCTGTCATGTTTTCAAAACACAAAGGAATATGCAGAAATTTTCATGTTCAAATCTCTGTTCTGGTGTTTCTTAAATAGTTTTTCAAATATTGCATTTCTATTTGTTTTTCTTTTTAGTGTTGAGAATGGCTGTGAAGGAATCAATGAATCAACAATATATTATGAGGTCATTCAATAAGAAAACAAAGGTGTGTGGAGAGGAGCTTTAAATTTGTGAGTATTAATTGCTGTCTAATGTGACAACAACATATGTAGTGGTAGAAGCAAAACAAACTTTGATTTCCTTATATATCTGTACTGCAAGATGAGCTAGAATATACTCTGTGACGTGAAATAAATGCAATTTGTATGACTCAGTAAGTGTATGACTTGGTAGGCATCAAACATTTAAAGAAATATAAAGGCTGCAAGGAGATATTAACAGAAAAGTCCCAAGAGCATTCAAAGTTCTAGGGAAAACTGAACTTGAAGAACGTTTGTACTCTCAAGTGTAAAATGCATTTTACCATGGTGATATGGGGTTTATTTTTGGTGTATTCTTTTTAATACTACTACTACAATGACAACGACTGCTACTACTACTGATATTATTATTATTATTATTATTATTATTATTATTATTATTATTATTAAATAATAATAAAATTTGGTGAATAGAGGTGCAAAACCAAAAGGGAATCAGAGAGGTATCCTGTACTGCTTTTAGCTACACAGACTCTTAAAAGAAAATCATTAAAAAATAATTCAAAATATCAGAATCAGACTTGCAGGATCCAGTGAGAAAATAAAACACTTCCATTCATTTCAGTACAGACATCATTAAATAGGGGACTATTGCTAATTGTTGATGGTGAGGGAATGTGTGAATGCTGACACGTGTCCCATATTTCAGTCACTGCAATGTTTCCTTCAGGTTGGATTTCTCAGGGTTTCCATTCAGGCAATCCTGGTTTTGACCACTCCAAGGCATTGAAGAAGCTCTGCCTGAAGGAACCTCAGTGGTCGTTTGGGGAAACTGAGGCAGACCTGAGCAGGGATGTGGCAGAGGCACAAAAACACAAGGTACAGAGGTGGTGGAGAGTTTTTCTGGTTTCTACCAGGAAAGAGTGAGGCCAGCCACAAGCTCACAAGATACACAAGTGTTGTTAATCCTCTGGGTTTTGATAGTGAGAGGAGGAAATTAATTTATTTGGTTAGGAAATGGATCAGGATATGATTAAGCAAACAGTTATATTCCTTTGGTCCCCACTGCTGCCTTCCTAAAATAAAAATTGTCTCACTGGGAGACACAGGGGAATGTGAGAATTATCCACACAGCTATCAAAGGTTTTCCTAAAATATGAGCTTTGCTGTAATTCAACAGGGAAATCTTCTAGGATCCTGTAATAAAGTTAGACCAAAAAAAAAAAAAAAAAATACACATGAAAATTACTTGTTTGAAAAGAATTTTTTGGTTATGGGTTTTAAACCTGTTCTGAAATGGAAATAGCATTTTTTGTTTAGCTTCTCACAGGTTTTCAAGGGCAACAACCTGAAAACTTGAGTAGAACTGGGGAGTTTTTCCACCTCAGGAAAGAGGCATGTGATACGTTAACTTCAGAAACAGCTGTAAAAATTGATGGCTTTCACTTTTTACCACTCCTGTGACACAACTTAATCCTTAAATCTGTGGGGATATCTCAGCTACAGCACTGAGAAGCTGCACAGAAACTGAAGGGGCAACATCTTCAGTGCAGGCCAAATTCTCATCACGCCCAGCTCTGTGTCCAAGTGATATTAAAGGGATCACCTGCCTCTTTTCCCTTTGTCATACCCAGGGCCAGGAAAAAAAGACAAGGATCAGGAGAAGGACAGTGCTACTGGTATGGTTAGATACCAACACCAGGGATGTTTCCCCCCTCCAAGCAACCAGATGGGTCCACAATGGTCAATAACAGCATCACTTAAAAGTAAAAAAAAATAAAATAAAAATTGCAAGCTGACCCAAAAGCTGAATTTTTTATCTTGTCAGTCAAAGTTTACCTTTGTGGATTTTTCTGTGCTACACAGAATTTTTTATTTTTTTTTTTTTCCCATAGAACCAAGTTCTGCAGTAGTGCTGAATTTATGAAGACTGATGGATATTTTTCCTGAGGGAATTCCACGTGTATAAAACTTGCAGAAATCCGAAGTGGTAACTTCTGTAATTGCCTTCTTTTGCAGGAAAATGAGGTCTTACAACTTTCCACTCTCGGTGAATATCCAGAATATTTCCATATTTCCATGTGTAAACTATTGCCCCCTTTAGAAACATGGGTGTATATTTTAGAAAAACTCTACAGATACCCTCAGACAGGAAGCCAAGCACAAGCTAACCTCAGCTGCTTTAGGTTGCAGATGATTTTCAGTTAGAATAAAGAGATAAAACTCATCTAAAGTAAAAAGACACACTGCAGTCATAACTTCTATTTATAAAGAAATCAGATGCAGGTGGGCAGACTCAACCTGTGGATGGTGGTGCAGGAAATGTTAATGATGTATTCTTGTGGGAAGGTGTGGGATTCCCATTGCTCGAACTGTTTTCAAGTTTAGCCTGCAGACACTCATTTGATTCTTTGATCTACATATTGTTTTCTCTACCTGCCCACCTGAGACACCTTGCTTATCCAGCTTTGATTGAATAAACCAGTCAGGGTGTACAAGCTTTTAAAAGCATTGATTTTTAAATTTCCCCCCGAGTTTAAAAAAGTCTTCACGATAACATATCAGAAAGCATTTGATGAAACTAAAAGATATTTCAAAGCTTGCTTGGCCAGTTCTGCCTCTGGCCTATGTGCCCAACAGTTTGGGTGACCTTTCTAAAAAAATCTCACAGCCAAAAGTGTTGCACGTTCAAACAATGAATTGTTGCTGTAGTTTGACATCCCTTGGTGTAGCTGGAACACAAAACACAATCCCTGTCAGCACAGCACCTGAGAGCACACTGCAGTGTGACTGCATGTGAATATGAATACCAATTGCTGCCCATATTGTGAACCAAATTTTGCCATCTGGTGCAGCTACACCACTTTACTGAACTGAATAGGGGAGAGAGCGTGCATGTCAGACAAAAAAAGGAGCACTAATTAATATTCATTATCACTCATAGCTTCTTCTCCTGCATGTTGTTTGCAAATGGATTGTGAAATTCACCACTAAGAGTTGCTGACAAATATTCATTAATTTCTATGTGAAATTCTCTCTTTCATGTCTAGTGCACAAAGATGTGGCTATAAATATTCATAATTCAGGGTGTGTTGACTGGTTGCTTAAGTCATATGATGTTACTTCTGCCTTCTTCTGGTTAATTTATGTAAATAGCAAGTGCAAGAAAAAAGGAAAATTTCAAATGTTAAAACTAAAAGTGGAGCTCGGGGATAGCACGTGGGAAATAGTTTTTTTTCTTGCAAATATGTTTTGAAAAAGACAGAACAGAATTTCTATGAGCATACATGTAATTTGGAGTATACTCCTAGGAATATCAATAGGCTGTGTCCTAAGTTTCCTGTGGGACTTTGAAAACCAATTTGAATATTTATGGGAGAGGATATACAATATCTGAATTTGAAAGAAAGCTTCTGTTTTTTTGTTGGTTTGTTTTGTTGTTCTCTTTTAGCCCTGAAAAATACATCTGGATAAAAGGCTGGGGTTAAAATTGAAGGAAATGGGAAAGTTGTAGGCACAGTTATAAGTGTAGGGAAATTATTGGGGTAAATGTGGGTGGAATTCCTGGTGGAATATGGTAGGTTTTGTTAGCTGACAAGCCACATATTAGCTGTTAGCAAAGGGAGGTGAAAGGAGCCACCAAATATGGCAAAACCACTCTCTTCAGAAGTAACACTGACACGGACACACCCTTCCCAAAGTTACTTCAGATGTAATATTGACCTGGATCTGCACCCCAAAATTACCTTAGATGTAATCCTAATGTGGATCTCCACCCCAGAAATCACCCCAGATGTAATACTGACATGATATCCACCCCAAAGTTATCTGACTCCAGGTCATGACCACCCCTCACTGATCATGATGTACAACTGGAGTCACTCAAGCTTCACCTAAATGTGGGGAAAAAAAAAAAAAAAAGAAGAAAAAAAAAATTATAAAAGCAACTTGAGAATGGAGAAGTCCCAGCAGAACTTCTGTGACCAGGCTGAACCTCTCTCCTTTGTGAGAACCACAGTGTGATCCCACCAAAGATTATCTCAAAGTGCCTTTTCTTGGGGGTTGCAGATGTTTTCTTGCAATTACAGCCTGTTGCTCTGAATATATTTTTGCAGCCAGATCTACCACCAGCAGTCCTTTAAACTTAACCTAACATGATTTTATTAAGAAAGAGTGTTGCTCCATAAGCTGCCAGGGTCAGTCCAATGAAGGTGTGGAGACCTCAAAAAGGTCTCTCTGCACTCTGCTGAAATTAATGCCAAATAATCTGTTTAATAAATCCTGAAGATATCAGCAAAGGCATCCAAATTCTCCATCCGCTTCCTTAGGGCTGAGAGCATTTGTAAGGAGAAAAAAAGATGTGGATATGGGTGAAGAAGAACGGCACAGGTCCTTCCCATCCTTGGTAGGCACACCAACCTGTGAGGAAACCATGTAAAAGGAAGGTGGATAATTTACCTTTTTACATTCTCTTCAAAGTCGTCGAAGAAACCTTTAGTTTCAGGCACTTCCAATCAGATTTCATTCTCATACTTTTAAAAGTCATACTCCATAAAGCTTGGTTTGTTGTGGTGATGTTGGATTTTTGGTTTGGGTTTCATGTTTTGCATATTTGCTTGATTTTATTTTACATATATACATATATATTTGTCTCCAGTTTAGGTGATTAGTTAAAAAAATTGTCTGTATAACCCTTCTTAATCTTTGGTTTTATTCCTCCATATACTGACTTGCCCATTTACTGCATTGTGAAAGATCTGGCAAAAAACTTTGGCTCATCATAATTTCTCTCAGAGGATTGTTATCACTTTTTAAAGGAAACAGCAACAACAAAATACCCACCAAAACATTTTCCAAAACATCACATATTATGACGGATTTCGACTTTATGGTTCCTTTAGTTCTTCTGTATAGCTGCCAAAGCTGTTTTATTTTTGTCCTTGTCTTATTAGTTTAATAATAATAATAATAATAAAGTCTACCTTCCTGTTTCGAGGTGACAGGTACAGTACCTAAAATGAAAGATGTGGCAACACAGGATAAACAACAAACCCAAGGTGTTATGTGTTGAGATCACCAATTATCTGAGGACATTTATAAAGAAAATATCACAGAAGAATGAGGCAATATTTGGACAAGTGATTTTTTAATTGCATTTTCATTTCTTGTATGGCTTCCCAACAATTAATGATGCTGTCTATTCTGTGTGGTAAGCCCACTAACATATTTCCACACAAATTTAAATATTTTAACTAAGCAAATCCATCATTATGCTGTTAGAAGAGCGCAGGGATCTCGAAGTCACTCCGAACAGCCTTTACAACATTACTTGATGCTCTGAAATTTTGTTGCGTCATGCTCCAACAAAAATGATTGAAACTCTCAGCAAAGCATATGAGGGTTGATATACTTATTTTTGCAAAATTTTGAGGCGATAATGAAAATTTCACAGTGCATATACTGTTGGCAGCTCTGTGTACCACAACACGGATGACAGAACACTAGTAAAAAAAATTAAATAAATCAAAAAAACAAAAACAACAAAGCAACCAAAACAAGATCTTTTGGAATGTGGAAAGTGGGAATGGGAATATCCAGTTTTAAGTAGATATGGTTTGAAGGGAAATTAATGCAGGACTAAATATGAGGGGTAATCAATGTCTGTGAAATGCCTTTGATAACCAGGTGCTTGCTCAGGCACCGGCGTTCCAGACAAAGCTTTTGACAGTTCAGCTAAAAGAGATAAACGGGAACATTTAATTTTTGTTTTATGCTCCCTTCTTTTGCTTTGTGTGTTCATATATTGCCACTGAGACTCTGAGAATTTCCCACCTGACCTAAGTATCAAATACTTGTCATCCCACCTGCAAAGACAAGAACGTGATTTCCCAGTCTCTAGTTTTAAGTGAGTCCAAGTGCTTTTTTTATTTTTTTGCTTTAAATTTGTTTGGTTTGGTTCTATTCGGGCTTTTAAAGTTTTATGCTGACAAGATTTTTATGCTAATTGCACCTTTCTATCAATATGACTATTCTTTTAATTTAATTTCTTTTTAAATAAACTTCCATGCATGAATACATATTAATGATCATATTACTGGACTGGTTACACTTTTACAAATAGCCCCAGTCTATAATGCAATGCTTGAGCAATACTATGATAAGTTTAATTGCAGAGTAGCAGAGTAGACACAAGAAATGCTTGTTTGTATTTCTGATTTTTTTTTATTTTAATTTTGTATCCCTTTTTTCCTTCTTTTCCCTTCTTCTTTTCCCAGTGCAAATTATAAATTAAGCTGCATGTAATCTTTGGACATATGTCAAAAGAAAAAGGTATTGTTATTCCAGTGGAAATGTCCACTTTTGTCAGCAAGTCTAAGAGATTAAGTAATGATTTTAAATTCTCAAACATTGCCTTGAAAAAAAAGTAGATAGGCTTAACTTATAGGAAAAAACCCAATTTTGATACAAAATCAGTATGTCAGAAAACTTATGTGAACAAAGACAAATAGAATAATAAAAAAATGGTAATTTTATCACAGAAATTAAAAAAAAAAAACTTTTGCTGAAGACCTCAGGAGGTCATTGAGTTTATCCTGCTGCTGTGAGACAGAACCATATGTCCTTATGGTTTTTTTAGTAGATATCTGACTAGACAGGAGGTGCTTTTTATTTCTTCTAAGGATGGCCACCATAAAATTCATCGTTTTAATTATGGAGATTCATAGAAGAAATGTGCATGTCCTTTTTTCTACTTATTTGTTTGAAGAAAAATAGAGAATTCAGATGAGGAAATTCTTTCTTCTCAAGGAGAAACATTTCCACAGGGACTCTGAAGCAAGCACAAGAAAGGTGTTTTGTTTGCAGTCCTTGAGTGAGGTTGAGCCCTGAAAAAGAATGGGAAAGGTGAAAAGTTTTCTTTACAAATTGCCAAAGAACCAATCACCTTTATTCTGTCTTGGTGTCTTGTTCCACACAGAGAGAACAACGTTGAGGACAGCTATGAGAATTAAGAGTCAGATTCTCCCATGGGTCATGAAATTAACTTGGTTCAATTAGGACTTAAAGAGAGGCAAAGGAACACTGAGGTTATAAGGACAGCAAAACAGAACTTTTACATCTATAGCCAAATTAAAAATATTGTTTAGACTTCTCTGACAATCCATTAATTCAATTGCTCTCTCAGAGCAGGAACCCCCTGTGCCTCTGTGAGTTTTATTTCTGAAATCAGAAATATGCTGGTGACATAAATGTTTTTACATTTTACATTACATTACAGCCAGAGTCTAGGTTTTGATTTTGAAGTTGCAAAACTACTGGCAACTATAAGTGAGAATTTCAATTTCTGTTGCAGAAACCATTAAGGGGTTTGTGCATGTGCTGCATTTGTTTCTTTGTTTCATTTGGATCTTTTTTATTTGTTGGGTTGTCTCCAAACATCCCTAAGTATGAAAATCTGTGGTATAATTGTGCTAATTGTCAGAGATTTCAGATCTTAATTGGTTTATCCTAACTGTTAAAAATCCCCTTGTTTACACATGCAATGTAAGAATAATGAACCTGTGGCATGTTTGCCTTACATACTGCACCCTTTTCTTTTCAATACGTTTTTCAATACAAGAGTTGCAGTAGTTATAACGTATTTGGCAACTTCACATCTAGTTCCTGAGAGTTCCAGATAATCTGATATTGCTGCACAATATCATATCATTATAATATCGTTTTTTACCTGATGACAAAGAGACAAGAAAATGGTAAGAGACCAATCACAGAAAATATAAGGAAAGTTACTTGAGTAAAATTTTTCATCAGATTCTGATTACCAGATCACAGGATTAGAAAATCAAGGGCAGAGAGGCTCTGCAGAGGGATCTGGACAGGCTGGATCAGTGGAATGAGAACAGTGGTGGGGACATTTAACAAGGCTCAGCCTTGGGTCTAGGTTCTGCTGAGGGAGCTGGGAAAGGGGCTCAGCCTGGAGAAGAGGAGGCTCAGGGTGGACAGCAGCAGGAATTTCCCCATGGAAAGGGTGCTCAGGGACTGGAAGTGCCCAGGGAGGGTTGGAGTGCCCATCCCTGGAGGTGTCCCAGGAATTCCTGGGGGTGGCACCCAGAGCTCTGGGCTGGGGACAGGGTGGGGACTGGGCACAGCTGGGACCTGAGGATCTGAGAGGGCTTTTCCACCCTAAACAAATAATTCTGGGTTTTGGTGATTCTGTATGATGTCTCTATAATCATATATATATATACATACATATATATACATACATACATACATATATATATATATATATATATATATATAAAAAATATATATATGTATGTATAATCTGTATCTAGTTATATCTATGTGTACATCATCTGGGTCTAGATCATCTATCTATATCTATCTATATCATCTATATGTATCTAATCTATCTATATCTATATCTATATCTATATCTATATCTGTATCTGTATCTATATCTATATCTATATCTATATCTATATCTGTATCTATATCTATATCTATATATCTATATATCTATATCTATATCTATATCTATATCTATATCTATATCTATATCTATATCTATATCTGTATCTATATCTATATCTATCTATCTATCTATCTATCTATATCTATATCTATATCTATATCTATATCTATATCTATATCTGTATCTGTATCTATATCTATCTATCTATCTATATCTATATCTATATCTATATCTATATCTATATCTATCTATATCTATATCTATCTATATCTATATCTAAATCTAAATCTAAATCTATATCTATATATCTATCTATATCTATATCTATATCTATATATCTATATAATCTCTCTATATCTAATTTATATCTATATATCTATATCGAATATATATCTAATCTATATCTATATATCTAATCTATCTATATCATCTATACCTTTATCTATCTATCTATCTATCTATCTATCTCTAATCTACATTTATAATCATTTATAACATGTAATCATTTAGCTATATATACTCTGTATATCCATACTTCTCTCCCTGCATATCCACATCTGTGTTTATATTTATATCTGTCTGTGTGTCATTTCTCTGAATAATATGTATCTATACCTATAATGGTATTTCTGATTTTATTAGATTCCTGTGTGACGTGACATGAGAGCCGTGCAAAGAATTTTTCTCTAAATTGGTCTCCAAATCTCTGGAAAGTTTATCTGTGAGTCACACAGCTGACCCTTAACCAGCTGCAAAACCCAGAAATGGCTCACATCCCTGGATTCTGCCTCATTTGTTAGATTTAGGAGGTTTTTATGTCTATTGTAATCAGTTGGACGAACCAAACTGTACATCACAGCTCTGATGTGATATTGTCTCTTACAATAACTGCACATTTCTTACATATTTCACACAATCTTTGGTCCAGCTGCTATATTTTGGTATTAATAAACAAGGGATAGTTTATATTATTTGTTGAAAACAAATTTGTCTATTTTGCTTCTAAAAAATGGATTGTCACTATGATCATTGGGCATTTTCTGTGCCCTATCCAAGATTAAACAGGCACAGCCTTGCCCATAACATTTTTTTTTTTATTGGGGTACCTCTCATATTTAAGAATATTCTCAAAAATTGGCGGTAAAATGTGTACTTTATCCAAACTACTTAGAGACAAGAAGTTTTGCACTATGTCAGCAGAAATTTTAGAAATAAAATGTGAATCAAATGATTGTTGGGGTTGTTCTTTTGTAGCAGGGGGAATGAGTGAAGGTCCCCTCTTCAGCACTTGAACTCTGGGAAATATTCTGAAAAACATTCTGCATCCTCAAACTCATGAAAAAATTTTTATGAAGCAAAAAAAAAAAAAAAAAAAAAAAAAAAAGAAAAAAACCCACAAAAAAGAATACAAACCAAAACCTTTTAAAACTCCTAAAAACAAAACCAAAAACAACCCCAAATGCCTAAAAAAACCCAAACCCAAAAACAAAACAAAAAACTCCCAAAACAAAAACAATTTAAAATTAAAAACTACAAAACAAAAACCAAAATACACCCCCATGCTAAAATCAAAACAGCAAAAAAGAAAACCAAAACAAACCAAACCAGAAAGCCAAACCAAACAAAACAAAACCAAACAACAACAACAACAAAAATCCCACTATAAAAAGAAGCAGGAAGCCTCAAAAAACAAACAAACAAAAAAATACAAACTAGAAAACAAAACCCAAAAAAAAACCCCACAAGAAAAATGAAAGAAAAAGTATCTCCAGAAAGCTGCTTTTGGACTGAATGCTTCTGAACAATAAGGAAATTAGGTAAGGAAGCTGCATATCACATTCCTGGTTTTGTTTTATTAGTTTTATTTGTTTCAACAATACCTTAAGCAAAGTAATCCTGTAAAAACTTCTGTTTCATTTACTTCTCATGGTTTAACATATAGCACTTACCTGTACCCAAGGAATCAAGCAGTGAAATAAAACAAAAGATGGGAAAGCACTTCAGTTCACTGAGTAGAGCTAAGGGAAATCACAGTGAGAAAAACATCACATTTACAGCAGAATTTTACATGACTAGCCTGGCAAATTAATTTCTACCTGAAACAGTCCCTTGAAGCACTCCCTCCAGCAGCCTTGGATCCCTGCACTGCCTCTGCAGGGCCAGTTTCTGTCAATACTCACAATTTTCTGAAGCACCTTAACAATGCCAGTCTGTGAGACAGCTGGCACAGATTTGGAGGGTTTGCATTTTTGGAAAAAAAAAAAGCATTTTTCAGAAAATACACTAAAATAGTATATATGTACACCTGACCTCTGAAATAATTGCTGACTTCCTAGATGGAGTGATGTGCCACTTTTGCGATCACTCTTGAGTTTTTCTGGCTCTATATTGACCTCCAGAGCTTTTAAAGTATTTCTCTTTTCCTAATCCAGCTCCAGGATTCCCTCACATTGCGGTGTCTCTCAGTGAGGTGAAATGACCCAACCATGTGTTTCATCCCAAATGTTGAGAATTTTGGGTTTTCCATTGCTGAGAGATTTCTTAGTTAATTATTTGGGATGATTACCTGCCTGCTGCATTGTATTCCTCAACAGAAGTAGCACTGCTTTACTCCCACATAAAATCACATAAATTTGCTTTTTAGATTTGTCAGTCTAAGTTGTCAGTCTAAAAATACCACCAAAAAAAAAAAAAACCCCAAAAAACTAAAATAAACAAACAAAACCACCCAAACTTGAAAAAAAACCCCACATGATTTCTATTATTGAAAGAAATCTTCTTCCTTCTGTGCTGACACTTTGATTTCCTGAACTCCCTCCAGCTTTATTCAGGCAATGTTTTAGAGAAAAAAACAGAAATCTCAACATCCTGACTAATGTGTCTGGGCCTTCTGAAATATAACTTGGTGGTTTTTTGATTTCTCTTTTCAAACACTGGTACTTCACCAGACTCTTCTTGGATGCCAAAGTCAGGTTAGAAGGCAAAATTTAATCCTGATTTGAACATTAATTAACCCAAGCAAGAGCTCTTAGACCAATCTGTGAGAGTCAATTCCTTGAAGAAATTGAACTAGCTTTCTTTTATTTTTTTCCTCCCCACAACTCTGAATGATGCTCTTATGAATTAGTGGTTGCTTAAAACTGCAGAGATGTTCCAAAACTGAAAATAAAGAGTCAAATAATAATATTGGGTTTCTTGTTTACATGGATTATATTTATTAGTGAGAATAATGGAGTGTGGGCTCTCACCAGCATTCACTAAATTTCTTAAGTGAAAAACATCTGAACCCATGTCACCAGCAAGTGTTTGGTGTACCAGTTTATTTTTGAACTTTTAAATTCTAATTTTTATTAAAAAAAACCCCAAAACAACAACAACAAAAAAAAAAAAAAAAAAACCACACATAAAAAAAACCCAAATAAAACCAGTTTTAATGGCTTTTAGATGTCATTTTTTTGGTTGCATTCTTAAAAAAAAAAAAAAATAGTCCACCTCACAAGATGAAGGTGCTCTTCATTTAGTTTGTTTTTTTTTAATCATCACAGCATAAATATCCACATCCCAACTTTAAAACCTAGAAGTGAAAGACTCTTTCAGGAAGGCGAAAAAAAAGCAAAATAATGTAAAGGTCTCACCATTTCTGCAGGGACTGACCTCTCTAGGATTTGTTGTTTTTATACGCTCAGTAACAAATATTCACAAGACTTATCCCCTGCTACTTCTCATTACCAACTTGGATCAATCTAAACCAGAAACCTGTTTCCACCAATGGCTGAATTATCTCTCCATGACTAAATTTACAGCTCATGTTAAATCCTTCACCTGCAGAAAAAAAAAAAAAAAAAAAAATCCTCCTTTTCTTATTTTATACCAGCGCTTTCTTCCATTTTTACGTCAAGGTATTCAGAAGGAAAACAACATAATGTACTTTAAAAATTAATTGTTATATATCAAGACTCTTGAGAGCTACTGCTGTTCATGGCTTATTTCAACTAATCTGTTCAGTTTATAGCACTTAATTTGTTCATCTGTAGACTTATTTATTCCATTTAATATTCAGAATTGAAACCTGTACCCGGTGAAAAATATTTGACTCAAATTCTCAGCGTGAAGAAATTGCTGAAACATTTTATTGTTGTTTTTTTTCATAGATATTGAAGTCAATCCAGTCAAGGGCTCGATTCCTTGTAATATTTATGACTCCAGGGAACTCTTGTATCCACATTTCCTACAACTGTGCTTTGATGAAAGCAAAAAGTTATAAAGTTACATGCAAGGAGATGCTTTTAGCTATGATATTGCAGTATAAATTATCACATAATGCTGCACTGAATGAGACTTTTTCAAAATAGGACAGTTCCACCAGTAGAAAGGGAAATGTGTGATTTGCCAGGAAATGGTAAAAAAAAAAATTGTTATTTTATTGCCTGAGAAGGGGAATAAAAGAAAAAAAAAAGTGTGAAAATATTCTGGATAGCAGTGATTCAGTGGAAGGTAAAATAACCTAAATGTATTTTTTGTGAAAAAATTATTAGCATAATACCATTACTAGTGCATTTCACAGATTGCTGAATTATTTTATCTTTTAGAAGCCAGTCTTTAAAATCTTCATGCAGGTTAAGACAGCATAAATTACCCAACACTTTAGTATCGTTTTTTTTCTGCCAGGAATTTTGTTCGACCAAATATTTTGTTCAGGTTTGCATTCCACAGAAAAAACAAAACAAAACAAAAAAAAAATTTAAACAACAAAACCAAAACAAAACAAAAACAAAACAAAACAAAACAAAAAAAATATTCTGTTGGTTAGCTGTTGGGAAACTATAGAATTCATTAACCAATTAAACACAGAATTAAAAGAGGTCAAACTGATACAAAACTCACATGGAGCACCCCACAGGTGTTCCTATCTACAGCTAAGAAAAGGAAGAAAAAAACCTTCCATCACATTTGGGTTCAGATAATAAAGGAATCATCTTTCTTATTAAGTTTTTTTGTTTTTATTTTTTTTTTTTAATTTGGTAGAGGAGGGGCATCCTGTGACTACTGGGCTTGGAAGCATTTCAGAAGGGATCAAAAAATTGCATTTGTAAAGAAAACTTGCGAAATCCACGTCAATTTAAATGGCTCCAGGTTTTCTGGTCTGCACAGAGGCGTTTTCCCTCAGCTGGATAATTTTAACTTTATGGACAAAAAATTACAGAGGAGGAAACGTCTCATTCAGCAGGTAACAAGTCACAGCTACAGGAATTTTTTGGGGCCATGCAAGAACTGCCAGGCGGCAGAGGAAGTTAATTCTTGCTTTAGCAACACCAGATCACCACTTTGTAAATATATTTAACTGGTGTTTCAGTGGAATCTCTGAAATATTTAATTAAAGCATGGTTTTTGCCTCTTCCCTTAAATTTTGCAGCCAGGGATGCTGGTTTCTGGCTCTCAACTGGGACATTTTTTTTCCCTGCGGGTACATGAGATAACAACAAAAACCCATCAGAGCTTGCTGTCGTTCTTAAAAACTCTTAGCGTGTTTTAATTAATCCCATATTCCAGATTAGAACTTTTATTTTTATCTTAGTTTAGCATTCTTTTGCAGCAATTATGCTTAGTATAGGCAAACAGGATCGCCCATGGATTTCCAGTTTTCTGGCAAATTGAGGGTGTAAAACTCTAGATATTCAAACGTTGTCCATGCCCATTCTTACATTAAATTTAATTATTAATCCTTTTTAAAACTATAACCCACGTCGGTGTGCACATTGCCAAATTTTCTCAGCTGTGCCACATCTGCAACCTCTGAAAGTCACTCAGGGCACACTCTGGGTCTTCAACATGTAGCAGGTTCTGCTACGGTTAAATTAAATATATCAACCCTATCTTCATCCCAGATTTGGTGCTTCTTTTTCATATACTGTCTCTCAATCAGAGGGAAAAAAAAAAAAAGTTAGACCTCTGAAACATACTGATGTTAATTTTAGACAATATAGTAAAATGATATAAATCTTTGTTATTTTATAAAATATTTAAAATTGGTGCTACATCTTGATACTACTTTCAAGAGAATTATTCCCCTGAACTGAACAGCAGATTTTAGGTGTTTTAGCAAAATTAGGATATACCAAAAAGATAGGCAAGTTTAAAACTTGTATTAGAAACTGAAAGCAGCTCCTGTCAATCACAGATTCCACTGGATAGTCCACAATTCCACATCCAACTCCAGATTATACTGTGGATGTGTCTCTAGCACAAAGCAGTATGTCTGAAATAAAAGTCCCAGCCTATTTTGATGCAGGAATTACTCTGGCATTATTCTGACAGCTGTGCATACAGTATTTGCACAAATGCAATGACTGTTGTGGAATTTTTGTATATTTTCTTGTTCAGAGAAGCCTTTTGCTCTTCCAGCAGCCGGTTAAGATGTTTTACCTGTTCTAAGCTTTTGTGGTACTTTAATAATATAACTAAAACACCTCTCCTTACTTACCTGTGGTCTGAAATTTGCCTGTCTAGCACTTTGGAAACTGAATTTTTAATGTTTGCTATACCAAATGACGGCAGCCTATCAGCTCAAGCATACAAATCTGAGTAATTTCAAACAGAAAAGAAAGCCTAACAAGGCTTTTTCCCCATCTCAAAATATATGTGTGTTTATTTATTTATTAATTCATTCATTCATTTATTAATTTATTTATTTATTAGTCTGAGAGGAGTGCTAAGAAGTCTATGTCACAGAAATAAGGCTGGTTTGTCTGGTTTTTGGTTTTTTTTTTTTTTTTGTTTGTTTGTTTGTTTTTGTTTTGTTTTGTTTTTGTTTTATTTTGTTTTGTTTTGTTTTTTAATACATGGCAAGACTATATGATTCCTTTCCAGAAAAGAAATATTGATGTAATTTTACTTTTTTTTCCAGAAAAGTTCAGGTGTATCTTGTACTTTGCCTTTAGCTCATCCTGCTGAAATTGCTTTCTGTTGCAGGAGGCTGTATTGATATCTGCTCAGATTTAAATCTGCCCCACGTGTTTTTTCCTTGCTCTGTCTCCTGCACTGAATAATCGTGGTTTTGATGAATCTGTTTTGAGGGTGTTGACTCCAGTGCTTGACTGAACACTAAGCACAGCAGTCACTCACATGATCTGTACAAGGAGCTTTCCCAGCTGAGTTTCTGCTGTAGTCCATGCATCAAAAACATAATGTGAACTATAAAAAAAAAATATATATATATATATGTATATATATATCAAGAGAGAGCACCAGCGTTTTTTTACTTGTTTAAAATAAATGGAATTAACCCACGGGCTATGCTGGAATATGGCTGGCATCCCTCAGTTTTAATAATTTCCTTGCTGAAATGGTAAGTTCTGATGGCTGGGGAATGCAAAGCAGATTGCAACAAACACGAGATGTGGGAGTCTGCTGTTGTGGCTTCAGTGAGTCTGTCAGCTCATTTGCTCTTTAAATGTTACTGCTCATCTGATTTTTGTTTCTTTTTATTTATTTATTTATTTATTTTTTAATAATTTAGTGCAAAATCATTGAAGTTTTTGCTTCAGCAATTCCACCACATTAAATTCTGCAGCATCACAAAATTTCAGAAACCTTTACAGCCAAAATGATGTCATCCACCGATTTAAACTTTTACCAGCATGGCCTGCCCAAATGGTACACGGATTTAATGCCAATCATAAATGCAAGTTTCTAAACCTGGGCTTAGCATTCCTAAGAGATTCTGTTCTGCTGAGCAGAAGTTATTGCACATTGCCTACAAATCTCTATATTTTCTAAGCTTACAACATAAAAAAAAAAAAAAAAAGTACTTTTCCGTTGCAAAAATCTTTCATAACAGAAGCTTCCATGCATTTGTGAAATATGTTTAACATTTCAGGGAAAGAATGTGAAGATGTGTTTTTCTGTTCTCTCCCCTTTTATCCGCTTGGTTCTCAAGCAAATATTCACAGCTGACTTTGAATTCTTCCCTTGTCAATGAAAGACAAATTAAGTAGTTACCCACCTTCCCCAAAACTTCAAACACAGTTTGAATTTTATCTGTATTTGGAAAGAAGGAACTGGAGGGCCCCTCTTGATTCCTTTCTGTTATTTGGGCTTTTTAGAATTATACTGTTTTGAAGAAAGCAGTATTAACACATCAGACTGAACCAAATTATTAGTGTTCCATATATTTTCTGTTTGACCTTATACTATAAGTACTATTACTGCTTTTGAGTAGTAATATTTGAAAATAAAAAAATATCAGGGGTATTACCCAGGGAAAAGTGTGGACAGATATCTGAGACCTCAGTGCTGGGGCCCACAAATAATCTCTGTGTCTTCCCATTTATAGAGTGATTCTACAAGAGACCTGAAGATTTTGAATACATCTGAACAGATTTTATTTTTTTTTCCCCCAAATACAATGCCTTGTGGACCCAGAGACAGACAGTCTGTCCCTTGTCCCGTTGTATCAGAATTATTGATTCCATTCTGCTTCATAAAACAGAAACCTCTAAAAACACTTAACTGGAAGTATGAAAGAGAGTAAATTTGAGGTGAAGGATACTAAAGAAATGAAGTGCTGAAGATGAATATTTTTGAAGTGCTGAAGATGAATATTTTTTTTTCCCATATTTTTTTTCCCCCCACATTAGAACACTTAGATTCAATTGTCATTTTACTATTCACTGTGCAAAGGTTTCATGTCCCTGTGCTAATGTGCTTCTGCAGTTCATAAGGTATTCCAGATGATGCTTTCCAGGCATTATTTTTGGACATGAGACCAAAAACTCAATAGGCATTTGTAACTCCTTTAGATGTAGCTCATTACTATTATTCATCACAAGTATTTTAAACACAGATTTCAGTGTCCTTCATGAAGTTTGTCTGTTTTAACCTCCTGTGTGTCTTCTTTACGTTCCAAATTAGTGTTCTGTAATCTCAATTGCACATGGTTCTACGCTCTGTCCTAAATAGAGGATTACAGGATAGAGAATATTTTTCTAATATTAAAAAAAAAAAAAAACAACTTTAGGCATGCTTTCTAAAGAAGGAGCGATGCAATTATTTTTCATCAAGGTATCAAGTTAACCCCTGAGTCAATCCTTTGTTAAGAGGATATACATCTTGATGGAATTTGAGGTATTTCTATAGGAAAAGAGAGAGCTTAATCCTGGAAGGTAATTGAATAACTTTTTATGATCTCTGAAATGGAAGGGAGGGGAAAAAAAAAGGAGGGGTGGGAGGGGAGATTTTTAACTTTGGAAGATCATCCTCAATATTTTTTTTTTTCCTGAATCCATTTTAATTGCTTAGAGATTCCACAGACACATACAGAGATACCCACATGTACACAGAGACAATATGCTCACTTACTCTTCTCAACCCGAACAACCCTCGTCATCAAATCCAGAATCCCTGAGCCTCAGTAAACCTATTAGTTTAACTTTAATAAAGTGCACATAACACCAGAGGATGAAATATTATTGTAAGGATTATTAAAAAAAAATAAAAATAAAAATTGTCTAGATCATTCCTCTCTGCCTCCTGTGCGTGTACTGGTTTCCAGTCACTAATTACATCATCTCCAGTTACCCAGGGGTGTAGAACAGCCAATGTTTCCTGGATTGCTGGCTCACTTTTTTCCTGATTAACCACATCAGGATGAGGTCTCCAGCTGACATTCCTTGCTTCCTCCATTTTCTGCATTATGGTTATTAAATGTGACAAATGGAGCTAGAAAACTTTCACTTGCAATGGAACAGACAGAAGCCTACTGTGTTTAACATTTCATATTGGGGCTAGGGATGAGGCAAGTGCTGTCAGTTGAAGATAGGATGCCTGTGAGTGTTTTTGACAATGATGGAGAGAACTAAAAGCTCTAAACATTTGGAAAAAGCCAAACAACAGTGCACTGAGATAAGTAATGCTGCTGTTCTCAGAGATTTTTATTTTTCCTCATTCTTGTTGTTGTTGCTGTTGCTGTAACTAATAGTTAAGCCTTTTCCCTCCCCTCCTCTCCAGCCCCCTTCAGAGTGTTTCATTATATTTCAGCTATAACATTCAGAACATATTTATTAAGCACTTTGAAAAAGGAAAAGCAGCTTTTCCTGAAGGATTATATAGGTGTAATACTGGAAGTTGGATGTTCTGGCTGCTCATACTGGACATTTCCTCTGTGGTGAGGCCAGCACCTAATAGAAAAAAGGACTGTGGAGCACAGCAGGCAGTGCAGGGAAGGAAATATCCTGGTTGTGCACTTCCAGGAGGTTTATTTTTGGTCTGTGGACTGCTTGCCCTCTTTGTCTTCAGTAATTACTGCATTGAAGGATTTACCATTTATGACCTTCCTCACACAGGAGAAAAATCCCTCTTCAGAGTTTTGGACTCTCAGGTGTTCTGCCTGAGAAGAGCAGATCTATGTGGTATATATTTATATTTATATTATATTTTAGAAAATCAGTAACCATTACTGGATGTCAGCAAACATACAGCTGAGGAAATGACATCAGTTTTCCTGCTCCAGAGCAAAAACTGATTGCCAGGGAGGGATTAAGCTGAAGTTTCCTTCCCAGTTAGGTGTGACTGTGGGTGCTGCTGCAATGTTTTCTACCTCCCTTTGCACTGTTTGGTGTTTGCCATCATGGAATTAAAGACAAGTTTTGTTTTGTTTTGTTTTTTTTATCTTTTAAAAATGTCTGAGATGTTTTCCTTGAATCCTATGCACCCTTAGTTTAGAAGTTCTGACAGCTGGAGAAACCTTCCCAGTTTGATCAGAACAGCAACAAAAGATCTCAAAACAGAGAGATTTAGCACTCTTAGGCATCTATTTCAGGTAACAATGCAAAATTGTCGATAGATCCAAGTCAGCACAACACTCAGATCTCCCGTTTAAAAAAAAAAAAATTGTCTATCCAGCATCCACTAATATAAAATCACCTTTGGAACTAATAGTAACTAACAATTCCATGCAGCAGCAAAATATATTCTATCAGAAAATTCTTCAAGGATGTACTGAGTGGTGGAGGCTGATTTACCATTTTCACCTTAATTCCACTGGCTATTTTAGCTGATGTATTTCTGAAAGTTAAGTGTTTTTCCATCTTGCCTTATAAAACCAACAGCAGTAATAGCAGCACTTTCCAGCACATTATTCCTGATCCTTTCATTCCTGCACTTAGGAAAAAAAAAAATCACCTTTTTTTTTTTTTTTTTTTTTTTTTAGTGACTTAAAAAAGTCTTTTTCTGTTTCTTCACGTTCAAAAGGAGCTTTACAAACACTGTTCAACTGTTAATGTGCCAGAGAATGATTCACTAGGCTTTCTGTAAGAAAAGCAAGAATTTCCAAAGCAGTGTGTTATCCAATTTTACAGTTTGGGTTTCTTCCTTCACGTTTACATAAACAAAACCTTTTTAATCCCAGTTTTACTGGTAAACCAGGAATATTAAGCAGTGTTTCTCTTTGGCTCTCTTCTAAACTGAAGTGATGGTTTAGGGCAGACACGGATCAGCAGTCAGGAGTGTGAAAATCTTTTCTTTTTTACAAAGAAAGTGAAAAAATACATTTCTGTAAATCTTGAGGTTGGATTATCACTGTTTCTGTGAAAAGAAAATTTAATTTCAGAATTACATACAGTACTTTCCTCTGAAATTATGGCTTTGTTTATAACTGTCTGTTCACATTAGAGGTTTGAGCAGACACAGCTTGAATAGGTAATATTTATCTGTCTATTTTAAAAGGCTTTAACAAAAACAGCAGCAATAATAATAATAATAGTAATCCTTAACCTGGAATGTCATAATAAACAATTTTCTCTTATAAAGCTTAATGTAGAGGTACACTTCAAGGTGAAGCTTACTTTCTAAAAATCATGTCAGACTTGCTGAAGATTTTATTCACATCTTTTTTTATATATGCTATTGCTAATGGTTTAACCAGAAAAACCTCTGACATTGAGGATATCTTCAACCAGCTAAATTGTGATTACCCCAGAGAATAGAATAATTTAAAAAATAAAATTCTGTTGTACAGTTTTTGAAGGATCTTGTGAGAGGCAGACACTTCCTAATAAAGTGTCTTGTCTTCCAGATAATTAATTCACTTTAACAATTATCAATCCTACTTATATTTTCGGGTTTTCTTCAACTCCAATTGAATATGGTGTGGCTGCAAGATAAGTTATCAATTAATTAGCAGCTCTTAATGCTGAAATAGTGTCTCTTTTCTTAGGTGTCCTTATGTTCTTCTATGTCTTGCATAAATGCATTTAGACAGTAACTTGCAGTGTGATAATATTCTTTAGGTCCTGTGATTTTAAGATAGCTGAGGACACACAATGGAAATCTTTTACTCAGTGCAGCTCCTGTTGGCTGTTTCAATAAATTCTACAGCGCCAGGAAGTATTTCATAAAGCATCTATGATTCTTGAGAGCAGGAGAAGCAATATTTGTTTTGGTGAGCCCCATAAGAACTCACTTTTTACATGTTATTTGCAGTGCTTAATGGAAATAGAACACCAGAATCCATGGCTATGTGATTTTTATAGAAATCTCAGGCTTGTTTTGTTTTCTGTCTGAGGTGAACATCCATAACTCAGCTCCGACAGAAAGGCCACGTTTCTGAAAAAAAAAAAAAAAAAAAAAAAAAAAAAAAAGTGGCAAAAAACCTTTAACCAATAAACCAAATTTCTTAGATTATACCTTTAGGCTCAGACAGCAATTAATATGAGTTTGCTCTTTCAGGAAAAAACCCCATATTTTTTGTCATTCGAGAGCACGCAGTTTATTGCCTTGTTTGGTAGGTATGGTCACACCTGCTTATTTTGATAAATTAAAAATGACCAGTGTTTCTGACACGTACATTTTCCCATCCGCATGCTAGAAATACCTTCCAAAATTTGGGTTGTATCCCCAGCCTAAATACGTGCATTGTTATTTTACACCCCTATCAGCAATTTTTTTGGCTTCAAAAGCTCTTCTTCTGGTCTAGATTCTGGTCAGCTCTATCCCTGGTCTAGAGCTGGTCCTCAATGTATTTATAACCTGCAGCCACAGCATCTCTTAGGACTGTTCCAGGCTCAAGAGTGTATTTTTCCCTTAATGACGATAATTCTCTCACGAAAAATCTTGTTTCTTCTTCCTTGAACAATGGCGTCCAGAGTTATTTGCAGACAAACCTTTATGGATTCAGCTCAGTGTTATTAACACCAGAAAAAAAACTCTGTTTCTGATTGGCAACACCACATTTTTATGTGATTTAAGTCACTGGTATAACCAACGCTCGTTATTTGGTGAGGCTGCTGTTAACAGCAGCTTTTCTAATTTTCCCCTCTTTTTTTTTCTTTTTTTTTTTTCACCTTGCTGCAGGAGAGAGGGAAAAGGTTTGTTATTCTCATGTAAATTGATCTCCATTACCATTTCTTACATCAGTGTTACCAATGTTTTTGATTCTGTGGTAATTCAATACATTCATTTTTACAAAACTGTATTTTTTCATCATTCTTAATTACTTTCCTCCAGACTTAATGCCATCTTTTTTTTTCTTTTCCTAAACTGAAGCAAACTTCTTACCCATTTTCTATCTCTATTCAAATTATCAATTTCTTCTTATTGCATATCAGTTGCAATTTTTTTTTCTTCTAGTCTAAGTGGAGAACTTAATATAAATCTTAAAATAGACCTTCTTGGAGCTCTTATTTTACTACATTTTTGACCTCAAATGATGGGTTTAATTTCCAAAGAGTTTCGTATATTACAGCCAAGCATTTGGTTAATTATCAAAATCTATTTGAAATACTTGTGAAATTAGCTCAGAGTGCCTTCTGACATGTTGTTTTACCCTTTATTATAGCAAGAGTGAAGAGAGCATTAGCATCTTTCACATGAAAAGCTCCCAAATTATTCAAAACTCTCATTTTTTCAAAATACTTTGTATGTGTTCTAATTATCAACAGTTTTATGAGACTAAAAAAAAGTCAGCATTACAGACTGGCAATGCAGGAGCCTGATAAAAAAATACAGAACCTGTTTTTTTTATAACCTTATATTTTAAGTCTCATAATGGCTGGGTTTGGGTTTTTTGTTCAGTTTGTTGTTTTAAAAAAAAAAAAAAAAAAAAAAAACTATGAAGATTTTACAACCAGGTCCTAAAAAGACCCTTTCAAAATGATGATGTAGCAGACATAGAGTTTTATGGGTAAACCTTTATTATGGTTTTGTAGGTTTTTTCAGTTTCTTCTGAACTGCACAGTAACTAACTTCCAAAACATAAGCAAACTGCTAAGTACTATTAACTCTACACATTCCTGAGATTCTCCCAGAAATACAAATGAGAGGTGAAATCTTGGAAAGTGCCAATTATAGAAGTTATGCTTTTAAGGAAGAAAACATTGTAATAGGGTTTGCCATATAGAGGAAAGAACTTTCTTTTTTTTTTTTTTTGCATGGTTCCAGACTGATTAGCAAAAACTTTTGTACCTTTCATCTTCCTGTGTAATTAGTGAAAAAAATATTTTGTGTGTAAAACAAAACTCCACCTTTGGATAAATGGTTAAATCTGCTGCTTATCTTTAATGTTTCAATATTATACAAGGCTTGTAAAGAATTGTGGTATTTTTTGCTTGAGGTTTGAATAACTGGCAACTGCACTACACCTCTTGTTAATTTCAGTTTTGCAGAAGATAAAAAAAATGCATTTCCCCCATTTTCTCTGTGTAAAATATTTTATTTCCTTAAAATCTATTTCTTTTGCTATGATATTGCTACATTGTATGTAATTTTTCATGTGGCTCTTCAAAATAAAAATATTACTCTGAATATATATTTCTGCCGCTTAGCATGGCACGGAAAATAAATATTCCCTGTATCTCGAAATTATTCCATTAAAATGTATTTGTAGTTTTTGCTTCCCCTTTTAAATCTAATTTTAAATTCATGCTATTTCTACAAAGGTAAGTATCTAAAATGCATTTACATCGATTTATCTTTTGTGGTGTTCCTAGCTAAAGCCTTTTACAACAAAACTGAGGAAGATGAATATTTGACAATTTTTTTTTTCTTATTTTGTTTGGATCAATAATTTATAAAAGGCAGCATATCTTTAGAGCTGCTGAGCAAATAATCCCTCTTGCTGACAAGAATAAGATAATTGCTTTCAAAATCACTATTCTTGTTATTCACATGTGTTTAGCAGCGTTTTCTCTGAAGTTGTAAGTGAAATAGGAGATTGGAATAGGATCTGTGCTCACAGTAAGGTTTCTGGACTCTAGACCATTATGGTTGGGTCTATCCCTGGTGCATGTATGCCTGGCCAAATAGTGACTCAAGTCCTTCCCCTCAATATGCTGAGCAATTTTTCTTTTTTTTTAATTACAAATATTTAAATTTTCAAAATATAGTTCTATTTGCATAAATGAAATATATATATATATACACATATAAGAATTATTATACATATATAATAAAATTCGTTACTTGAAAATGTAGATTCAATCAACTTTTGTAGGAGGTTTAGTTAAAGGTCTGACCTTTCCACGCTTGCCTAGTTAATGTGGATTTTTACACACACCTTGTCCTGCTGCTCCTTAGCAAAACAGTGAATCACTTTTAAATTTATATTGAGATAAAGAACAGCTCAGACAGGATGATTAAAAAATATCTGTATCCAGATACCACGGACATCTACTCCTCAACAGGGGTAAATGCTGAACATAAAATGTGTTCAGATATCTGTGTTGCTGATGAGAACCTAAAAAGACTTTAAAAAATGCTTAATTCCACCAGGAATCACAAAATTAGCTTAACTTCAAGATTTTGACACGTTACCTAATGATTTAAATATTTTGTGCCTTAAAACCTGTTTAAAACTGCTGTTGTAAAGCAGAGTTCTGGCCATCCCAAAGCTAGGCTAACGGCCTCATCAAGATCTACTTTTCTGTAATTAGTCCTTCTTAAATTATTACGCAAATCACTGAACAACAGACACACATACACGGTGCTTTCATTAGGCGAGTTGTCTTCAAAAATATTTTTCAATGCCAGAAGTCCATAACTTGATGCTGCTTTTTTTTTTTTCTGCTTGAAGTTTTACGTTTCCAATGCTTATTTTTCAACTGCAGTTTTAGCCAGCACTTTAATTTCTCACTTAAAAAACGCATTCTGAAGCTCTTGGGGATGGATCCACAGGTTTGGTGTCTCAGAGATCACAAAGGCTAACTGCTGTGGGTGCACATTAAGGATATGTAAGTGCCAAATCTGAACTCCTGGGCGCAGGGATTAGGATGAGTTTGTGTCCGGACGATGGAGCGGCAGATTTATCCACACAGGTGTGGATAGATGAGAGGTGGTGTGAAGAAGGAAAAGACTCACTGAGATGCCAGCAGGCAGGTGCTGGCCTTGGAGAGAGAACAGTGAGCCATCTGGCTCCCAGGCAGGGTTTGGGTGGTGCTTTGTCAGATCCGGGGGTGGGCAGGTGACCTGCGGTGGCAGACGTGCCCTCTGCATCCCTGACATTCCGCAAACGTGCACCCTGTGCTAGCTATAACCATCCAAACACCAGGCAGCTTGTTTTGAGAACGTGTGGTTTCTGTTTAATCTGCAAGTCTGCAGAGTTTAATTAATAAAATATTTCATTTATTTATTTATTTCTTCTGCGTTTCTTAGTAGAGCTGCCAACTTCTGAGAGATCTGGCCTTAAATAAAGTGTCTCAGCTTTGTAATATCCAGCCTTCTCTTTCCTGTTTTCTCAGGTGACAGGGCAGAACGCTGCCACTCTTTCTGTTTGGATTTGAAGGCTTCAAGGGCAATAGACATTAGTTAATTAACTGTGGCTCTCTTGTTGGCAGTCCTGATATTGAGGTAACGTCCCAGCACAGCTTTAACATACACAAATAAGTCTTGGCAGCCTCCTCTAACAAGCTGGCAGAAGGTCAAAAGAACTAGCAGGGAAGAATACAAAAAAAAAAAAAAACCCAAAAAAACCCCAGGCTACTATCCAAATACTGAAGGCAATAATCATTATTACAACCGTATAAACATTAGTTTCGTGCATACTACATCATTTCTTTATAAATTACAAGAATTCCATGCATGTGCACGTTGCCTGGCTTGCTCATTTGTGAGCTGCACTTTTCTCAGTGCTTGAAGGGGGGGGAAAAAAAAGTGGAAAAAGTGATAAGAGAGTTTATTGGTGGCTAATGATAACTTCCAATTCTGCCCAAAAAGACTGATACCCTGTCAGTAATGGACCAAAAGTAGTTATGGCTCTTCTTGCTGCACAATACCTACTTTTTTCAGTACAATAGCATCCACGAACATCATCCAGAATTGGGGTGATGGGGAAATTGTGACCAGAATAGTTATGGAAAGTAGGTATAGTTGTAGGGTAATATGTCTCAGGAAAAGATTCAGGAATTCCACATTGAAAGTAGAAGATAGGCCAGGAGTGAGATGATAGATTTATTATATTTAGTTCTTAAAGGAGGAAAAAGCAAGAAAGAAAAAGAAAGGAACTGAAAATGAATGGTAATTTTTCAATAGCAAGAGATTGCATTTGCATTAAGTAAACTAATTCAAACTAGACCAATTCAAACATTTTACACTACCCATAGAAACTGTAAAAAATCCTGAATTACCTTGGTCTTCTTGGCATACAGTAGGAACAAAAAACACCTTATCAAGGAAGCCTTATCAGTTTAGAAACCGTATAATGAATCAATTAATAATATAAAGTTATGGTATAATCATATTTTAAAACATTCAAAAGCGAAGGATGTAAATGCATAAAAAATGATCGATATAATGAGTGACAGACCTGGTGTAAAAGTGAAATCAAGAGCAGATTAATTTTTTACAAAGACTTTATCAGGTGCTTAAATCAGGCTTGTTAATAGGCAAGCACAATCAATAATAGGTATGAAAGTCAATACTAATTTAATACTCCATTACTCTGTGAATATAAACGATGTTATATTAGAAATTTCAGGTATGAGGTCCTGGAAATTTTCTTTTTTTCCCTCTGTAGGCACATGTGCCCACACAGAATACAATTATGCCACTTAACTGAAGTTCTCATAAACACCTAACAAAACAGAAATCACGTAAAATAGAACCCCCTTTCTTCTCACAGGAATAACTGGAATTACACCTGTGTGATATACAGGTCTCCATTTTGAAGCAATTCAGTTTTGTTACTCACCTGCATGGATGCCCCACATCTGCTGTCTCAGGAATACAGGTTCAAAGAAAAATACCCAAGTTCTAACGCACAGAAAAAGCAGGAACTGCCTTGAAAGAAGCACTGACTCTATTTAGCACTTCCTGAGCAATTCAGGATTGCAAGAATGCATCTGATCATGAGCCTGCCTTTATCAACGTCTGCGACAGCAGATAAGCCAGATTCAAGTTCTTGGAGCACTGAATAAATGGAACATATATATGAACCCAGAGGGAGCACTGGATTAAGATTACTCCAGCTGTAAGAAGCTATTAAACCAATCTAAGAATCACTAGTTGCATTTAAAGCCTATTCACTTATGAAAGAGAGCTGACAGAGTGATGAATTTGCCCCAGTATATGGAGATCAATAAATGTCCTGTGACTACATCACCAATAACCACAAGAAATGCTGTTTGTTTTAATATCTAGATGATTTTTTTTTTTTTTGGTCCTGCACAAAGTACAAGGCACAAAACTGATAGAAAAATATAGTGAATAGCAACACCTCTTCTATATCTCATAGTCCAAAAGGAAAACAGAAAAAACATGTCACTGCTGCACAGTGTGGTGTGAACCACTTTTCCAGAAGAGTTTGATCAATCTGGGGGATAATTTTACAGTGCTGAGCTCTAAAACTTTTTTCTAAGCATGTTTCAGGACATGCTCAGCATGACATGAAATTATGAATCAGATACAGCTTTGTGTCGCTGTGTTAAAGGAAACCTTCTTTGAGCCTTCCTTGTCAGGATGATGCCAAGTTTGCTCTGCCAGAAGGATAAATGTGCATGTTCCTGCCTTCTGCATTTGCTTCATACTTCTGTATTTTAGTGTTTCAGGAAAAAAAAAAGAAACAAAAAAAAAACGTCCCTGCTTGCCCCTTCACCTGCTCACTGTTTTAAATTGTGACTTCCACAACCTCATTTGTTTGGGCCTATTTGAAATTTTCTCCAGAGGTGAATGGAAGTGTAGAACATAAAATCTCTTTCAGATGAAGACACAGCTTAAATGCTGGGGACTATAGAGAAAAATAACTGGTGACATTGAAAACGAGCCAGTATTTCAAAAGAGTAAAGATGTTACGGGATTATTTTATTACCTTTGAACCCTGAGAGCTTTACAGCTCCACTACATTCCCCCTAGAGCAATTCCTGGCTACTTCTCTGTCCTATATTTTAGAGAGTAACAGAAAACTACTTAAGACTATTTTTGTCAACCTCCAGTTCTGAAAAGGTCTTTTGAAATTTTTAACTTGCAAATTAGAGGAAAACTCCTATGTAGAACTTATAAATTATGTCTGGTGACATTTCTCAAATAATGTGGGTGCAAAATGTATCTCAGCTTCTTTTCATTCATTTTAATGAGCGTAATGAAAAGATAATATGTACTGAAATGCACCACTCAATCTGAGGAAGGAGTAGTGCAGAATAAAACAGCTCCTGTTGCCCCTTAGGACTGCAATACATTAAGCTTTTGTTGCCATTATGTGCTTTATTGTTAAGTGTTATGTGCCGCATTTTATAATTTAATTTCTAACTGAGCAGATTCAATGGCTTTCAATCTTTCAGATTCTTAAAGGAAAAGTTTTCTAAAAGAAGGAATGAGAAACAATCAGATGACTCAATTACCTGAAAAGAGTTCTCCTACAGGAAAAGTAGTTTCCAGCTGGCATAAATCAACATAACATCCAAGTCAATGGAGCACAGAATTTCAGATGGGCAAAGTATTTGGCCCAATACTTGCATGTCAATTCTCCAAAATGTTTGGTGTGTGGGAGTTCTAGATCATAACGAGGGATTCCAGATGTAAAGGCATCACAGGTTACAGTGACTTGCTGCCAACTCATTCTCTTCTCTGCCCACATTGCCTATGAGTTCCACAGGATTCCGTGTCTCATTCTGAGAGTTTTCACCTTTAACTTTTTGTCATTCTCTTAAATTTGGCAATAAATTATGGTATCCCACAGCGAGTCAAAAAAAAAAATCAGAAATTTGTGTTATTTTCTCTGTTTTGACCTACATAACGAAGATGGAAAAGTGTAATTTAGTCGAAGTGTGGAGGTGAAAACTCAATCATTTGCGCCTATAAATCTATTATTATTATTATTATTATTATTATCATTATTAATGAGAGGCAGAAGGTTTCAGCCTTCTTAGGCAGGAGAAAGGCATGAACCACAGACTTGAGTCCAAATATACTCTTTACTGAAGAGCAAACTATATTTCTGGTACAGTAACTCCCTGATGAACTCTCTACCAGCTTGTTCATAATAACAACTTTTGAATGCTAATTGTAACCAGCCATTTCATGTTTTGGGCTCAGGTGCCCACATTTTTCCTCAGGCTGTTGTTATTAAACCTGAAAGCTGCGTCTTGTCTTTCCTTTTGGATAGTTCTCAAATTTGAAAGAAAAAAAAAAAAAAAACAAAAAACTTTGCAATGTTTCCAAAAAGTTCCACAATTATCGACTGGAGCCTAGAGGAATTTTGTGCCAAGCAGGTTAGCGTGCTCCTAAACTACCCTGCTCCATAGTGACCCAAAATGTTTTACTGCGCCAGAAAAGTGCTGTCCCTCAGAGCCACGTGGGAGCCGAGGGGATCAAGGGCTCTGCAAGCACAATCACAAAAGACCTGCCTTAATCTCACATTTCATGGGGCTGTCAATAAGGGTTTGTGACACCTTTCTGCTTTATTTGAAGGCATGACCACTGATAAGCATTATATCCCACAGTAACGCTTTAAATTAGGATCCTCAAATAAAGCTTTAATCCTTTGAAGCTGGCACTTTCCAGACTGCCAGCCAAGTGGATACTTAGGAGGATGTGTGCATAGCTCCTAGGCCAATATTTTTTCCTTTGAAGTATGTTTTAAGGCTACTGTTGATTTCTGTGGAAGTTCAGTAAATTAAATGCCCGTGCTGGTGAAAGGTTAATTAAAACGTAGCAAGCTGTTCTTCATTGCATGGTTGTTGTTCAGTTTGTTCTGTTTACTTTTCACATAACATAAATGATGCATCTGCGGTTTTTTTGGTTTTGTTTTGTTTTTGTTTTGTTTTTTTTTTTTTTTGTGGTACCTTCCAATATGTTTTTTTGAGTTTTTGAGTTTTTTAGGTTTTTGAATTTTTGAGTTTTAGGTTTTTGAGTTTTGCACTCCTTGGCATTGGGGTTATCTTCAAAATAAGTGAAACATTTCTGTTGTTGCAGCACGCTTTCTATGGGAAAAAAAAAATCTGATTTTTCAGTTTAATAAGAATCTATTCTTCTCATTTTAATTTTGTTTTGTTATGTAGTTCCAGGCTTTAAAACTTTCTGGGTCATGTGGTTTTTTTCATGCTATGTAATTAGAGATGAGGTGTAGTTAGCTTTTTTTTTTCCTTACATGCCATGGTCACTCACTTTAACAAACCGTTATCAAAAAGCATAAATATTCATAGGTGACTAATGTTGGAAAGACATCCTATGACCAAAGGAAACAAATTTTATTTTTTGTAAAGTGAAAGAATACTTTAGAGAATGCACCAATGAGCCCTGATAAAACAAAATGGGTGGCTGCTATGAATATAGGACACAGTGAAAAAAAAAAAAATCCTTAAAATATCGTTTGGAAAGAACCTATGGAGGTCTGAGTCCAAGTTCAAAACACCACTCCACTTTTTAGAATTGCTACCCAAAGTGACACAAATCCATGCCACAAATGACATCACCGGTCCTGCAATAAACTTGCACTAATAAATTCACAGAGTCCAGGGAATGAATATAATTACATTTCCATTTATTTTCTCATCAGAAGATAACCAATAGGTAAAAAATGCTAGCAAGAAAAGCAACATTAAATCTTGAATTACCTTTTTTTTTTTCTACTAGCCATCTATTTAGATAGCTCTAAGATCATCCTGAGAAGACATAATTTACTGTACTCATGTATTATTTTTTTTTAATTTGGTTTTGATGCTATAACCAGAGGCTAAGTGTATGAAGGGAAAATCTGCCTTTATTGAGGGATTAAAAGATCAAACTTTAGAAGAATCAGGGTTTCTCTGTCAGAGCAAATCCACAGGAAAATGCTGAACTCAAAGAAAATGTGAAAAACAAACAGTGGGATATTATTTCATCTGGAAATTTGTGTTCTGTAGGTATTAGTTTACCACCTGCAGGGTTTTAGGTTTCCATCCTATACAGATGGAAACAAGCCAAAACATCACCCATACTCTCAGCCTGATATAAAAGCATCACCACCCAAAGCAAAGCTCTGTCTCAACAAGGCATTGCTGAAAGCATTCCCTCTTTGGAATTAAAAGTGCTCTCTTTTTAGGCTGGAAACGGCAATAACTTTTATTGAGATTCAGTTTTTCCTTTACAGGATAAGAAGCAGTTGATTCGTAATTTTAAAAGGTGGTTTTACACGCCACATCCGTGCCTGCCAAAGGCATCGTGGTGACGCTCTCCATCAGGTCTCCTTGGTGCTGAGGGTCCCCTGAGAGCCTGGAGCTTCCTCTTGTTCTCCTTCTCCTTCTTCCTTTTCCTTATGCTTTATTTTCTGCTATGGTTTTTGTCTTAGCTCTTTCTTACATTTTTAACTTCTCCTTATTCCTTTGTGCTTTTTTATTCTTACTCTAATTTCTTTCTGTTCTTGCAGTTTTTCTTAGTCCCATACTTATTGCTATTCTTATTCCTTATTCTCTTTCCTATTCCTATCTTTTTCTTAATTGTTTTTAGTTTCTTTTTCTTTTCCTTGCACTTCCTTTTGTGATTTTTATTATGTTTTTTAATGCTTCTTATTCTCTTACTTAAGCTTTTTCTTATTCCACTCCCAGTTCGTATTATTTTGATTTCTTCTCCTTCTGCTTCTTCTTCTTCCTCTTCTTCTTCTTCCTCTTCTTCTTCTTCCTCTTTTTCCTATTCTCTTAGTGTCATTCCTTCTTCTGCTTTTTCCTCTTCTTAAGCTTTTTCTTAAGTTTTTTCTTATACTTTTCTTTATTCTTTTATTTCTAGACTTTTTCTGATTATTTGCCTATTCTTACTATTACACTTATTCTCCTTCTTATTCATACCCCTATACTTCACTACTACTACTACTTCTTCATCTGCTTCAACTTCTAACGATTCTTCCTAGTATTCCTATTCTTCTTATATTTTTGGGCTTTTTAGGGAGTTTTTGTGGGGTTTATTTTCTGTGGGTTTTTTTGGGGGGGTTTTCTTCTTCAGTACTACAACTTCTTAAAGCAATGTCCATTTTCTTTTGTTGGACTCGGGTGTGTCGCAGTCCGGCAGTGTGCGGTCGCGTCTTGGGATCCACACCTCCCGTCTGCGCCCAACGCTCGTGGAAAAAACGCCGAAGGAGCGGCACCGAATTCTTCTTTCCGGAGGGGAGGAAGCGGCCTCGGCCGCCATCGGGGGAGGCGCGGGTTCCGAACGGGGAGCGGTTGTTCCCCGGCAGAGCGGTCGGGCCTCGGAAGAAGGCGAGGCGGGGAGCGCCGGCCACTGGGTGCCATTGTCCCGCGGGGAGAGCCGCGGGCCCGGCTCAGCCTGAGGGGACACGGCAGGCCCGGACAGCCCGTGCGGCTCCCTCAGGGCACCGGGCAGGCCGCGGGCCGGCCGCCATCTGTGTCGGGGCGGCTCTGGCAGAAAGCGGCTCCCGGCGCTCGACCCGGGGCTCCCGAGGGACGGGCACGGGGAGTGCGGCTCGTTCTAACTCTGCCAGCCCTCGCCGCCCGGCCTCTCGTCCCTCCCCGTGCGGCTCCAGGACTCTCGCTTCGTCCCACTCGTCGTCCTCCCGCAGCCGGGCCTCGAGCCAGGGGCTCGGGACGCCGCTCTATTCCCAGCTGCCCTGGGCCTGCTCGCCCTCGCCGTCGTCTTCCCGGCCGGACTCCCCCGAGGGTCTCCTCTCGGCTTTTCCTCCGGACCCCTCCTGGCCAGGGCGCTCTTCCCAGGCCCAGCGGCCTCGGCAGCCGCCGGCCCCTCTGGGGGACAGCCCTTGCTCGCTGCCAGCGTCCCCTCCAGAGAGCCCACGGCGCCCGGTGCCTTCTGCTGGGGACCGACGTCGCTCGGGGCTTTCTTCCCGGTCCGAGAATTCCTTGTAGCTCTCCGTGTCTCCCTGGGACGGCCCTTGCTCGCTGCCCTCGTCCCGGTCGGAGACTGCTGGGAGCACTGGAGCTCTGCCCGGGAGGGCTCTGGCTTGCTGCGGCACTCCGAGGCACACGGCTCCCCGTGTCTGCCGCGTTCCTCTTGGGACAGCTCGGGCTCCGGGCTCTCATCCTACTTCTTACTATGGATGGTAGAGGAGACTAGCTCCGTTTTTAAAGTTTTTCCTAAGGACAGCTGTACTTCAGCGCTCGAAGGGAGTTGCATGAACCACCACTACTCCCACAGACCACTTGAAGGAGAACAGGTGAAGACTTGCCACCTGGTAGAGCTGGGGTTTCTCTCCTTACTACAGTCTGCAGGAAGACACCTGCGGAGTTGTGTTTTAGGGCTATTGTGTCAACAGCAACCAAGTGCTCTGCCGCTTGGTGATGGAGAAAACAGCTCTGGTTCATGATCGGATGTTCTTTTCTGTTTTACCAGCTCAGGAATGTTATTTTAGTCTTTAGTTTTACATTGCATCATTGGTCTTGGGGATCTTTCTTTCGAAATGATGCTGCTTATCTCTAATTTGCATATAGCCTTGGGCACACAGGCTCTTGGGAGCAGCAGAAGTGATACCGGGTGGAGGGGGGTACAGGTACAGGGTAGGTGGTAAAAGGGGTACAAATAATTTAACAAGCTTCAACTAATAATTAGCAATCGTAGAACATTAACATTTAACAATTAAACCTTCAACAATTAAATAACTCTTCAACTAAGAACTGGGTTTTTTTGGGATTCTGTTCCCCACACCAATCGCAGAGCTCCTGGGAGCCACGGGGAACTCCTGGGCACAGCTGTGGCTCAGTGTTGGCTTCCCCTGCAGTCCCTTGCTGGAAATTGTTCATTTCTCGTCCAGAGAGCCGTGGCTCTTCCTCATTGTCAGACCTGACAAAGAAAATGTCCCCAGCTAAGGTCCCCCTCCTCCCTCTCCTTGCCGTGAAAAAAGAAAAAAAAAAGAAAATAGAAAAATGAAAGAAGAGGAGATCAAGGCAGGCTAGCTGAGGTGGAGAGAGAAAAGAAAAAGAGAGAGAGAGAGAGCAAGAAAAGGGGGTAGCAAAGAGTCAAGCGGTGAATCTAGAAGGAAAGAATGAAAGAAAAAGAATGAGGAGAAAGAGGAAGAAGGAAGGAAGGAAGGAAGGAAGGAAGGAAGGAAGGAAGGAAGGAAGGAAGGAAGGAAGGAAGGAAGGAAGGAAGGAAGGAAGGAAGGAAGGAAGGAAGGAAGGAAGGAAGGATCTTTCCTCTTTCACATTTATCCCTTAGATGACATGGATAAAGGAGATTGTTAAGTTTCATAGAAATTGATTATTAATTGCTGGTATTGATCTGCAGGGGAAATTGTAAATTTTAACTTTTTCAACTGAAAGGTGACTGTGTAAAAAGTGACAGGAAAGCATTCATACTCATTTGGCTTGCTTGGAGTAGGAAAAATGTATAAAACTCTTGTCAAACTTAGTAATATTTAAAATTTTTAAAAATGTATTTTCTGGAAAAAAAATGAAGTAGACTAATGTAAACATACTGTAAATAAGCTCATAAAGAAATCCATGAGTATTAATTTGCTTAATGTTTTTATGATTTCCAAAATAAGATCTTGAGTTCAGATCTTCAGCTGGCCAAGGAATAATAATTTATCACTGCTGGCCTCCATCTTTTCCTGACCTTTAAAAGAAGATTGTAACGGGACATTGATGAAGCTGAGAATATTTTTTTCTTGCAGCCATCACCATGCCTTACAACACCTGGATTATTTTCCTGCTTTGTGAATTTTATGCCTCCTTTGACACTCCCAATTTGTCAGTTGTTGCCCTTCAAGTGGATCATATGAATTTAAAATCATGGAATATTAAAGTTAAATCAGCATATGGACGTCACTGTACCCTCACACAGTCAATAATATGACCTGTTTTGTTCATGAAAGTTTTGCTAAACTTTTTCCTGTAGTCCTGAGATGCACGAGTGTATCCATGCACAAACTCGTTTTGTTTTGTGCACTTGGCAGTGTTTATTAGCCACATTTTCTTTGTACATTCAGGCAGCCACCTCTATTTACAGTTGATGCTGCTGTAACAATATTTGTACTGACAAAAATGAAAATAAGATCAATCCGTGGGAAGGAGCGGTTTTTGTTTTTTTAATTCTTCTGCAGAGATTATCATATGGATGCCAAAATATTTCATGAGAAAAGTATCATTGCCACCCAAACCAGTTAGAAGTGGTGGATTGTTAAACAAACATTCTCGCTTTCAAAGTAAACTCTTCCATAATTAATTTATTGGTAACAGTGTGATCACAGTACAAACTAAAATTTTTGCAAATTGTTACGTTTTCGTATTGATTCTTGCGCTTGAAATTAAAGATTTCCTGTTTCTTGTTATATACGAAATGATGCTGAGCATGAAACTTCTTTTTGTAAAATTAAGATGTCTAAGACAGCAATTTAGATGATGTCATATCTTGGAGAAGACATGTTGACTTTGAGATGCTGAGAAATATCCTATAAAGATTCAATTAAATCAGAAATATTTGGCAAGGCCATTAATTGTGTTGATGTTGAAGTACTCCAAATGTATGCCTAATTGATACAATAGAGAATTAGGAGATAAACTCTTGTGTTTTTGATTGACTCAGTTTAGATTCAAATTTAATCTGCATGTTCTTTCTAGAAATGAATCATCACCAGGAGAAGAAATATATTTGCTACCATGGATGACATGTCTGTCACTGAAGAGGGCAGAAATTTTTCATGAAAGATGGTCATAAAAAGCAAAATTTTTGTGGTGCAATGACAAGGACGAAAAAAAAAAAAATTCAACATAGCAAACTCCTATTTTATTATGGAAATTCTAAAATTCAGGTCCCCAGGCATCATGCAGCTTGCAGGATCTGTAAGGTAGTGTTCAGGTTGTGTGGTAAAAATGGGATCTCAACCTTGAAATGTTTTGCCAGGTAAACACTTAAACACAGATGTCAGATGGGTGATGTATATTTCAGCTAAAATTGCTCAGGTTTGGGGATTGTGGGTCTCACTTTCTTTTAGGAGAAACCTTTTGTGCCACTTAGTGAACAGCTATGCCATAAATTTAACATCTATTTGATTAAAATTTTGTAAATAGTATATATATCTATTTAAGGTGCAAATATATGGGACTTCTCACACAAGTCACAGTTCTGTAAAATACAAAAATTTCTTGGTTCTTAAGATTTCACAGAACTGTTCTTCTCATTTTCTTATTTCTCTGCAGATCAGATCTTTATCTTTTTGACTCAGTTTACTGACACATTATTCAGGTTCAGATCCTCAAAACGTGCTCAACTTGCATGTATCTTATACTCAAATATTAATGTGCATCATTTTACAAAATGAAAAGCCCTTTCAAGCAGAAATTACCTACTATTTAGACTCTCACACTGCTTTTGTTAATCTGGTGTGTTGTGCAAAGGCTTGACATGATTGTGTCACAGAATGACTGCTCTGGGTGTTTTTTAATTTCTTGTATTTGCTATGCTTTTCATACTTTTCATTATTTTCATTTTTTTTTTTAAATTCTAAAGGAACAATAAAATAATTTATATACTGGAAAATAATGTTCTACTTTTTTTGACATGCCTTGAACACTTTAAAATTCCCAGTCTCAGACAAAACCTTCTTCCTTTTACTTTTTTCACTGAAGGTCAATAAAAAGTGAAGAGTCACTCGTTCCAATAATAACGCTCTATATTCTCTCAGTGAAAAAAAAAAAAAAAAGAAAAAAGAAAAAAGCCAGCAGAATTTGAAAAGATGTTTGTGTTCACTCTTACTGCTACAGTGATTTTAGAGTTATGTGTATATAACAGACTTGAGTATAACACCTTCTAAATTTTTCAAACAGAGAACATGTGGCTTTCATGATGACATCTGATGATTATCTAGACTTTAGTAATTTAGGGTAGAATAAATGTTTTTTAGCAAATCTGTTTTCTATGCTCCGGTTAATACCAAGGGTGGTCTCGAGCATATAACTTAAATTATTTCTGAATTAAATTGTGCTTTTCCAGTCACTTCTGGTCACTCAGGCTACAGGAGCAGCTGGAGCTGAAAAAAACCTTCTCATCACAAGTACAGATGTCAGCACCAACCTTTTCTATGTACATGTCTTCAATGGTACAACAACTTGGCAAAATAGACCTCTTTTTGGTACGGAAACTGAATTTCCACCAAATATGGTAAAATGTGTGTGTGTATCTGTCCACAGGAAAATGAGAAGGGAAGCTTCAGCTTTAGTCTCTTTTGCAGGACATAAAACAAAACAGTATTATTCCAGTTGCATGGTTTCAAATTTTTCAGTTTTAAATATTTATCTTAGCAACAAAACCTTCATCAGATCTATAGATCGTTGATCTGCGAGTCAATAAAAAAAATGAAAGATGGGTAAAATGTACTTATTGCCGATCTTTTGTTTTAAGAACAATTTCTGAAAAGAGCCCCTTCTATGCTGCAACAACTCTGTTGAAACAAAAGAGCAAGTTCTAATGTACTGGGAGAGAGAAGAAAAATTCAAAGTTATGTTTTTGTGTGGCATTCTCATGACTTACTCTCTTTTTGTGGCTGGTTTACAGATGTAGATTTTGACTGGAGAGCCAGCCTTGTATATTGGTTCTTTAACCATTATTTTAAACAGGTTAGTCTTGTTTACTACTCACCTGAGGAGCAAAAGTCATAGAGGGTTTAATGTGCTGTATATATAAAAAAATACATATATATTTGTGTCGTAAAGAATGTTCTGCAAATGAAAACAGACTTCCCCTGGGAAGCATTGTGAGCTGCTTCCAAGTCAGTTCACAAGGCAGGTTGGGAAGCTGCTGATAAAATACCTGTTTATTCATCTAGGTCATCATTGACATCGTTACAAAGCATGAGATCAAGCTGGTTGGGTGACACCTTACACACACCTCAAGATTCAAACGTTCAGGTATCAAACAGCTGGAACCTAACATTCCCACAATACCTGTTTCCCGAGATACAAAAGAGGAAAAAAAGCTTTTGATTTATTTTTCCCCTTCAGGGCTTACTGCTTTGGATTTTTTCTCATGTGTTAGTACATCTGCACATTAACAGATCCGAGCACAAAGAGGCACAAAATAATATTTTTTTTTGTCTGTTTCCTACAGTGTCCCTCATATGTTTTATGTGTTTTCTCCTCCACATGTGTAAGAGCAGATGGATTGGAATCAGTGAGTGTGTAGGGAAGGTTTCATCCCTCTCCTGTAGCATTTTATTTTGAAAATCAGATGCATTTATTTGTTTTAAGGCTTGAAAAGTTAATGATTCACAAAATATCCTGGAGATCAAGACAGTCATGAATGCTGGCGTGCAGCTTTTCTGTAGAGGGAAACAACAGAGGTGAATCCTAAGGCATGAATATCAACCTTTGAGATTGAGGTGTTCAGCAAAAAATGGACCAAAATGTAGTTATTCTCTCCAAAGCAGTAAAGGACACGACTAATCCACCTTAAAATAATGTCTTTATAGAGTAATATGAGATTCCACATTGGTTGAAAAGATGTACATGTTCCCACAAAAACAAAAAAAAAATTCACCATTTAGGCTTGGAGTAGTAGTCTCTGCCCACTTAAATGCTGAAGCAGAAATAAAGATTCACCTTTTTAAATTAAATTTGGAAAACATACGGAAAGATATTCCTTCAAATCACACCTTCTAATACTTGGTATGCAGAACACTTGACATTATTTCTTTCTGTTTTTGAAATTTCAGTGAATACAATGAAATTGACCTTTTAAAAATTTGAATGTTCAGTTTACTGTACTTCTTTTTGATATTAAGTACTGGCCACATTGTCCTGGGCACTAGAAGAAGAAATAACATAATATGACATCAATATAATCAGAGTAGGCAACAGATTTATTGAATTATATCAGGAATATATTATTGGGAATAATCTAGTAATTCACATCAAAATAGGTGAAATTTTTAAACCACTTCTGTCTGGTAAAGGCTTGTCCTCAGTTGTCATTGCCTCATCCTTTCTCCTACCTCCAATCTGTAAATATAAGCAGGTTTTGAGTACCACAGATTTTCTCTTCTGAATGTGACAAGTAAGACAAAAAAGGAGGCAAAACCTCTTTTCTCTAATAAATTATAAGGTATCTGTTATTATCCCTGCAGTACTTGGTGAAATTTCCTGTTCCTGTGCTGTTTGAAAGTTCACTCTAGTGAGGAAACAGATTGCCAAAATAAATAAATAATATTCTCTGAATAAATACAGAGAATACGAGCTTGCTGTCTTGAGAAAATAAAATTTTAACTGATTAATTTACTTAATGTGGAAGTTTAAAATTAATAAATAAATAATACAAAATAATATAATCTCTCAGCCCACTCCTAGTGCTGTAAAACCATGTTGTGTGAAGATCACAATAAAATTCCCAGAGCTAAAAAATAATTCTAAATAATTTAAAATAGTACAAAGTACTATCAAATGTTTAAGAGAAATAACATATCACAAAATATAAAGAGACATGTAATTTCCAACAACAGAAGAAGAATTTTAAGAAATTATTGTAATGTGTATAACTTGCAAATAACAACTAAGAGGAGAGGGTCCACAAAACACAGATATTAGCACATTAAAGGAAATATAACCCAGGAACAAACATTTCTTCAGCATGCATGATATGATTCCTGAAACATAAATAGGTAGATGAGAGCCAAGATAATATATAAATTACTCATATAAACTTCAGTAGCTGCACATGACTTAGAAGAGGACAAGATATGAGTTTTTAATTTATCAAATTAACGAAAAGCAGTCTCAAGCATTTGAGTAGATAGAAGAGTTGCCTGTCAGCTTGTCTACCATTCACAAATGGGAATCTATCACTGGAGATGAAAGTCATCTATTCCTTGATTCCTGGTGCTCCATTTCAGGAAAACTAAAAGGATAAGTACGTACAATTACCTTAATAAGACATCATGAGATACAAGACATAATTGCCTTTGAGTTTGTTTTGATACTGTTTTCTGGAGTTAAATAACACAAGCAGGATGACAAAATGTTTTTGTTTGTTTTGTTTGTTTTTTTTTTTTTTGTATGGTTTGGTGGGTTTTTTTTTTTTTTTGGGTTTTTTTGTGCTTTTTTTTTTGTTTGGTTGGGCTTTTGTGTGTGTGGGGGGGGTTTTGTTTTTGGGGTTTTTTTTCCTATTAACAAAAAGGAAGACCTGTAAATTTTAAAACCCCTATCCTTTCATTTTATTCCATCGCACTACAACCAAATCAAATGAACAAAACCTCTGGAAGGAGAGTCAGCTCTGTTCTAATTCCAAGTGGGAATAGAATTTCATACAAAGCATGAATTATTTTTTCAAGTTGAACTGAGCTTACTCCAAGCCATTTCCTGACTAATTTATTTATCCAGAGCTCACAACATCTGAACTCCCCCGAAGAATTGCTCCTGTGAAGCTCTGTATCTTGACTGCACTTCAAAATGCTGGCTTCATCATGAATTACCAATATCTGCTCAGATGATGTGGATGTTTTATTCCCCTTGGAGTGTGACAGCATCTCCATTTGAAGCACATCAGTACCAAACTGAAAACAGATTCTGCCAATAGCTATTTGAGAATCCCCTTCAAATGTGATTATAAATGATCCTTAAATGCTGACTTTACTAGCAGTAATCAGCTTACATAAGTGGAGGAATTTGTGCTCCCTTTCTGCATCCTCTCAGGATCTTTCAAGCTCAAAATATGTCAAGGCTGTGCGTAAGAGATGCTCTCAGAGCAAACAAGAGACAAAAATGCTCATTAGTGGGCTTCAAAAATCAAATTATGAGAAAGGAACCCTTTGAACCGATTAAAGCCAGCACATTGTCAGTGGTGCTGGTAAGAGTCACAAAAGAACAGCTGCTCTGTGGTACCACAGAGATTTACCAGCACATGTTCTGGGTTTTTTTCTCAGAGTTCTACTTTCCCGCTCTGCAACACGTAGATTCTCCTCTCCCTCGAAAAACACTTTGAATTCTTCATGAACTGTTGGCCTGATGCAAATGTTGTTATTTCTAGAAGCTCAGACAGTGTGGAACTACCTTAGTTAAGAAAAGCTCCAACAAACCAAACACAAAAAAATTTATACATACTAGTAATAAAAAAGTCCAGACAGTTCACAGAGAAGTAACCAGTTGTTTAAAATATTTCAGGATATATTTTGGAGGAATACTGAAAAAAACCCAAAACATACAAACATCAATGGAGGTCACATCAGTCAACTGAGTATCTTTTAACCTCCAGTTTCTAGACACACACTAAAATAATTTTCTGATTTTTTTTCAGTTCTAGCTAGATACTCATCCTGACATTCTCAATATTTCTGCAACAGTTCTTATAATTTTGTTTCTTCCCTTAAATGCTGATGACCTGATGCTCTCATAGTATCTCGTTGCAAAGCCAAAATCTCTTTCTTCAATAGCAATATCTAGTTTATGTGCATAATTTTTCCAAAACATTATGGTTGTTTTTGCCCCTTAGGTTCTTCTAAAGATCTCTGCAATTACCTTCTACCCAATCTGAATATTAGTCATGTTTTCTTTAAAATTCGTAAACGGTAGTCAGAGCTCTGAGCTTTAAACTTGGCATTTTGTCTGTGCCTACACCTGTGTGGTCTCCAGTGTGCACTGACCCATTTGAAGAAATCCAGCAGCTCTGTGAGGGAACTCTTGTTTTTAAAAAAGACAAATCTGTTTTCCTCTAATGTAATTTAGTACACTATTATTTAATAACTCGGAATAATTTCTGTCAGTCTGGCCCATTGCTACTTGGGTTACAGAAGTGTTGGGGGGGCTGTGGGGCAGAGCTGGGACCCCAAACCCTGTGCTGGGCTGAGCCCCAGCGTGGGCAGCAGGGCAGGGGGGATTCTGCCCCTCTGCCCCAGGTGAGACCCCACCTGCAGAGCTGCCCCAGCCCTGGGGCCAGCACAGCAAGGAGCTGGAGCTGCTGGAGCCAGGCCAGAGGGGGCTCCAGGATGAGCAGAGGATGGAGCAGGAAACGTGGAGAGAGACAATTGCCAAGGGATGGAGGGACAGGACCCAGGGAATGGCTCCCAGGGCCAGAGGGCAGGGCTGGATGGGATCTTGGGAATTAGGAATTGTTCCCTGGCAGGGTGGGCAGGGCTGGCACAGGGTGGAATTCCCAGAGCAGCTGTGGCTGCCCCTGGATCCCTGGCAGTGCCCAAGGCCAGGTTGGACACTGGGGCTGGAGCACTGGGACAGTGGGAGGTGTCCCTGACATGGATGGGGTGGGAATGGACAAGATTCAATGTCTCTTCCAACCCAAATAATTCTTCTGATTCTATGATCAAAACCACCTGGTCATGTTGCAAAAGGAACTTTTCATTCATAAATAGTGAAATAAGAGTCTTGGCATTTATTTACCACTCAACACAGAGCATGTTGCACAATAAGTGTGATGAGTTTTTTTGGCAGCTCTGTGACAGGAATCTGTGGGATGCTTTTCACCTGTGAAAACATGCACCCTGTAATCTACCCTTGCTTCTTTTTCCTTCTTTAGATAATGGATTTTAGAGACATAGAACAAATAAAAACTATTTCTTTATAATTCTTTAAGTATAAAAAGAAAAAAAATAATAAAGCTCATTCCCATTTTGTCTTGAAATAGTTTGGTGAGGCCACAAGGCCCCATAAAACATCCCAACCCATACCTTTGGGTATCAGCACTGATTCTTTCAAGGTCTGACATTTCTTCTTGGATACTCACAAGAGGAGTGAATCTAAACCACAGGTCCTTATTAAAATGAGACTGTTTTATTTTGGGTACTTATTTAGTGAGGATAATATTTAACACTGCGTTATAGGCTATAAAAACTCTTTCTGGACAATAAAGAAACAGTTAGTGTTCATTTAAAATAAGCTATTGCTGGAACACTGGTGATGAGACATTTACTTTCTACAAACAGAATATGGCACCAACAAGTAATATATTTACATAAAATTGAAGAATTAAAGACCAGGGTTGGGGAAATGTGATAATAACAATGGGATAAACTCAGAGGCATCACTCTGCTTGCTTCATTTTTGATAATAAAATTCTGAGTCATTTGGGCTGAAAAAGGGCATTTGAAAGCAAAAAAAAAAAAACAAACAAAACTGCATACAAAAAACAATACAGTACTTATGTATTAACAGTTAAACTAAGCTACAATTTAGTGTACTTCTGCCACTCTCAAGTTTTAAATGTCAAAACTATCAACATCAAGTGAACATAATATGTGCATAAATGAACAGCATTAGGGAGTTTTATAAGCTGATTAAAAATTAAATTAAACCAAAAATATATAGAAAATATGCCTATTATTTCCTTTTGCCTGTGAAATGAGAAAGGTGGCTGAATTTTGTAGGGGAATATTTTGTATCTCTTAAGTTTGCAAAGTGATCAACTGCAGGTCATTACAACAGAGATGCATATGCTAAGACTGAAATATTCTGGAAAACAAGAGCCTTGAGAAATTGATCTTGAGGTAAGAAACTGGGCCTATCTAACAGACTAAAAGTACAAGGAATATAAATCAGTCCTATTATATGTCCAAAAAGTATTGGTTTTGTTTTCTTTTTGAAAGAGTTGTGAATTCGAGTGTTGCCTAAGTATATCCACTGGGGTTAACCCTTTTCCCAAGGGAATTAGCATAGTTCCTCATGATACATACGTCTAAGTTTTAATTTAACTGAATAAAAATAAAAAGAGTTGTTCATTAAATGGTTTAAGAATTGTTCTGGTAGTAACTGATGTTGCCAGGGCGGTGATGTGAAGTGTCTCTGAGCAAAACCAGTTCTACGTATCTCTGCAGAAATGGGCTGATGGTCCAATACCAATACAGCCCAAATTAAACCAAACCACAACAAACCAGAGCAACCCCCCACACAAGAAAACCCCAACAAAAACCACCCCAAAAACTAAACCAGCAAACCAACGAATACCCAAACAAAACCAAACAAAAACCTCCAAAACTGAAATCATCCCCAAAACCCCAAAATCACAAAGAGAAAAACAAAACAAAAAAAAAACCAACAAAAATCCAACCATCCAAACAACCAAGAAACCAAACCAAAACCCACCAATAATCCCACAAATGAAAAAAAACCCCAAACTTAAATCAACAATCCCCCAAAAAAACAGACCAAACCATACCAGGAAGAAACCCCTTAAAACCCAATAAAAAATGAACAAAAAATTCCCAAACCAACAAGCAAACAACCCCAAAATAATCCCCGTCGAACCCTACCAAAACCCACAAAGACAGAAACAAAACAAAAAAAAACCAAAAAAAACCCCACAACCAAAAAACCCCACACCCAAACCAACACCCCACTAAAAACCAAATCAAACAAAATCAAACCAAACCCTCTTCAGCCCATATGAATACAGAAGGAAAATGTTTGCATGGCAAATTTCGACAGTCAGAATTTTTTTTTTTTTTTTTTTTCCTGGAGTGTGACAGATGATTTAGAGGGGTCGAACAGAAGGGTTGATCTGTCTTCTTCTTTTGGAAGGCAACCACTTCTTGCACGATGGTGTTAGGGCATTGAAAGAGAGCAGAAACTTCAGATTTATTCTGTGCAGAGCACTAAGTTGTCACAAAAAAAAAAAAAAAAAAAGAAGAAGAAAAACCACCACAAAAGCAAATTGCACACCTACATATTATATACTTACATAGACAGATTGCTCATAACCCTTGAAAGTATGCAAAGATAATATTTTATAAATAAATGTATAAAAAGAGAATATTTTATATTTACTGGGAAATTGCATAGCTACCTCACAATGTTGAAATCATCTTATAATCTATTACCCCACCTTATTTTTAATTTGCCTTCTGCAACAAAAAATATTATCACCTACAGAGCTGCTTATAAAACACAGCACTTAAGACCTTTTTATTCAGTACTGTGTTGGTACCTCCTGCTTTCTGTCCCTGGAATATATCCAGGTTTTTAAGACCATGTTCCTTATTCTAAGGCAGATATTTCAGGCTCAACAAGTGGAAATGAAACAGTGACCCATTACACATTATAAAGCTACACATTCTGGCCTCAGGTGTTACAAACTCTTAAATTTTCTAGGGAACTAAAGTAATTGCTGACAGCCATGACCTCCATCACCACAAAGTTCATAAAAACACTGAAATCCCACTTGCAATTTTTTCCGACCATGATTGGAACCATCAAAGCCACTCAAAGACAACAAAAAATACCTGATAGGATGAGAATGCTTTGTATAAAGCTCTTTTGCCTGGGGATGTTATTATTTTTTAAAGCAATTTCAAATGAAATATCACTGTTTGCGATACCTAATTATTTATCAGGTAGTCCTGCAGAAGTACCTCTTCGAAAGGTTTCAGAATTAACCCCTCTGCTCAATTTTTTCCCACCTGAGAGAGGACAAGAAGAAATACACAGTCCAGTTTCCACTGGAAAGGAAAAAAAAAAAAAAAGGTCACATTTAACTAAAAATGTCTGACACAAACTGTTTCATACATTCAAATTTCTCTCATAATTTGGTCATATTCCTCTAGGTGCCCTCTTGGGAGAAAACAAACTGGGGACTGGGTTTGAGGTTATTAATTATTCCCTTGTTAGAGTGAACTTTAATGAGACGTTTAGAATGGGACAGACAGGAAAGGAGTCATTCTTCTGTGTCTTAATTTGTCACCCTTTCAAATTTTGGGGGAAAATGTGGGTACTTGATTATGAAGAGGAAATGAATGTAGAATGTGGTCCAGGGAAGAGAGAAGCTCAAACCACACATGGAAATCTACAGTGTGGGTTATTCTAACTTACATTGCTTTTAAAATTTGGCAACATAGTTTTCCTAAAGAACAATTCTACATTTATTTCAAAAAGATTTTAATATTCCAAAGGTGCCACACAAATGTAAGGAAAGGTGGATCCAGAACTTCAATTATGTTTTTCTACAGCTCTTTTAAACTTGCTAGTTCTGATTTTTAGAATTTGTCTGAATACAGAGCCCAACCCAGAGGAAAATAAAACAAAAAAACAAAACAAACACACAAAAAAAAAAAGAAAAAAAAACTGTAACAGGGAAAGAGAAGTTCAAGAACGAGAGGTACAACACTTCAGGACTTTCATGTTTGACAGTATACCTAACTTGTGAATGTAATTCAGCAGAATTTACTAAGATTTAAATGGATTTTTTTAGAAAAAACCAAAATTCCTGTAATAGTAATCACAAACTAATATTTGAGTTAATAGAATTTGAAAGTACTTTGATCAATGCAATTCTGAATTTCATTTTAATCAGCATTGTCTTTGACCAGTAAAGATATTTCTATTATGAAATGTAAAGGTTTTGATACTCATCATCATCATCATCATCTCCAGAGATTTTAATTTGAGATTCCCTTTCTCTGTTATTTTAAAAATGAAACTTACTCCATGGAATACAAACAGTAGTCTTGGAAATAAACCTCTTTTTTTTAATTGCCTTAATATAATTTACCATATTAATATTTCATATAAGCACTTTATTTATATATTCTCAGACATATATCTAAAAAGAATGCAGGAATTTCTTTAGGAAGTTGAATTATTACTGAAGCTGTAAGAATGACCCGCCACATAGGCAAGAAATAAATTCAATCTACATTATCTGCTGTCCCCACAACAACAAGTCTTATCATTTAATTTAGTTTCTGATCATGTTATACATTTTATTCAAGTCAAAAAATGAAAAGGCTAAAAATACTTAATTAAAATATATAGTACAAATTAAAAATTAAATAATATTTCTCTCTAATAGCAAAAATATCATTGAAAATAAAAAATGCTTCCATTTAAAAGAGCATCTCTATCTCAGATTCTTTGACTTTTCCAAAAAGTCTTTATTTTTCAACCAAGACATCAATAAAACCACATTGGAATACCTTAAGTTCACTAATTCAACATCTTCCTGATTTTTCCCTTTCATCCAACATAAACTCCAGTGTCAAAGTTAACATAAAATAGAACTTCAAAGAGTTTTCAGAAAGTTACCCTCATCCATTCAGATATTCATAATTTCAGTTTTCTTACGTTTAGGAAATGTGTTGTGCAAAAACACATTTTTAAAACCAAAATAGGGAAGACAGAGGGGAGGAAAAAGAGAAAACAGAGAAATAATTAGAAACAAGAAACCGACAACATATTTTATTTTCAAAACAAATAGAAACCACAGGCAGAAGGCTGTATTTGATTAAATTTCTGTAGAGAACAAGACATTTTATTATGCTGTGCATTGTACGAGTCATTTCAATAATAAAATGCAGTTTAGTTTTATTGCCAATGGCCTGTACAGTCTCCTAAAGAATGGACATTATGAAAATAATACATATTGTTTATCATGGTGAGTTTTCAAGCCGTAAAAGAAATTTGAAGCAGTGGTCATCATTGCTCAGCCACAAGAAAACACTGTTGGAAATCAAAAGAGCCATGGGGAAGATGAGGAGAACAAAGAGTTTCTGGATTTTTTTAATGCACTTTTAAGGAAAATACTGCAATAGCTACTTTGTTTTTGTGCTGAAAAGTATTTGGAAGAGAGTTTTGGATTTAAGGTGGCTCACTTTTGCAGTTAAATAGTCCAAGTTCTCAAAGCTGTTATATTGCTCACCTTACAATTCACGAGACTGAAGGAAATGAATAATGAAAAAAGAAAACCTAAAAAAGCCCCCCCCCCCTCCCCAGACAAACAAAGCTTCTGAATTTGAGAGTGAAACAGATGTTGCCTTCATTTAAATAACATTTTGACCACAACAATTAGTACCTTGGGAAGGGAGGGAGGTCTTTAATATGTTAACAGTGTGGGCATTTTCAGCATCTGGATAAACTGCACCACACCTGCTGAACAGATGCAGCAATGGGATGATTCTGACATTCAGCAAGAGTTAATGTTGAGGTGCCTTATCCAGTGCATTCCATGTTCCATTGGGAATGCTCTTTATTGGCAAGGTGCGTAATTAAGGAGTGGCACGAAGTTCTATTTTTCTGTCATTCTTAATTTCTTAATTCACTTTCCCTGCACCCCTCTTTGCCAAAGATACTCCCGGCACTGTAAACAAAATAGGAATGGCATGGGGTCAAACACAAAGTGAGTGCTGAACCCCAAATCCCAGCAGTTAAGGAAGCTGGGAGATTTAAGGAAGCTCTGGGTGGAACTGGGTACAAACTTCTGGTTTCTGCATCCACACAGCCAACATGAGTCAGGAATAATTCTTTTTACATTCCCAGGCAGTGTGTCTGCTCAGATTGTTTTAGAAAAACTATCTTCAGACTACACACACACAGAGAAAAAAAAAAAAAAAAAAAAAAAAAAAAAAAAATCTGCAAGAATTTCAGGGAAGCTTCCGTGAGAGTAAATCCTGTGGAGAGCAGTTGAGGGAGCTGGGAAAGGGGCTCAGCCTGGAGAAGAGGAGGCTCAGGGTGGACAGCAGCAGGAATTTCCCCATGGAAAGGGTGCTCAGGGACTGGAAGTGCCCAGGGAGGGTTGGAGTGCCCATCCCTGGAGGTGTCCCAGGAATTCCTGGGGGTGGCACCCAGAGCTCTGGGCTGGGGACAGGGTGGGCACAGGTTGGTGGTCTTGGAAGCTTTGTCCAACCTCAAGGATTCCATGATTCCGTGATTTTAATGTTAGGAATACACTGATGGTCAGCCGCTCTTGAGTAAAGAAAGAAAGGTGATAAGGAAGATGGAAATTATATTTTCCTACCGACTTTCCAATTTCTTCCAGCTGAACCTGGTCCTTTGCACCTGGATTAAGGCCTACCCTGCTGTGGTAATATTTCTTTTGGCTAATACTGATTAAGAAACATCACATTAAAAGAAATGCAGTCAGACTTGGAGATACTGCACAGGATAAATGACAGCAGATGTCCAGGATCCTCACACCCCTCACAAAACAATTCTGCTCACAGAACAGTTTTGTTCACAGATACATTGCCATTACTGTGGCTGCTTTATAAAAACATCGTGATAACTTCTTTGACAGTGAGAGCAACTTTCTTTGCCACCTCCGTGGAACCTCATCTAAAATGTCATTCAATATCCAAACTGTTAATTGAAAAAAGTGTTTTCATTTTTCAAATGAAAAAGTGCCATACCAGCTCATGCACAGCATTATTTCAAATAACTCACATTTTTATTTTTCTTCCTTGCCTGCTGTAAGCGAGAATTTAATACACACAGACACCAAAGATATGTGTAAAATTTATTTTTTAAAAATTCTTTCCTTTTCTGTATGTCTCTGTGTGTTTGTGTGTTGGAGTGGCAGAAGGAGCCAGAAAGATTTACAGACTTTATTTTTTTGATAAGTCTCAGAAAGTAAAAGGTCAGAATTCTCATCCACCTGGAATGTAAAAAGCAATAAAATGTACAGATAAACCTCTCTTAAAAGTAATACAATTCAATATTGTTTTCATTTGTTATCTCTTAGTATTACCTTATTTTTGAAACTCCTTTTCCTCTCACTACCACTGCATTCAATAATTTTAGCCCCACTGTGTTCAGTATTTTTAATTTGAACATGGTCTTGGATCAGGAAGGTAAACAGAACTTCTTATCTACCTGTTTCACAGTTTTCATCCCTTTTGTTTCCGTAAAGTTATTCTTGAGACATCACACCTTAAGTTTGCCCAAGGAAAATTCCAAAGAATAGAGAATAAGATGAAATTTTTGACAACGTGAAGATGGCAAAGGGCAGACAAAGCAAAATATCCTCCAAAACAAGAAAAATCTCAGCCCAACCCAGTGCAAACAACTTAATTCCCCCTGCCCCCCAAAACAGATAAAATTAAATTATTTCCGTATAGTAAGTGAAACAAATTCAATTAATATGCAAGCTCTATCAAAAAATAGAAGTAATTATAGCTGAGTTCTGCAGGGTTTCATCCAACTGATCTCTTTCTGTCAGCTATACAGGAAGATGAAAGAGTGAGATAAAGTTCCAATTTCTCATGAAAGCTTTCTCCAGAAAACTATGGCACCACTATTAAAGTGGGAAATAAATGCCAAGACAAATTAGCATGCAAGTCTGCCTACAGCTGTACAACTAAATTTCTTGGTGGAAAATTTAAATCAGATTTAGATAGGCAATCCGTGTTTATTTGTTCAAATGAACTCAGAATTATTCAGTAAGCAATACAGAAAATGAAAATATGATGAAGCAAAGAACAACCAAAAGGATAGGATGCAAATTGTGGAGGAAAAAAGACCCAACAAAATGAAGAAATAACAAAAATCAAAGCTAAAGTAAACAAAACTGAGAAAAGATGATGCAGAAATTAATATGGAAATAACAAATAGTAACTATTTTTGATATTTACAGAAATTTAAGTGTCATTTAATCAAACAATCTCATATTTGTTTGCAATTCACATAGGGAACATCTACACTGTAAATTACTTGTGGCTGATTTTACTACATCAGGCAATCTATTCCACAGCATTTGTTGCAATGGAAGCATGTGCCTGTTACTACAAGTCTGAACAGGTGCATTTTACCATTTTACCTCACAATTGTTCTAACACTGTTTAAAAATAAATCTGAATCATGGAATATCCAGAGTTGGAAGGGGTTCACAGGGACCATCGAGTCCAACTCCTGTCCCGGCAAAGAACAAAACATAAAAAAAAAAAAACCCTAAATTTATCTCTTGGAATTTACTCTCACTTCTCACCTGCATTTTTTTAAATGCAAAAAAAACCCCCCCATTATTATGAAAATTGTTTTTTCTCCCCATTATGCTAATTTTGTCTGCTAACCAGAATTGTGTATAAATATTTTTTTATTATATAGATAATCTATACATTGAATGCATCCCATAAAGTTGATCGATTGGTTTTCCAGTAACTTGCAGCCCTGGCCATGAATTAACCAGTAAGTAGTATGAAAAAGTATTCTGCTTCTTAGCCTGGATTAAATGCCAGCTGCTTTGATCAAACATGTAAAAAAAAAAAAAAATCTATTACTTCCTAATGAACATAATGTTCTACCATCAACTTGATTGGTATTATGTAGGGAATTACAATTTTACTCGTTGTTGGGAATGATATATTCCACTGCAGCATCAACCAGGCCACAGAGATAAGAGGCTTTTAGAGTTTAATTAGAAAGGTTTTTAGACTTAAAGATATGCAAAGAAGATTAATACTAGTGGGCTTGAAAGCTACATGGGATCTCTGATGACAACTCCAGCTTTGAGGCAAATACTTGTTTTCTAATTAAAACCCACAGTACTAAAAATGCTTTGAAGGGATCTGTGCAAACATCCTTATTCTCCAGTTGCAGTGACAATGAAAATATTGACACTAATCTAGATCTCTGCTCTCAGAGGTACTGAGGATAACAACAAAGATTTGCAACTTTTGCCTGTGGAAATTTTTCCCCCGGAGGAGCTGGAGGTGTCTGTCAGTCACATCCATCACCATCACCCTTCCATGGTCATTACACACATGGGCTGCCACTAAAAACACATGCATCAGATGATTCTGATAAAAATTATTGGCAAAATTTGTGCCGTTCCCTCTGCTTGTATTGAGGATGGCAAACAGAAATGTTCTTACCCTACTATGGAAGCTGTTGTGAAACTGCAGAAACATGACTTAAGTGGTTAATGAAATAAATTTGTCACCCATGAGCGTTTAAAAAAAAAAAAAAAAACAAACAGAAACAATAGCACAAAGATTTTGTGAACTACAAAAGAGGACAACAGGAACAACAGCTAAACAAAAAAAAAAAAAAAAGTAAGTTCTGAAGAGTGAATACAAGCTTTCTGAGACAGAATTAGTGAGATAAATCCAAGAAGCAGAAGGGGGAGAGAATAAGAGTGACCCAGTGTAACACCTTTGAAGATTACTTTCCTAGCTGAATTTTGTACCTCTGCGTGAGAGAACAGAGTGATACAGCTTCACATTCTAATTTTGGAGGCTTCTCATATGGAGAATGGTTGTGACAGGTACACCTTGTTTGTATTAGACATTAAATAGAAACCTTTAACAGATGTCTCCCTGGCACTGTGAGCACTGCAAGTGCTGGAAATAGCCTTGGCAGATAAACAGTCATAATTAGATGCCAAACAAGGAGTCCCATTTGAATAACAAAACTTCTTTTATGCCACTGAGGACTCCAAATATTCTACCGTGGTATGTACAGAATGTACATCAGAAATGCATGCTCTGAAAGGAAACAGGATGATAAAGATTTTCATTATGAAAAAATGGTATGTTTTCCCTATGAAAACTGTTAAATTTGTTTTTGAAAAGTCTAGACAGCATTGGAAGAGGCAACAGCTCACAAGGAACATATGTCTTTTTTTTTTTTTCACCCAGGGCAGCTGATATCAGCATGGTTTAAAAAATAACGCTCCCAAACAAGACCCTTTTCTGTGGGGGGGCAAAAAAAAAAAACTATCAAAACAAAAGAACTTAATCCTAGCCAAAGACAGAAGAATTACATTTTCTTTTAAAATCAATCTGCCCATGATATTCATTCATGTGAAAACTAATGTGTTTGAAGGCAGAGAATTCAATTTGAAGGCAGAGAGGAAACCAGCATAACCCATCAAAACGACTTAAAAATGAGCTTAGAGTAATAGCAAAGTAGGATGTGAGAAGGCTTTTAGCTAGAACTGGTGCCACAGGGATACCCACCCATGGGATTACACTGAGTCCAAATGGAAAAATAAGCTGCCTGGCAGAAATTGACCATTTATGCCTATTATCTCTGATGAGAGAACCAGATACATGCAAACATTCATCCTATTCTGCTGCCTTTTAATCCAAATTTCTGATTTTACCCTGCAGGGAAGGACAAGGCAAGGACATGTGGCTTACTTAAAATCTGCCAAACAGTTAATAGTAATCTGTAGTAATGTTTTCCCAAGGCACCAACTTAGCATCAAGTGGAGGAGAAATTTCAACTTGCACAAGACTGGACCTGGCTCTTGCAATGGTTTCAGTGCAGGAGTGGCACCTGAGGGGAGCTGGAGCACAGGGCAGGTCCACAAGCAGCATTTGAGCAACTGTAATTGAACTGTAATTGATGCTGAACTCCTGCTAATCCTTCCTCTCCAAGTGTGTGTCACTCCCTAACTCCCTTACAAACCAGAGGCACGTAATTATTCTCACTGGTTAAAGTACTGGCCTGTTGGCATAAATTAATTTAAGGAAGAGTTTCTTATCAAATAATGTTCACTTTGTGGACTTTATGATGGGAAAGATGTGGTGGAAATGAAAGTAACGGCATCAGCTAAACTTCTGAATAACAGGCAGGGCCCCCTGGAGCATCAGGATACCAGGATGCATTCATATATATATAAAAAGATAGAAATAGAGATGGAGATAGGTAGAGATAGGTATGGGTATATCTTGGCTTCCACACAGTGTGCTGCTAAAAATCTCATGCCCTTCCTAACTCTGGCATCATTTTGAAGCCAAATTATCTTTCATGTACCTGTAATTATACCACGTGTAAAACAGATTCCAAGTCTCTTCTTACACAAATAATGAACCTGGTGTTTTCGTTTGCCTGGGACAAAGCTTATGAGCTCAACAAGGAGGATCCACATCCCAGAGAGCATCACCAGGACTGCAGGCTCCCCCAGCACTGCCAAAGCCCTCTTGGCCAAATGATTCAGCCATCAATGGTTGTTGTTGTTGTTGTTCACAGCGCTGCAATGTTAATTCAAAAGGCACTGGAGTTGCAAGAAAACCATGTTTTATTTTACTGTAATATCATCTCCATGCAACAAACTGCATCAGTTTACTCTCTCAAGGATGGTAATAATTTCCTTGTTGAATCCAAGCTACTATGAAATGGAAGTTTCTGTGTTTAAGAACCTGTCACACACATAAATCTTGAGAGTATACCCATCTTTGCTCAGTTCTGTCCCTCTTTCCCATCTTTCATTACCATGATGCCTCTAGAACGTTTCCAAGGTTTGAAAATTCATAGCCTTTCTGTTACAGTTCTTGGTCACTGTCACAGTGCAAAACTGTTTTATGTAATTGTTCATCAATCGAATTACTCTGTGGGTTTTAACATAGCCATTTTTATTTTACATGCATAAATTCATATTTGACCACTGAGCACTGAATACTTGGTGCCCTTACTGCCATTCAGAAATAAGTAAAAAAAGAGGAAAAACAGAGAGAAAACAGGAGAAGGAGAGAAAAGGGAAAGACTGTTAGAAACATTAACTGAAGTTATCAAAGACCCACAATAAAAAAAAAAAAAAAAAAATTTCTACTAGTTCAGCTTGTTTCAAGTACCTGAAAAGTGGGGAAGACCATGAAAGGCAAGTCTGAGTAACTCTAAGCAAACATATCCCTGCAGATTTGTTTCTCTCTGTGACAACATGTAGCTGCAAAAGATTTATTCCCAGTCTTTATTCCCCGAGGATGCTGGGCTCTGATCCTCCCTGCTTCCCCCTGATTTGCCAAACTTGCCACTTTTGGCTGACTCCCCACCGAGTTATAATTTAACCCGGTGTCCTGAGGCAGCCCTGAACTGAATAAAGAGGAGTTCTTGATAGTGCTTCTGGTTAGTTTAGTACACAAATAAAGGAAGAGTGGAAATGTGGCAGTGGGAAAAGAAAAAGATAGAGAAAAGATTAAAAATAAATAAATAAATAAATAAATTCAAGGCCGTTTGCTTCAAAGATGAAAGAAATCCATGACAGATTAATTTAGGCTCTGGAATTATTATTATTTCATATAGAAGACAAACGTTAATTACCAGTGGTAATTAATTTCCATAGGATTATGGAAAATTCATAGATTATGTAAAAAATCTGCATAAATGTGGTCGAAATAAGGAGATGGAGTGAACTTCAGAAGCCAGGTTTTGTGTGCGTGGTACAATTCTGTACATTCTGCATTTTCTTTTTAAAATTGTTTTTTATCTGAAACCCACAAATTTTATTGTTAACCTTAAAATTTCTAACAAGGAAAATTAAAAACCTGATAGTAGAGCAACACTCAAAAATTACTTAGGGCTTATTGAGTGATAGAATGATCAAGTCAAATATAAATAAAAGTACTTATAGTTTAATTTCTATACTTTAGAAACATTTATATAGGCCTTTGGTAACAGAAATGTTTTATATATTCTGTAAGAGACTTTCAGCCTGACAAGATCTGTAGGCTAAATTTTAATTTTCATGTTAGATGCTTTTGTGAAATTCTGAAACCTTTTCAAAGTGACACAAACAACTGTTATTCCAGTGTACATAACAGAGGTGTAGGTTACATACTTAACTACTTTATTTTTACAAATAGCTGATTAGCTGAAGTGACACAGAGTGCTTATTTGGGTTTTAAATTTTGAAAATTTCAATTTCTACATACTAATTCTGGAATGCTGTGCCAGACATTGAAATGCCTCTTATTTCCTTTTCCTTTTTTTTTTTCTCAAGATGGTTTAAAAATGTGGAAGATTAAATCAGTTAAAGCCATGGCACCTAATTAATCTACAAGCTATTTATTAACTAGATATTTAAACTAGAATGTAGTTAATTGTGGCTAAGGCCTTAGAGCAGGAGTTAATTCAAGAGTTAATTAACAAGAGTTAATATGAATGAAGATGAAAGAAGACTGACATTTTCATATAGTTTGGGAAAAAAAAGAGACATCTGGGCAAATCAATTTCTTGGATTGATGCAGGAAGATTTTTCTGAAGTTTTTTCTAAGCTCAGAGAATAAGGCATTTTTTGTTAAGGGAGATGGTAGAAATTAGTAAAATCACAAATTATTTCAGACACGTCTGAAGGGACAGAGAGAGATCAAGCAGGGCTATGGCAAATGCAATTAAACTGTCAGGTGTGGTATGTGTTGAAAAAGCACAAATTTCAATGAGGATATAAAATGACACTTCCCTCTGATGCAGTCTAATTCCCACAGATTTCAGAAGAAGGAGGAAAATAAAGAAAATTTAAAAAAACCCCACAAAATAAAAATAAAATAAAATAAATAATAATAAAAAAGGAGCGAGAAAAAATATTATGAGGAATGGAGAGTTCCTCCCTGAAACTGCCAGGGTTCTTGTACCAGTGATTCTCCTGATGTTAAGGAGATGATTTGTGTCATGCACCCCCATGAATCCAATGGGATTATGAGGGATTAGCATGTAAAAAAAAAAAAAAATACAGGGCTAAATTAGTGATTTGTCAAATTCAAGAGAAAAAGTGTTTCAGGAAAAGGAATCTAAAGTCCCAACACACAATTAGCATTAATTAAAACTCTGCAGTGCTTACATGGCTGGTACAAGTTTATGAGACCAGTCTAAATATTTCCATTGACCTGATTTCCAGGTAAAAGATATTCCTTAAATATGAATTCTTTTTTTTCGAAATTTCTGTCATGCCTACACGATCCCTACAACTGAAAATATTCCAGTTTGTGGCAAACTGATTATTCTCCAACAGAAAGCCTATGGGTTTTACATGTCCTGCTTCAGAAAATATAGAACAAATCCAGACATTTGCTGTGTAATCTAATTATGAGGATATACATTGAAGAATAACTATTTTTTCCATGACTTTCCGATATTTTCACTTTAAAAGAGACTAGGTGCAAAATGAAACATCTTTTGTGTCAGGAGAATCCAAATAAATACTCTTAATTTTCTAGATTTTCCAGAGGGAATAAGTTTTTGTATAGTCAGAAGGCTTTTTGTCCATCAGGATCACAGGCAAATGAATGTTAATTAAAATGTTCACATTTACTAGGAATATTCAATTTAAAACCCCAAATCAAATTAATCATATATAAAACTTTGTCCATATTGCAAACGATGAACTAATGCAGTACGTCATAATGCCACAGAAATTTTGGGAAAGTTCTGGAATTCAGGAGGGGAATGTTGCTAATGAAATCTGACTGCTACAGAAAAAGTAGAGTTCAAAAATCATCCTGTGTATGCAATAGAGAGAAGCATAAAATATGCATTTGTTTTATATATAATTCAAATTTCAGTTAGACTGTATAATTCATCTCTGTAAATGATATATATATATTTCACATAGCCCAGCACCAGAGTGTTATCTTACAAAAATATAGTCTCACAAACACCAGCAAGTGCACAGTCAAAAGACCAAGAAAAATCTATTACTATTAGATTTAGTGTAATTAAGCTTGGCACAGCTGCTTAACAATATGCGTGCCATAAAATAAAGGAGTGGGAAAAAACAGCAGTGTGATATTTTGGTGCAAAATCACCAAATATGTGCTGTAAGAGCACATTTTTAGGAGCACTTTGGTGGTATTTTCAACTCTTCAGGCTCCACTGCAAAATGTTTTGGGTTCCCAGTGTGAGAAAGATGTAGATAAATTGGTGCGCATTCAGCAAAATATTTGGGCAATCAAGCACTTGCCATAAGGAGACGCTGATGGAAGCTGATTTTGTTTTAAAATGGATGGGAAAAAAAGTGTGAGGGGACTTAACATCACCTTCCTAATGCCTATGAGCAAAAAAAAAAAAAAAAAGAAAGACTTTTTACTGACATGGTTTCTGATTGGAAATATAGAAAAAAATGAAAAAAGGAAAAGCAATGAGGACAATCAATGTCAAGAGGAAGGTTGTTCCATGACTCTGTTTGTCAAAGCCCGAGGGAAATAGGTGTGAATTTTGTGTTGACCCTGCTTGATGGGATTTTGGGCTAAAAAAACCTCCTGAGGTCCATTCCATCCCTGATCCATAATACTGAGAAAAGTGGTGAGGAAAACGAGGAGGATTCAAAGCTATTAAGAACTCCATCCAGTGCCAGAGTTTAGGCACTGGCAGAGTTTTAGCAAAAATCCTGAGTATGAAAGACTGAGAAGTGTGTGTAGTTGAGCTGACTAAGGAAAGGGACTCTATTTTTAATTGGTGACTGATGATGATATTAGTTAGAGCTCGTTCTGCAACTTTTAAAGCCATGGTCACAAAGGAAAAGTTCAGATAAAGGCCAGAAGAGCTTTAAAGAAATATCAAGAAAAGTCAATCTTAGATCTGCTGTCTCTAAATGGCTGGAATATAAAACAGCTTACCTGGGAAGAATTAAACTTAACTCATATCCTCCCTGCAAATAAAGCTTGAAATCCATCAAAATTTAACTTTTTTTAGGTAAATTCACTGGATTGGGAATGGTCTTTTGTTCAGTGGGAATGCAAAATCCAATGGTTTGTTTTTCTTTTTTCCCCCCCACTGGATCTAAACCAACTCTCCTTTGAGGCCCCAAAATTCTATTTCTTTGGAGAAATAAATCCTAGAAGTGCTGTGTAATCTAGAAGGAGCACATGATTTTGTTTTGCAATACAGGCATGTCTCTAAGTTAAATCTCAGTTCATTTGCTGAACTAGGCTGTAAACACCAGTAATTTATTTTAATTTTTTTATTTGAGGCATAGATGAACTGGATTAATTCAGACTGCATTTGCAATACTGAGGTCCTCCTTCACTCATTAGAAAACCCAAAATAAATGACACTTTCTCTTAATTGAGTGGTTAAACATCTGTGTAGGTGAACTCTAGTGCAGTAATCTCAAAATGAGATCCTACACTCCCTGTGTTGCACTTTTTTTTTTTCTGTTAGCTTTGACTCCTGCTTTACAAACCAAGCATTGTATAAAGTATTCTCTGCAATTAAGCAGCATATGGCATCAAAGAAAAATTATATATTTTCCTTCAACTATCAGCAAGTTAAAAAAAAAAATAAAGAACAAACTGGTAGAGCATGATTGTTTTCTATCAGTTTAAGAATTTAGAGAAAATGACAAAGAAATATCAATAAACCCAGGGTACTGTAACATCTTGCTACTTCCAAGTTTGAGACTGTGTATTTTTGCCTAGAACTGATTGTTTCAATTAAGCAGTGTTCCCATTCTTGCATAATTATCTCCATATAAGTTGTCATTTTACTTTCAAACAGCAGACTGGAGACTACTTAGTTCCTAACTAGAAAGAACAGTTGTGTTTTTAAGTAAACAAAGATACCAAGGGCAGAAAACATTCTTATGCTGCCTGCCAAAAACATTATAAATGTACTGGGATTTTTAACAGCCATTCTATTGCAATCACTGATTAAGTGTGCTATCAAATATCACAAACTTACATTTTTTAGGCAAATTCTGAGGATTTCTGATGCTGACAACTGTTTAAGGAGATAAATGTATAAAGATTATAACTTGTAATTTCACCATTTCACTGTGTTAATGACATACTAAAGGACTCACTCGCATTTTCTGAATATATAATCCCCACTAAAACTAAATTAACTGTTCTTACACTGGTCTTCACAGATATTTAGAATTTATATGTCGTTCAATGACAGGAACACACTCTTTCTTTCCGTATCAGAAACTGCAGGCCACACAAGATGCTTTCTACATAATTATTCTCATTTTTCTAGTGCCATATGGCCAAAGACTCCACAAAGTTATTTTGCAAACTACTATCCTCTCCTTAAAGATGGGGAAAAAAAAATATATATATATCTAAGAGAAGAGGGGTATGGAGTGAATCACAAAATCAGAAATGAATAATATACATTTTGTGCTCAGTGCTTCCAGTGGGGGGACGATTTCAAACACACCTCCACAAAAGGCAGAACTCTTAGTTTAAGCAGAGCAAATGTCAATATTGTACCCAAATATTGATGCACACGCAGTGACACAGCTTTCCAGAACCTGCATGACTGGTTTGGGTTCAGGCTTCAGAGACATTTCTTGTTTCAGGGTGAGGGCACCAGGGGTATGGATATTGCAAAACGTCTGTCTTGACATTGTTTTATTAGTCTCAAAACAAAGCCAACAAAAAAATGCCTAATTGTGCCACGGAATTAATGACTCACTGTATTAAAGATCACATACTTTCTTGCTAAATAGCCAAATTTTAAAAGGATGGAGGATAAACAGAGAACCAAGTGAAACGTGACTCATCTACCACAGTTATGAGGAATTACCAGGTTTTTAACAACCTACACAAGTTGTTAAAAAGTGTTTAACACTTACATAAGTGTTTGAGACATAACACGAAAATAAAACACCGTCACCTAAAATTAAAATACAACACTCCTTTGAGCTGCTTGAGGATGCTTTGCTAAGTCAGTCTAGCCTCAAAATATTCAGGTGTGCAAAAACATATTTATCACCAGTTGATAAATAAGGGGATGTAAATAAATTTTGAACTTGCCAAAGGAGAAGTTTTGGTGAAATTAGGATCGAACCTCTTCATTTTTGCAGCAGCCCATGGTGTTGGCTTTGGGCTAATTGGCTGGGTGTTAATCACCACTGCAGAGTTCTTTGACTTGCAGTGATCCTGGGACAGGGAATCTACAATCCATGGCAATCTGTCCTGCTCCATGGCAGTTAGCACATGCCCTCTGCACCCAGGGGCCGTGCCAGGACTGGAATATGGAATAACACAGTCTCTTTTTGAGAAGGGTTCCCTTACAAAATCACTGAGGTGACATCCAGCAGGAAACCAGCCATCACCTGGCGGTTACCGTGTCGAACCGAGCAAGGAACGCGAGGAAACGGCTTCAAAAAAAAAAAAAAAAAAAAAAAAAAACCCCAAAAACAGATACACCAGGGAGGAGGCTCCAGCCTTTCCAGCTCTCCTGGTGAATCCACACCTGGCACTGCAGAGAGCTGGCGGAGTTTCAGTGCACACCTTCTGAGCCTCTCAGGGGCCAAGGATGACAGGATGACATTGCTGGAAGGTTGCTCCCGACAAAGCCGCCGCGAGTGGGAAGATCAAGCGGATTTCAAGGCAAAATGTGATTTTCTGGCTGATCCTCCACGTTGGAATAGCACTTTGGCTGCACCCTGAGTCGCTTTTTGAGCCAGTAAATCTCCCTAGGGAGAAGGCATGCATCAAACAGAGCTAATAATCATGTTTTTGCTGTCTTGGGGACTGATTTCATGGGTGGGGAGTTATCATAGTTTAGTAAGACCCTAGTTGCAGCAAAGCTCTTAAGTTTCTTGTCCTGGAACGACAGGACATTTGTGCTTAACCCCAACCACATTTATGTTAAAATCTCAGAACCACTTGTACTTAAAATTAACTCTGTCATTGGTACCTCAAGAAGAGAAAAAATGCTGCTATCGTTATATTAGTCAAAATGAAACAAATTACCAAGTTTGAAGTGTTATGTGGTGAACGTCATGACAAACCGATGTGCTGGATGCAGTCAGAAAACACAAATATTCCAATTTCTTTGCTGAGATTCTTGCTGAGGGAATGAAAGCTGCAATCCTACAAGCATTAGCACAGGCTGAATGTGGGCGCACACAAATGTTTGCATGTAGGTAATAGCAGACATGTATGCAAGTCAGGAAATTTGGCTTCTATAATTTTTGATTTTCATGAAAGAATATTGAGGTTTTTATTCTAGGCAAGGAGCTCAGGTTCTTAAAAGAAGCACAGATTTATTTGTATGGATTATGATGTGGAAAATGAAGTTTAAATGTCTAATTAGCCAACAGACTGACACTCCTTTAGCATTATAAGCTGGGGTAGGATCTTCACAGTTATAGTTTCAGAATTGTTTAAAGGTATTGTGCCATTTGTGGATCATCTTTCATGCCCAGTTCTAGAGTATTGATGGGGTAATCAGTGTGATTTTTGCACATATATTTTTGTACTGCATTTGCTTCTTTTTATGTTCAACAGGGTCCCCATGCCCACGACTAAACCAAGTTAGAGACTTAGAGCTGTAATTTTGCAGTCCTCCACTGATGTTGAAACAATGTGTTCTAATCTAGGAAGCATATCCATTTTCATAAGAGATAATATATATTTCCAAGGGTTTTTCTAATTACATTAAGCCCATTTAAACCTCTGATTACTGCAGTGAAAATGTGTATTCTTTAATGGATCAGACAGAGCAGCTTCCAGAAGCAGATGAAGGTACTTAATTCAGTTTGCAGTTTCATTAATGCAGACTTCAAAATAATTTAGAGATATAATCATAGTGGCAATTCCCCTATGGTTTTATTAGACATATCTTTACCTGTTTTTGTTTTTGTTTATTTGTTTCAATTACCATTATTTATTGCTTGTTCAAAAGTAAAAAAAAAAAAAGTTAAAACATTATTTTGAATTCTTCTGATACACAATATTTGTAATGTAGCATATATTTGGAATCTGGAATCTCTTCTGTTTGCAAAACTGGCGAGAAGTTAAAGATAAAAATATGAATTCTGTCATACATCTTTGCCTCGCATTGCTTTAGAAAAATTGTTGCTTTTAAGCCTCCTTCTTCTCATGTGGGTGCTCTGCCTAATTATTTGAGATCTGTTAATATTTATCCTGGGCTCCACTGAGATCCTTTACAACCCTGAAAACATCCAGCAGTTATGAAGATCCTGGGACAGCTCCTGCCAGTGCTGAACCCTGCAGTGAAGAGAACTTTATACCTCAACTGTGAGCTAGCTTGGATTTAATCCTCTAGAAAAGGCAAATAACCCTGTGGTTAGGGAAGATTTCACATTCCTAAATTCTTCACGACATCATTCCTACCCATAAAACCCTACAAAAGGAGAGGGAAAACACTCAGATTTATGTTCTGATTCAGAACAAAAGTCTGAGAACTGAATTCATTGTCAGGGCTGGAAAAGCTGTGAGGAGAGTTGAAAAGCAATTTGGGGACACTCTCACATCCAAACTCATCACAGGTCATACATAAAAGCATATTTAGCCTCAGAAATTTGCAGGTAAATACAATGTAAGGAATAGAGAAGTCAAAAGAGGACAGCAACCGTTTTTCCAAAGCAAAGAATATTGGATACTTTGCTCCCTTGTAGTCTCCATAGCCAATGAGATCCCAGTTAAAGTATCTTGGGATTCAATATTTTACTGCCAGTTACAAATTTTCTTCAATCAGAGAATGGCTTGGGTTGGAAGGAACTCTAAGGCTCATCTCATTCCACGCACGTACAATGGCACGCACAAAGACAAAGGCAAACTTTTACTCTTGTTCAAAGGATTTGAAAGCCATCTCTGAGACCCATTCCTATGCAGGCAGCTAAGGCACAGAGAAAATCAGAATTTTGATCTGTGACGTCAAAAATTGCACTTTAACTGGGTTAACCTGCCTCATCCTTCTAGCAAGGTGTATTGGACAAAAAATCTGAAACGGTGTGCTGCTTCAAATAATCATGTTTATGTGGAGTTGAAAAGCACGGGCACAGATTTGACATCACTGAGATGTTGACTTCAGCAGAGCAGCTGTTACCTCAGTATTTGGTGGTGACAAAGACTCGCGATTTTTTTGCCCTGCTGACTTGGTTTTGAAAACATTAAGAGTCTGAACACATTGGAAATCATTGTTGGAGGGCCCCAGCACAGAAATGTTTTTGCTGAGGAAAGGCTGTAGGAGCTCATTTGGTTTAGTCTCAAGAAGAAAAGGTTAAGGGTGATTTAAATTCAGTTTTCGTTGCCATGAAGGAAAGAACCTGATGCAGAAGGCAAAATAAGGCTCAGATCAGCACAGCTGAGAGATGAGAGGCAGGCAGGTGGCACCAAGTGAAGGATCCACTGGATCTGTGTATTCAGGAGAAGCCTTCTCAAGGTCAGGATTATTAAGTACTGGAACTGCTCCCACAGGGTAGGCAAAATCTCTCTCCTGGAATTATTCCTTTTTTTTTTTTTCCTTTTTTTTTTTTTTTACTTCTTGGCCAGTCAGGGCCCTGAGGATCCTAATCCAAGTGTGAAATTAATCCCTGCTTTGAATAACACAGCCTTGTGTGTTCTTTCTAATCTACAGAATTCTGTGATCAATCCTGGCAAATCCCCTGCACTTACAGAGCTCAGGCCTTCCCAAACCTGTGCCTTCTCATTCCCAGACCTCCTTGTGTAAGTTTTTTAAGCATAAAAGTGAAAGCAAGCTTGTTAGAAAATTATCTTCAATCTATGGGAGATAAGGATCCCTTCCTTCCCATAGGTTAAGCTGTGAATCAGAAAGCTGTTAATGAATTACATTGCATTAATATATCTAATGTTTGGTGTTTTCCCTTCTCCATAACGTCAGAGATGAAAGAGGGCTGATGAAATATTCCATTTATGTCCAACAAGACTTCAGTGAAAACATGAGCCTATTAATTAATAATGATATATTGTATAATTAAAAATACAATAAATATATAATATAAACATGCTTTATAATATATATAATGTACTATTAAATATATAATATCTAATTATGTATTACCTGACAAACAACACCAGAAGACACTTTATGACCCTTTGTAGAAACAAATCTTGCTGCAATAAATATTTCTTTTAAGGCAAAGGTGAAGGTACAATGAGAGCTACACCAAATACTGTGTGCACAGCTGGATATTTTTTGTCTTGCATGTAAAAAAGGCTTAAAGGAAAAAAAGTGTTTATTATTAAACCATGTTTCTTTAGTCTACATATGGTTACTTAACATGTGTTTGTATAAACCCACATGCACTGCCAAAGGGTGAAGGGGTGAACAACTGCCAATAATTTTGATGCAGAGCCAGAAAAAGTTACTCCAATCCCACTGGCAGAGAACATCAGCCCTTGAGTCCTTGAAAGTCAAACTGTGAAGCCAATGAATTATATAATTTTATATACCTTTATATATATTTATATAATACCATGTAACTATGCAGCGTGGTAAAAAATTTTCTATTCCATGCTCTCTGTTGTCAGTCTCGTATGAAATGCATCCATCCATATGGGTGATACATATTGCCTGTGGCAAAGCAGGAAAAAGCAGAATGAGCCAACAGTTCTTGTTGTTTTTTTTTTTTCTTTTTTTTTATTTGAGATGAATCTATGAGAGAAAGAAAAATAATGTTAATTTCCAAACATTATTCAATTCTAGTAGTCACGATTAAAAAAAAAAACCAAAAAAAACCAAATCCAAAACTATTAAGCAAATTGTATTTAGTGTTTCCTTTACAAGGTATGTATAATTAGAATATTTTCAAATTGTCATATTTGGTGTGGATCCTACAGAAAAATCTTGATGTCTCAAAGTCAGTTTGAAGCCCTCATGGTTTCTAAAGGCATTCACTAACAAATAAGCTGGTGTAAAAATGAGTATATGATTAACCTAATTAGTTAGACCATATGAAATAAAAAAACAAGCTCACAAGAGGGAAATGTTTTCTCAAAGACACGTCCTTTGGGCAAATCAAGACCAAACAATAAATTAAAAAATTAAAATGTCTGTTTCTGACAATTTGGACCACAGACATTTTTAATACCATGAATGATTAAATAATCGGGAGTATAGGATAAGGAGTTTTGTAAAAGACAAATTTGCTCTGGACTGTGTAGCCCATCTTCCTACAATTTCAAAGTTAGAAAATTGTAATTTCTAATTATAGCCTTCCTTTCAACTCCTTGAATCCCTCCAGTTTCCTTTAGGCTATTTGGATATTTTTAGGACAGAGCTATGTGTTGAATTATATAAGCCTATTATATGAAGTTCCCATTTCCTATTTTAATTTCTAAGAAGTCTTTTTTTTTCTTTTAAAAGTAGACACATGAACAATAGAAATTGTAGATTAACCTGATGAAAAACTTCCTCTATTATAATAAATGGTCCTATTTACTTAGGACTCTCTAAGTGACATCACAATTTTTAACGAGTACATTATTACTGCAATCAGATTCTATTCAAGACAATGTTTCTGAAAATTTTTTTAATCTTTCTAACAGCCACTGAATCTTGTCTGGGATTAAAGAAACCAAATACGGGCAGAGGAAATACAGCTAAATCTGGAGAAAATCTTGTCTGTACAGTGTCATGTAAATCTTGATATAATATGTAAATATTGCTTGACAAAATGGAAAAGGAAGGAAGGAAGGAAGGAAGGAAGGAAGGAGGGAAGGAAGGAAGGAAGGAAGGAAGGAAGGAAGGAAGGAAGGAAGGAAGGAAGGAAGGAAGGAAGGAAGGAAGGAAGGAAGGAAGGAAGGAAGGAAGGAAGGAAGGAAGGAAGGAAGGAAGGTCAAAACATTTAAAAATGAAGAATCAACAATCTTCATTTGTAAAGCTATTCTTTTTTTCTTTGTAGTAACTGAAGTCTGTAACATATCTTTTTAACCCTAAATGAACAATGAAGTCAAAACACTACTTTTAGACGTTTATTTCTTCCTACAGAAAGGAACTCTGCTTGTTCAAGCACTGTGATTTTGGAAATGGACTCATGATTCAACAGCCTGAATAACAATTTGCCAGAATAGCTCAGACATCAAAATTGTAAGATTTTACTCATAAACTCAGTCACTTAGGGCTGAGGCAATCATGACTTTTTTTATGTGTCTTTCAGTATTTAAAACATTTTGCTTATTTACAGACATTTCTCCAAAACCATCAAATTTCAGCAGGTGTCAGAAAAAGACTTGTTACCCTTTTACATGAGTTTTAGGGAGAATTTAACATGCAACATTGATCTTGTGGACTGTTCAGTCCAGGTTTTTTTTTTGTTTTGTTTTGTTTTGTTTTTTGCCTACCTTTGATTAAATTAAACAAACATTTTATTACAAATGGTTATGGTCTACAATTGTGATCATTATGCTCACCCATCTTGAAAAGAACTTGTATTGTTTAATTACATTAATAGGGGAATTGAAGTTTTAAATCACTGTGCGTGTAGCAAGTGTGTTTTGGAAAAAAAATGTAAAAAGTAGAAGTATTACAATTTAGGGAAGGATTGCTTTCCCAGAGGCCAGGCAGCCAATGCAGAAAGCAGACTCTGCTTCCTCAGAGTATCCCTGAGCAGCTTAGATCAATTCTATTTTTTACAGAGCATGCTCTAGCTGCTGTTCTTATTCACACAAAATATTTTATTTGAGCAGCTGGCTCCACTGAGTTGGGTTACTGGAGAGAGAAATATCTATATAAAGCTACATAGCTTGGAAGCAGCCTTTCAATAACAGGATTGCCTGTGTTTCCCAAACTAATGATCAATTTGATTTAATAGCTACTTGATTATCAGACATTTCTTTTTTAAGTAGAAGACTTATAACCCACCGAATCAGATTATAATTAAGTAAGAAAGTATTTTCCAATGGTAATGTGTTTTCCTTTCTTCTCATTTCCCTTATTTCAATTTTTCCCCCATCTCTTTTGTGGCTTGATCCAGTATATATTCCCCTATTATACATGTGACTTTAAATGTGGTAAACTACTAGTCTTCTGTAAAAAATAAATAAATAAAGTCAGAGGCTGGTAATTTCAACTTCTTTCTCCTTAATTGGGTAGCTAATGGGAGGAATTTGAATTTGCTATACTGCAAGCACAGCCTTTGCACAGCTCTGCCAATTCAAATACATTTTGCCGGGCACTGGAATGTTGATATGGCTAAATTAATTGGAAAATGGGAGAAGTAAATTAAAAAATAATTTATTTCTCCATGGAAGGGCAGACAAATAAAAATGTGCCTGTCTAGCTCCCTATGGCTCAGTAAGTCTTGGGCTATTAGCAGTTGGCATAGATTAAAGTTGCCTTCATGCTCCCAGCTATCCAAAACCATGGGACTGCTTCCTACTAAGAATTGATAAAATCAGAAGCTGGGAGATGAAAATTCCCTGTTCTTTGTGGCATTGATTTTTTTTTTTTTCCTCCTAGTGCACATTTCTCAGTGGTACGAAGTTTCTAAATATTAAACACTTAGTAAAATATTAAACACTAGCAGTGGTGCCATCTGTCCAAAGAGAAATAACATTCTGTGTTTTATTACAGATGGGGCAGGTGTTCTAAAAACAGAGGGAATCACCTAACCCAGCTCTTGTAAAATCACAAGAAGTCCTGAGGAACATGAATCCTCAGCCAAGGAGCAAATTTATGGAGTCAGATAAAGTTCAGAGTAACAGGTAATTCAGTTGAGGCAGTTTAGCAAAATCAAAGTCTCGTCCTATCTGCAAAGGAGATTCTTTTCCTTTTTATTTCAAAGCAGAATTCAAGGGGTGAATTTTCTCACTCATGTATGGTTTTCAGAGGATTGTGCCAACTGATTTCATGTCTTAAATCTTCCTCCTTCCAATTTTGTTATTTTTTTTATTATTTTTCATTTTACTCTTTAGAACTAATCTAGCTGTAAAATATGACAAACTTTTCTTCCTGTGACTGTGGAACCTGCTGCAATCTGCTGGGAAAGTCCAATTTTGTTGGCCCAGGACAGATGAAGGGTGAACAGTCCAATCGCTTTGATGACTCTCTATATGCAGTCATGACACTTGATTCAGCCTTAAACAAATGCTTATGACAAGACCCTCAATGAAATAAAACCTAATCTGAAACGCTATCTGTCAAATAACTGTGAATGTTTCTTGCCTGAGGTCAATCATCTGGGTGTCAGGTGTTCAAAATACAATGTTGTACTACTGCTCACAAGAAGCCAGGTAGATGGGTATTTTTTTATCCTTTTTTTTTTTTTTAAGAAAATTGCATGCATTATAGTGCTTCTTGCTGGTAACATGCAGAGATTTCGTGTCAATCAGACACAGTCAAAATCATGGCACAGGAATAATTATTCTTACCACCTGAGGGAAAAGAAATATGCAGGAACAGATTAGGCACCTGGAATATTTCATTATCTACCTCGTTAGACTCTGTGGGACACGGGAAAAGAGATCAGAAGAGCAGTCAATTATTTCTAACTGAACAGAAAAATGTGGACCAAAGTGGTCTCTGGAAGCCATCTCAGTACTTGAAAATGGGAATTTGGTGAACATGCAAGGGATGGTTTTCACAGAGTCACAGAATCATGGAATTGTTTGGGTTGGGAGGGACCCCAAATCCCATCCATTCCCACCCCACCCATGTCAGGGACACCTCCCACTGTCCCAGTGCTCCAGCCCCAGTGTCCAACCTGGGAATTCCACCCTGTGCCAGCCCTGCCCACCCTGCCAGGGAACAATTCCTAATTCCCAAGATCCCATCCAGCCCTGCCCTCTGGCACGTTGAATCCTTATTGTCGTTATTGTGGTAGGATAACAATAGGGACAGAAATCTATTGCTGTTGTCTCGCCATGGAAAATGTTCATTAATGGTTTTCCAAATACACAAACTGTAGGATCTGCACAAATATTTTCAGATCAGGATGATGTTTGGCTCTCCTCACAGGTAAGGTCACAGCACACACAAATAAAAAAGGCTTTAGAAACTCAGACCTTGTTAAGCTTCACTAGTACTCAAAGCTTCCTTTCCCCTTTGGCTTTTCTCTTCCTCATCCTCCTCCTCCTCTTTCTCTTTCTCTTTCTCTTTCTCTTTCTCTTTCTCTTTCTCTTTCTCTTTCTCTTTCTCTTTCTCTTTCTCTTTCTCTTTCTCTTTCTCTTTCTCTTTCTCTTTTTCTCCCCCTCCTGGACCAAAAGTAGATAAAAATAAATAAAAGGAGCTTCTCATAATGTTATTGTTCATCATTTCTGTAAATCATATTTCCAGGCATGTGATGGGGCCTTCCCCTTTCCATTCCCCTTCCCCTATTCCTGCCAAATTAAACATCTCATAATTATTGCATGATTTGGTGGTTTCTGAGGTATGGGCAGAACAGAAAAGGAGTAGAAAACTTTGGCTTTGAAAGAGAAAAACAGTACCAAAATTGAGCAAATCTGAATGCCAATCTTTGGGTTTAAAAACTCTGATCTACTTCCTTCAAGTGTATTTCTAAGGAAAAAAAATATAGAAAATTGGATTGTCTATATTTTATTTCAAGTGACTGCCATTAGGTCTTGGTTCATGTATATTTGGGGACATTATATTAGAGAGGAGGTAATTTTCCTTTGATCATGGGATATGGAATCCCAAAAATAAATTTCTCAATCTTTACCTCACTAAATTCATGGTCATTCTGAGCCCTGCAGCTCAAAAATATTTCTTTTGTGAAGCTATAGCTTCTTTTTTTTTTTTTTTTTTTTTTCTGACTGCAGAGCTTCACATTTTTCGTCTCTATGATAGCTATCTCTGAATTTAAATAAGCTATTAATAGTGTTTACCATTTTTCCCCAGAGGTAACATGAGCTTGCAGAGCAAAATGCTGGCTTCAGTGTCTCTATTTCCATGCCCACTTTTAATAAAACAACTACTTAACTTCAATAAATATTTTCTTAATGTGTGTCTAGCTTTCCCAAGAAGTAAAAAGAGTCAGGTAAAAAAATTAATAGCACTCCATAGAAAGCATGAAATGGGATTAAGATGTTTGCTACAGGAACTGTTGCTAGCAAGTGTGATTTGTCTAATCTGCACATTTGATTTATTGATGGATAAATCAGCTGTAAGGGAAATGTGGTGAACTGAAATGGAAGAATAAACTCTCCAGTTGCTATATGTGTCTAACTTCATGGCCTGGATTTATTTAGGAGGCCAGTCCAGAGAACACAGAGTTGTTTTTCAAGCTTAAAATTGCGTGGCTGCAACATAAATGTTTGATGGACTGCAGATTTTGCTGTATTTGAACAGGAGACAGCTATCTGCAGTCGAGTGGGAGGATGACAGTGCTTGTTGCTGATCCAGACAGAAAAATCTTTGTCACCCCTGTGCCTGCAACACTCTTCTCCTGCACGAGCTGCTCACATATGTCAACACGAAGGAACTCCCACGCTGTCTGCTAGTAATGGGCAAAACACCTCTGGCTGAGGTCTCCTTTGAAACACAAGAATGCCTTGTTGTTGTTAGACGTGATGTGTGCACATCCTCTCCCACCTCTTCTCCTTCCCCCAACCCCAGAGAAATCAAACCCTCACCTCTAGTAGAAGTGTTTTTGCCATCTCTCATTCTTGGATGACTGATGTCTGCTGATATTAAGAAAAAAAAAATATATATATCTATATTCATAAAACGCAGTAAGAAGTTACCAAAGAAAGGGGGGGTGGGAATAATAGGGTTTGTTTTCTAATTCGTATCTCTCAACAAGGAGGGACTTGGGGACTGGGAGGGGCTGGAGCCAGGACAGCTGACCCCAGCTGACCACAAGGACATCCCAAACCACAGGGTGTCATGCCCAGGGTATAAAGCTGGAGGAAGGCTGGAAGGGAGGACACTGCTTGGGGACTGTCTGGCAATCAGCCATTTGGTGGTGAGTTTTCATTTGTGGTTTTCGTTTGTATCAGTTGTTTTTCTTGAGTTTTATTGCTCTCACTTTGTCATTCCCTTTTGGTATCTCAATAAAATTTTGTTTTAAAAAAACTTTTACTCCTCTATTTCTCTTCCTCTGATCCTGCTGGAGGGGAAAGAGTGAGCCAGACGCTGTGAGGTGCTCAGCTTCTCTCTGAATAAACCATGACATATAGAGACCTGATGAAAACTGAGATCTTAAATGGGAACAAATGGAGCAATTTACTCTTACTAGCATGAATAAATGCACACAGATATCTACTTAATTGGGTGTTACCATTTTATACAGGGAACTTTGGAAACAGAAGACTCTAAAACCTTTCACAATGGAGTCTACCAGGAAAAGGTGGACATCAAAAATAGATGTACTTGGGAAAAGGAGCACAGAAAGGAGTGAAATGGTGCTGTCAGAAATGCTTATTTTTACCAAAGCAGTAACAGCTCTAGGAGTGAACTCCAGTAGAGGTTTTCTACAGAAAACCCTGAAAATGGCATTTATAAATAAAACTGTGAGGAAGTGTATGTTTGGGTGGTTTTTCTTATTATTTGTCTTGAATTGTACAGTATAAACTTTACGAGCTCTCTGAAGCCACTGTCTCATCTCAAAGCAATAAAAAAGCAGAGTGTTTCTATTGCTGTGCTGTGTGGTGCACCGTGTAATAAAAAGAAAATAGTCTTTGATGTTTTAAATGCTGTTTTTTTTAATGGGTTCGGGGTTTTTTTTGTTGTTTTGGTCTTCGTTCCTCAAAAAGATGTTTATTTTCTCAGGTTTCCATTAATTTAGTTGTACAATCAGAACAGATTGGAACTACTGATTGGAACCCCTCCCAGAAAAAATTGTGTTCAGACAAGAGCAACAGGAAAGGCAGTGGAAGTAATATTTAAAACAGCACTGTACCTATAACCAATTTTTAAAGTAACAATTTCCGTATACTCTTCTTGGCAGATAAAAAAAGATACCAGAGATAGTTCTACTTCTAAAGGCCAGAGTATGAGGGGTTTTGTCTTTACTTGGATGTTTAATTTTATTTCATGTTTCTCTTAAAGTTACAGTACAATCCCTGCACTCTAAAAGAATACTTTTAATTAATGTATTTTGAATGCTTGTATAAGTAAGGAAATACTTTTTTTATGCCCTAGGTTTGGGGATGGAAACAGCAGGTAAAACTATCTGACAGGTGAATATAATAAAAAATACCAAAACTTTACTGTGCTCAATCCAGCAACAGTAATATTAGAAGTAAATAGAAATAATAGAGGCAGTTTAATAAAACTGGTATTTTTTTGTGCTCTTTGGTTTTTGTTTGTTTTGTTTCAGCTCTTCATTTATTTTTGCTCTTTGTTTTGCTTTGCTTTGTTTGCTAGTTGTTTTTGTTTGGGTTTTTTTTTGGGGGGGGGGATTTTGTTGTGGCATTTTTTTCGTTTTGTTTGTTTGTTTGTGGTTTTGTTTATTTTGGGGTTTTCTCTTTCGCTTTGCTTTGGTTGCTGAGCAAATTTTTTTTTCCCAAATGTTCCTAGACTAGACCAAGAATGGTGGAGTGGACTCTGTAAATTTATCAGCCTGGATGTCTGCTAATTTAAGCACCTTACTCACTTAGCTCTTCCAGGTGGCAAAGTTGATTCCCTGCAAATTAACACTGCCCATCATCTCATTGATGAAAACCACAAGGGGACACAGGCTAAATTAAGAATAATTTCACACCTTTATTAAGGTGATAGTGAGGAGGGAAGTTTTCTGGCAGTGATTTGATGATATTTTTCATGCAGCTTATCATATAAAAAAAATTCCAGCGCTGCAATATGAACTTTATAGACGTGTTAAAGGGTTTTCCTAGTGCATTCAGTTATAAATAGTTACACATCTGCTACCTTTTGTGAATACAAAATTCTGACTGCAGCATGCTTCCATTTATATACACACACACACACACACACACACACACACACACATATATATATGTTTAAGAGATTTGTGAGGAGAATATTCCTATTAGAGTGGTGAAGGATGTTCAATGTATCATCTGGAAATTACATATATACACACATACATGTATTGAAATTTATATTCTCTTTTAACACTTACCTTAAGCACTGTGGGTGTCAGAATTATTATTTCAATTGACTTTGGAAAACCTTTTATATTTGCTTAATTAAAAGTTAAAAATCACTGTTGTCGAAATTGACATGTTTTTATCTTGATAATTCAGAGAGGTCCCAGCTGACTGGAAGCTGGTGATAATTTTTGGGAATGCTGCAGAGACCTGAGAACAATTATCCAAAATAATTCCCCAGCAGTTGGTGTCTACATTTTTAAATAAACTGTAAATAAATGACTGAATAAATAAATAAATAAATAAACTAGGTTCTTCATTACATTTTCTTGCAGAGTTTCGGGTTGGAACATAGTCTGGACATGCTCAGTGTTCATCAGAATGAAACACAAACAGTTGAGACAAAGCAGAATGGCATTACTGGGCTGATGATATGGCTTTTCACTTTAAAATCAAAAGTGGTGAGGACCAAACTTCCCACTGGGAGCTTTAAAAAGCTTAATGGTTCCTGTTTTAAAATCCTCCAAATTGCCCCATACTAGCAGGAAAGCATGTGGTTGAGCCACAGTATATTTGAGAATCTAACCTAAAAGTGATACTTCTAAGAAGAAAGTGTACATGTTGAGTAAAAATTAAATAAAGTGGTTTGCAGTTTAACTGTCATTTTGAATTTTCACTTTGAAGCACAAATACATTAACAATGTCTAGTCATTTCTATTGCTGGTTTTGAGATAACTTTCTCTTACAGATGTTCACAATTTAGTATTTGATTGTTTTGTGCCTTTTTTTTTGTGCATGTGTGTGTGTGTGTGTGTGTGTGTGTGTGATTTTCAGATCAGTCAGATTAATTTAAAACCCTAAGGTTGTCTGGAAAACCAGTAAGAATTGTGTTTAGGAAAAGGGAGCACGAGGCAGCTCTCTCTGTATTGACACAAGATTTTTGTTTGCATAGGTGAGAAAGTCACACCCAAAGGGAAACTTTTCTTCATTTCTATTTTGCACAATATTTCACTTGCCTAATTATCTTGGCCGGCATGTTTGAGGCACTTGAAAAATGTTCACCAAATTGTTCTGTCATTGGGGTTGTCGTTCACAGAGCAGAAGCATCACTGTGTCAGTGAGATTGCCACAAATGCCCATCAGAGGATCTGAAATGTGAGCCTGCTTCACTGATTTGTTCCTTTCTCCTGGTGCACTGAGTTTAGGTCTGGCTCTTGTGAGGCTCTGACAGCAGAAATGCTAAAATTTAAATGCTAAAATTTTAACTCATTCAGGTAAAATGATGAAACAAGTGAAGACGTCGCACCCAGGCCAAGAAACTTGGGATCAAAGTCACCCAGCATCTCCTTAAAATGAAGATGCCAAAGCCAAATATTTCAGGTGCAGAGGAATACAGCCACAAAAGAGCAGAGCAGGTGTGATGGGCTGTGCTCTGGGGGGTGCCCTGAACAGGACTTTTTGGGTTTCCAAAGGAGAGGAAAAGCACGGATGAGTTTCACAGAAGGAATTGCTTTGGGATCACCTCGTGTCCTTTACTCAATTATTCATTTTTAAGAGCAATGCTTCCTGGTGTAAAATATCTTTTTCGTCTTTGCCCCTAGAAGAGCAGCATAATTTAATTTAAGAAATTAAAATAAAAATTGATGCCCTGGGTTATTTAAAAAACCTTTTCTGCGTGTTTTTGTTGTGGCATTTTTTTGTTTTTTTTAGTTCCTCTGCTGCAGTTGCTTTGCTGAAAGCATCTTTGTGGCTCTGTCTCATGTGTATGTCATTATTATGTGCCATTTCTACTCAGATTTAGATTTAAAAATAGGCTTGGATTCATTTTTTCACCATAACAATGTTCTGCTGGCAGTAGTGAATACACTTGAAATTGTGTTGTTGCTGAACTCTGTCACATCACTCCTGAAAACATTTCTAGTAAACACAGGAGAGAAAAACACCTATAATACAACTGAGAAATAAAGCTTTGCCCCCTCAGCTTGGCTTATTCCAGGACTGCATTTAAAAGAAGACATACTTATCTTTTTTAAAGAATGTATTCCTGCAGATAAAAATGTTAAGCATTTCGAAATTCAATAAAATAATTAGCTAGGTAGTAGGTAAGATTGAAAATCTGAAGAAATCTACACCAACAGGTTTGAGTTTTCAGATCTTTGAGAGTCTATCTTTTGGGTGAAACATAACTAATTCATTTATTTTAAGCAGTCTTTATTCCAAGTTGATGACAAACTTTAAAATCTAGGCAATCCTCTGGGGAAAAAGCAAGCCAAATTGAACAATTATAGAATATACAGTTTCAGAATTATAGAATACCTATATAATTATATACGAAGCAAAAAAAAAAAAAAAAAAAAAGAAAATGTTTTGTAGTAAAGAACTCTCTTACATAAGAGATCACATAAAGATTACATTTCCCTCTTTAAATAATAAAAATGCTAAATATTTACTTATTCCTTCGCTAAGCATTATCTTCTGAAAGAAAACCATCATGTGGATGAAATCTTTAAATCAGGTGGGATTTGGGGATTCCTTTTAAATTTAAAATTCCCAGGGTAACTTACGAGAATTAGTAAAGTGTGCAAATAATTGATTTTACAAATTTAAATGACAAAAAATTTAATAAACAGCTCCTGGAATGTTTCCACGTGTTGCAGAACTCTGCACCAAGAGCACTGACCATTAATATAGGAATAAAAACTGAGGCAAGTCAAGACTCACTGGAATTAATTGAAGAACCCCAAATTTTTATGCGTGTGTTTGTTTGTTTGTTTGTTTGGGTATTTTTACAGAAAAAAAAAAAAAAAAAAGGGAGATTCCTCCCATATTCGACTGCAGAAGATGATTTCTAACACGCTCCCACTGATGAGTTTCATGTGGATTGTCCCATCCTGCCAATTCATTTTAGGTGCATGGCTAATTTTTTGCAAACGGCAGCTAATTGTTTGTCTAATTGCACTGTTCTACACAAGGAGCTCCTTAGTTTGAGCACAGGTGTCTGCCTGATAAATGAAGCTCAGGACAGGGATAGGAAACACACAACACGATAACTTTTCTTCTTTATCAGCTCCTGAAGACTCTCAGTGGGTTTTATACGCCGTGAAATGGCAATTTAATTTCATATTTTCTTGTGGCTTTAAGCAATTAGTAGAAAAATACTCCCTAGTTTCATGAAGTTATGACTGTTTTTTTTTTCTCTAATTATGCAAAAATAAATACATTTTCTCCTTATTAAGGATGAGAAAGTAGAGTCTGTATTTTTACAAGAATATAACATACATTTAAAACCAGCTAAATAATTCCTTTACTGATAGCTGCAGTCACCAAAGCAAATAAAACGGAACTTCTAAACAGGAACAGTGAAAATTTTAAATTTATAGAATTTTGATATTAATTTGAAACCATGGGATAAAATGCAACAGCAGGACAGTATACAGAGGGAGACTGCAAACAAAAATTAACTTTGTGTTTCAAAACATCCCTTTTGCCTTCCAATTCCAACATGTCAAGAGTTGTACTCAGGAGCAGGATGGCATGGTCTGATACCCACATGGTATTTGTCATTTTGTGCAGAACGGGGACAGCAACAGTTATTTTCCAGCACAATCTGTTGTAACAACTAATACTCATGAGACAGTCAAAATACCTTTGGCCCTGGAAAATGCATTTTTTCTATGTTCCCACCAGTGTGGAAATGAGAACAATTTTCATCAGCTTACTTTTATGCTGCCGGAAGGACTCAAAAAATGCTGCAAAAATTACATATATATATATATATATACACACACAATTAAAGATATATATATATATGGAAACATGAGGGTTTATGTGGTTATTCTCAAGTTCTGCCCTGTAATTTGAACACACCAGTTTCTAGCCACAGCCACAGTGGGAGGATGGATGCTAAGAAAGCTCCTAATTGCATCACCATGAGATGTTTTCTGTCAGTCCCAATGTTTTTTGGTACAAATGTCAAACTCTGTTGACATCAGTTAAATTTCTCTCCTATTTCCTATCAGGCACACACATATTGGCAACCACGCATTTCTGCTCTCAAAAAGCTAATGCACAGGTGTCACTATAAATAATTATCAAGATTTCAGGAGACTAGAAGCTAAGTCATATTAAGACTTTCATATATTATTTCATTTCCTCAGCAAAAGTTGCAATGTAGTGTTAATTGTGTTAGATTTCTTTCCTTTTGGGGTGGAAGCTGGGCAGTTTGCAATAGTTAGAGATTAGTGGCAATGCAAATTAAAGATATTTCCGATGCAGAGCTATAAACATGGTAACACACGATTTGCCGAAAAAAAAAAAAAAGAAAAAAAAAAAAAAAGGCAAGGACTGGGGTCTAAACAAGTTGCATTTCCTACATATGCACCAGATGAACAGTTTTACCTCCCAGAATCAAAACCTGTGTCCCCTGACAAAAATCAAAGTCTATTTAAGGTAGCTCCAACAAACTCAAGAGAATTTTTTTTTTTTTTTCTCCTGCAGACTCGTGCTGTAGTCTTTTTCAATTGAGTGCCCATTTCACAGCTGAGTTACAAACTCCTGAGCAGGTTACAGGGGAATAGTGAGAGACTTTCATTTATACTGCCACCAGACATAACTTTAATGCTGTTCTTGCATTTAACATCTTTCACCAGTGTACTGGAGCATGAGCCCTGTAGTGCACATCATTGAACTCGCCAGCACCTGAGATGGAAATACATTTGCAGAACAGCTCCCGAGCGATTAAAATGGAAAATAATTTCTTTTATTGCAGATGTACTAATTTATAGTGTACCATTAGTATCAGCTTTTCCATTAACTCACTGAACAGACTAATACTAGAAAGGATGTGAGCTGAGTTCCTTCTCCCCCTCCACAGTCTTCCCTGGATATTTATTTCTGCAGCATAATCAGCTTTCAAGGCAAATGCTTTGCACTGGCAGTAAATGACATAATTATTTCAGAAACACATAATTGCAAGGTGTGTTTCAAAGTCTAAGGGATTATTTTTTCACAATGATACAGGGAAAAAAAAAAGATTAATTTGAAAGATTTCATGCGTCTCTCCTTTCAAGATGGTGTTTGCTAAAATAATAAAAAAATAATGCAGATGCTGAATCTTGCACTGATCTACGTCTTTTTTGTTTTGTTTTTTTTTTTCTGGTCAAGCTGCTTTGAGATGAATTCTCCACAGAAATTAATGGGGACTATTGCAAAAGGGACAGGAACTTCCCTCTTTTTTCCCTATTTTTATTATGAGAGGTAACATGACCCACTAAATGTGATTGAATACGTGAGGAGATATTGCTGCAAATCAATGGAATGTGATAATAAAACAATTTTAATTTGCACTTAAGAGTATAATATTCATCTGGTTCCAGTGGAACACTTACAACAGTTTGGGTTTTTTTTTTCTATAAATATGATTTAACCACAATTAATAATAATAATTTTTAAATAATACCAAAAACCAATTCAGTTTTGTGGGAACTCTATTATAGAAACTTAGACATTTATCAAGAAAATGTCTATTTATTTAGACATTTATTTTTCATTTAGGCTTCATTTTGTAAGCAAGGAAACATAAATATCACCCTCAATCCTTTTTTGTTTTGTGTTCACAAACTGGCTTTATTGCTTGGGAAGGTGGACAGCTAAAGGAGTTACTCTGTGAACTTTTTAATAAATGCACTGTTTTCATTCCTTATTATTTAAAAAAAAATTCTGGGACAACTTCGATTTCTCTGAACTTCTCTGGTGCAAACACCATGGCGAATTATTCTAAATTACTCTTTAATTAGATGAAAACACAGGAATAGAATTGCGTAACTGAGGCAAAAAAATTGATTTAGTAGGTTAAATATGCATTCATGGATTTTTATGTCTGTTTCCAAAACGCACTCCACTGGTAGCACAAAGAGAGTTTTAGTTTTGGTATGAAAGTCAGGAATATGACTTAAAGGGATATTTAAATGTAGTGGAAAAGAATCTAAGTAACAGGGTGTGGTAATGTAATATGGTACCCTGTTGTTTTGTTTGGTTGGTTTAAACTGTGACATGGTAGATCCCAGAGCCCAATTTATTTTTTTTTTTCAGCATTTTCATTTTTTCTGAATTTTCCTTTCTGTTTTTAAACTCATAATTTTAAGTCTGAAGGTCAAGCTAAAAACCTTTCGTATTTACACATTTTCCCATTCTGCCTGTGGAACATGACTGCTCTAAGCTCCACCATGACATTTAAGGGGAAAAAAAATCTTTAAAATACATTGTAATTTACTCTCACACTGTTAGCCCACTGAAAACGTACTTACTTTGCTGACCAGATGGGAAACGTTTGTTGTTTATTTGAAAAAAAAAAAAAAATAAACAAAACTGAACTAAAATCCCCCCAAGCAGAATTTTACAATGCACCAAATGCTAAGAGTATGACTTGAGAAACCTCAAAAAGAGATTTGTTCCCGCTTTGGCCTTTTAGTTACATGATGATTTGAACAGAATTTTGACGTTTGCATTTAAAACATAAAACTGCCATCATATTCCTCTTTCATGGAAGAGTTAACTTGTTCCATTGAACTAAATACCAGAGTTAAGATGAAATACTTGCCAGATACCTCTCCATGTCTACCTCTGAAGCAAAGTAGAAAATATTTTCATAGAATGTCAAGTAACACTGTGTGTTGGAAGAAAATTTTGATATTTGTTGGTGGATATTTTCCCCTTTTTATTTCTTTCAACAACTAAAAAAAAAAAAAACCAATTAAAACAGAACAAAAATATTGGGAATACAGAGCAGTTCCAGATAGATTCACACCAAATTGTCTAAACCAAAGTCTCTAATTTCTTCTTGGAAATATTGGAAAGTGAAATACCAAGTTCTACATGAAAGCAGTTGGGCTGAACTGAAGAGCCACGAGGATACAAACAAACTGAAATACTGAAATGAGCTGCAGTGACCCAGGACTTACATTCCCTTAACTCCATTTGGGGGTGGGGAAAAAAAAAAAAAAAAGGTCAAAAAAAGTCAATGTCTCATAACTGACTGGGACAGAAACTTCAGCAGATCAATAAAAATGCATCAAGGTAATAACCACAGATCCTATACAGAAATAAATGAATAGAAATAAGGCTGAGTAACACAGATAAAGTTTTTGCTTTGGAACATTTGCACAAAGACTGCCTTCCTCAGATGGTTGTCACTCTGCCAACTGTGAGGTGATATGACAGGCTGTAATTTATTATTTTATTAGCTTTTAGAGTGCTAAATTGGTAAGAGTAATCCATATCTTATGCAAGAGAAATTACATTTTTTATGTACCTTGCTCAGCTTGGTGGCTGAGAATCAATTTCTCTGTGAAACAATAAATACTAGGACAAGATCCAAAATGCTTAAAAGGAATTTTAAAGAGGATAGGAAGGCACACAGATAAAATTTGGCTTCAATAGGAACTGATTTTTTTTTTTCTCCCCAATGGAAAAATTAAATCTCAAGGGATAAAGCTTTCCCTGCCTCATTTTGAGCATTTTTAAGGTCCTACTTATTTGTAGATTTCATGAAGTGGTTATTTGTGTGGAATATAATTGCAATTCAGATAAATAACACAGCATCATTGAACAGTTTAAAGTTTGAAGGCCATCTATTCCAAACTTTCTGAAACCTTTCACAATCACCTGTTTTCTTCACACCTTCTATACCCAGGTGCAGAATTGCTGTCATTAATAATAACCTTATCCACATGACGTTTCAGATACTGGCTTTTTTTGTAGCTAGGCAAATCTGGTTTTCTGTGTAGTTTATGTGTGAATATCTTCTAATCTCATGAGTAAAGAAAAACTGCAAGGTTTAGTAAATCAGTTACTTGAACCTGGGAAACAATGTGGACACGGATTCCTTACATGTGGATTTTTAAATTTATATGCTTAAGAAAAAGTTGCATTTTCTTCTGGTTTGTCCTTGTGAGGGCAGCAAGGGAGTCAAGAAAAGTGCTCCAGTGTTGTCAACAACAAAACTGGAATAACCTGGCTTTGGGAACAAAAAAAAAAAGAAAAGAAAAAAACTCTTAAATTTATCACCATTTTTCTTTAGATATTGTTTCCCCCTTATTTTCTGTTATCTCACTGAAAAGTCTGCTCAACTATCAATGTGCATATGTAGCACAAAATGCTTGTAAACCAAACCAAGAACTCAGACTGAGTCCATCTCTTTCAGTGATTTTCCTGGCCATCTTTTTTCAGCATACATACATATTATAAAATAATCTCTCCATATTTGGGTACAATAATAACACCCCTAGTATTTAAATCTGAACAAAACATTAACATTTATGCATCAAATATTGCACGATGTGCAGTAATGCCTTCCATAAAGATATAAAGCAAACCAAGCTCCTTTTTCTTTACAACTGAAAGCATTTTCCCAGGTGTCTGGTATGACATAAAAGGAAAAAAGACCACTGAGGCACATTCATCTTGAATGTAACTGCCTCCAGTGTCCCTCAGTGTATGAAAAAAAAAAGTGGATTTTTTTTTTTTTAAAAATAATGATATTATCCTGCGTTCAGGCCAGTTATGTACCTGCAAATCAGAAAAATGACTGGGCAATGAATTTAACCTCAAGCTATCTGCAGTTCAGCTGAGACAGATCAGATAGAGCCAAATGATGCCCACAGGTATAATAAGGCATTAACTTAATCCTTAGAGGGGAAAAAAAAAAAAAAAAAAAACAAAAGAAAAAAAAAAAAAGAGGATGTACTGTGTTGGAAGTTCTGAGTTCACAGAAAGAAGTGAAAAGTCTAATAAGAGAGTCATTAAAAGAATTTTGACCCATTGCATTAAATAGATTTGTGTGGGAGGAACAGGCTGGTGACAGAACGTAGGATGGGGACGTTGGCTGCTGCATGGGCGGAAACAATCAGGAGGTCAAGAATGAGGAGCTCCGAGTAATCCAGAGAAGCAGAGAAAATCTCCAATATTTAAACCAATCAGATCTCAGTTTTTTTACTTAAGATGTCAGTACTTTTGAAATTCCCAGCCATTTTCTTTTTGTTCCGGAAAATCTAAATTGTTCATGCAATTTAAATATGTCGCAAGAAGCTCACAGATCTTAGTGCCAACATCAAAAAGTCCTCATCAGGTAGCAACATCACGAAATTTATCTGCTGTTGGCTGGAGGGGGAAGATTGTTGGTCTTATTTAATGTTTCTCTTTTCTTTGGAACAAAAAAAAAAAAAAAAAAAAAAAGCTTTATTCAAACAGGAATTTATAGGATAGGTTCTGCAGCCATGAATACAGCTAGGTTCTACTCCATTGGATTCTGATGAAATTCATCTCTGCTGGCGTAAAACACCTCAAAAGATGGGGGAAAAAAAAATAAAATTCTTTACTATTATGCTCCTATTCATGCTTTGAGTCAAATTTGATGGACTTTTTTTTTGAAACTAAAGCAGTGCTATGAAACTGCAGAGAAATGACCTGGAGATTACTGAGGAGATGGAGGCAGCCCTATTGAAAGGGAAACAACTGGGACAGTTTGATGGGAACCTGGCAAGCTGTTTATTTAGAAGGAAGAAATCTAAAAGAATTGTTCCTGCCTTATTTAGGAAGAGAGTAAAAAGTCAAATAATAGCAAAAAATCCCCTATAATAATAATAATCCAATAAATTCCAACTTTCATACTCAATTCCTTGAAATCCCTGGTGGTTTGCAGTTCTCACAGAATTTCTCAGAAGCAGGGGAGTGATTTCCATAACAAAGGCATGGGCAAGGGTCGGGATTAATTCCACCCAGCATTAGCTATCTACAAATAAAATGGCTTTTGTAAACAATTATTCTTTGCACAGCATCAGACACCTGTTAATTCCACTGCCCCTGGCAATGCCCTTTTTTGCCCTCTCATGCCATAGAAAGACCCAAACTAAGAGTCAAGTAAGAGTAAATTACTTAAATTAAGTAGTTAAAAGGAAATCATTCACATTTTGAGTTTTTTCAACCACTAGGAATTAATAAAAGAAATTAATAAATGGGTCTGGCTTTAAAAGGTGATTTTTCATAGAAGTTACACTACACCCAATCATAAATCACTCCTATAGCCCACAATAATTCTACCAAAACAAACAGATTTTAATATATCAGATTTTTTTACAGGTATCAGTGATTCCAGTGTGGTATCAGTTAAACATAAAGGTCTTACTTAGTTTAAATTACAAATGAGGCAAAGTAATGTCAGGGTAACGGCAAAAGGCAGTTTGAATGTTAATTGATCAGTGGATTGTACTGGACAAAAGTTTTTAGTGATTTTTTTGCAGTGTTCTTGGATTAGATTTGTTGTATTACCAAGTGGGGTTCTTTAAGTAGATAATGTTTGTTGGGTTTTTTTAAATATATATATATATATATATATATATAAAAGAAATTATAGCAACTCTCAAATCTCTATCTGGCAGAAGAAATCTCAGCTGCTGTAATTAAAAAAATTAAAGCTGTTTATACAAAACTACACCCTTTACATTGTGTTTATTGGTGTTATTGCACTCTCTTGTAAAAAACACAGAGATATATTACATTAAATTTCTATTTCTTTTAGACATTGCTCTCTATATACAGCTTTTATGGATCATTTAAGGATAAAAATAATGGCATAATTTCTCCATTTAAAGACCCCTCCCCCATGAAGGTACATGTGTAAAAGACTTAATTTGCTATTTCATTGAATTTCAGATTCAGAGATTTGGGATTATTTCTTAGACTCCTTAAGATTGGGTTTTTCTCCATGAGATTTGAACACCTGAAATTGTTGCTGAGTTGTCCAACTTTGATGACAAATACCACTGAAAACACTGAACCAAAGGCTTTTTGGGGACAAAATGCCCTTGAGTCTTTAAAGCACCAAGCTACAATGATATGTAAATATTCAGATTTCCATGTCTACATTAATCTGTGTAAACTAATTCAATATCAGTGCTCCCACAGCTGTTCATACCAATTAATGAGATTATTAATTCAGTAATGCCATATTCCTTCGTTATGTCAAAGGCTGGTGTAATATGTGGGTTGGATTTTAGTTTAACATTAAAGGAATAAAATGTAGGAATCCACAACTTTATACTGAGATCATAATTGCATCTACAGGTTTTAATTCTGACATTATAAAATGCGGAATTTTGGGTTTAACTTTCCTAACTTTACATAGAAATCTTTACAGAGGAAATTTAATGCTGCCTTGGATTAATAATGTACTGAGAAACAAGGCAGATTAAAATTTTCAATATCAAGAGTTCAGTTTTCAATTAGTACACTACATTAATTAGATCTATTAGTTAATTTATTTCTGTGTGTACTGTGCTTTCACCTGTGCTTCTGTTCCTACATTTTTTCAGTCTTATCTTCAGTTCAGCAGAGAAATTATCCCACTTTAAGGATTATACTTAACTTTGTTATAAAATAGAATGTAAATTACCCGAGACTACTGTGTCTACATTTCTATGTCAAATTCAAATTAGTCTTAAAAGATGTGAACAAATTCCCTACCCAGAGAAACTTGTTAACTCTTAAGGAGTTTTTTTCTAAAGTGGATTTTGCCTGATTTTTGAAACTCATTCCTATTTTTAACAACACCTATATTTATGTATATAATAAGCAAAAAGTGACTATTTTGAGAATTAGCTCTTGAATCTCATACAGAGAAAATTTAATAAATTGCCCAAGTAACTCCATTGCCTGGGAAGTCTTTTAATTAAAAAATTATTTCAAATGTTTACATAACTGGGATATATTGCTGTTCTTACAGAATATTTTATCATAAGTGTCCTATTTCCCACCCTTTTTATTAAATTTCCCTTGTTTAGTCTTACTGCTCAGTTACTATCCAGCCCTTTCTGGGTGTTGAAACTGCAGCCACCCTCAGGTCCTAGAAAACATGAAAAGATTAAGTACCAGACTGAACAAGTTTACAAAATGTTTTCTTCTATTCTACACCAGTTTTCACCCTTTTCAAACTCCATTAAAGCAGCTTCAGAATGCAGAACATTGTGGTGTACTCTCATTTTATTTAGTAGAAATTTCAGTCAATCGTTCAATCACTTCACCTCTGACAGCACATAACTTTTATATGCTCAAAAACGCTGCTAATTTGCAAGCCAACAAAAAGAAAATTAAAAAAAAAAAAACAAAAAAAAAAACAACCCACCCTTTAAAGACTGTTTCCACACGGCCATATTTTTACTCTACACATGCTTTTTAAAAGCAAAATAAGTTGTAAGGTTTCTTTGGTGTATGTTATTTCCTGTATTCTTAATATACTGAGGTACTACTACACCATAGTATGGTTACAAGGACTGTGTGTATAGTTACTACACATATGTGCCAGTTTTTAAATTCAACATACTTGTAAATTATGAAAACTACAAGGTATGTCTGTTGGAGTGACAAAAGAATTGGTGAATTATCTGCGGAAAAGAAAGGAAGGAAAAGGACAAAAAAGACAAAAACACCATGAAACTATCATGTTTTGAAAACATAATTTGGGTGCACACACACACCCGCCCCCCCCCCCCAAAAAAAAAAAAAAAAATAGAACACATTTCCAATGAAAATTCTATGCAAACAACAACGAAGCTGGAAGATCAGTGTGATCGCATAACTTAAATCACAAAAAATAATTCTAAAATAATTTTAAAAATTCTTGCTAGATATTACAATTAATGTTTCTGCTTATCCTTCAAAATTATTTTCTAAATATATTTATTCGTTTTCTAATGTTTTATCCTTGTAGGAAAAAAAAAAAAAAAACTTCCTTTTTTCTCCCCCTCTTATTTTTTTTTTCCTTTTTTCTTCTTTTTTTTTTTTTTTTTTTTTTTTTTTTTTTTTTTTTTTTTTAGGGTTGCTTCACTGCTAAGCCCACGTGAAGGCAGACCCCAGGCAGCCAGTACTGTGGAGCAGGTGAAGTCCACAAAACACTGCAAGACTAAATGTGCAGGCACCGACAGCTCTTGCAGCTCAGTGAGCCATTTAGGATGAGCAAAGAGCCAGACCTGGAGTCCCACTGAGAAAGATCAATAGTGAATGTGTTATCATAGTTATTTCCAATGACAGGAGTAATAATGCAGTATTTATTTCTGGTACAAGGTTGTTTCAAGCATCATTTCCCACCCTCCCCCCCCCCTCCCCATTATTCGGGTTATAGTTCATTATAGGGAAATATGGAGATACCTCACCGTGTTTAATACTATGATTCCACTCAATATAGCTGTTAAATACCTTTTTTTCTTTTTTTTTTTTTTTTTACATTATGTTGGTTAATTAAACTTTCTGTGAAGATGGTGGTAATTGAGTGTAAGGTTCCCATCAACAGCAGTGGGACTGCAAGACATCAATGGAGCTTTCCATGCTTTTATAATTTCTCTTTGTGACAAAAAAAAAAAAAAAAAAAAAAAAAAAAAGGAGAAACAACTAGCTTGTCAGCTGAAAAAAAAACTAAAACAAAAAACAAAACAGGTAAAAAAAAAAAAGAAAGCATTTCTCTGAACCTAGGAAAGAAACTAGATGGAGAATAAACACAACATAGAAACAATTAAAATGTTCCTGCAGGGACACTTTTTTTTCACTTTATCCTCTGTCGACTTTCAGTGAACTCATTAGATCCTAAAACTCTTTGACACCCTTTTAATTTTTTTGCAAAAAGTTAATTTAGCCACCATTTCCTTATTTCCTGTGTGGTAAAACTGCCTTGAGGAAATTATGATACAACCTGTAAGGGATGAAGTTAAAGTCACAACTAGAAAAAAAAAAAATGAGAGCTTTCTTTTTTCAAGTTCCATGATTCTGTATATATTTATGTTCACCTGAAATGAAGCACCCCTCATATAAACACCTGGAAGTTCAAAATGTAAAGTCAACATTTCAGCTTTGGAAGACTTCTCTACGCCTCCTAATTTTTAAAACCCTAATGGCTTCTTTATATACATTTTTTTTTTTCCCAGTGATTTTCCAAACACAACTTTGTTTTGACATGTTTATTGTCAATTGTCTTGATGTGTTTATCATTACATGTCAACCCCCTGTCACGGGGATGCAATTTCTTTTACAACTTCTCTGTGATTTCTTAGGAAGTGTTTTGACTTCCCATAAATTGGGAGTTACTTTCAAGGATGGAGCTATATATAGCGAATAACGTTAAAAATATTACTGCAGAAAAGGCTCTGTTTATACCACTGCTTCTCCATCCATCTGGTTTAATGTCATGATCAGAGAGGAATTTCAAAGTCTATCAGCTAAAGTAGGATAAAAAGCGTTCTTTAAATGTTTGGCTGTTTTCCCAAGCTACTTGCCTCCAGCCTTTTCTGCTTTTCTCCTGATTCTTCTAAGTGGAAGCTTCTTTTCTGACCAAGCAGTTATTTAGTTAAATAACCCAAATTTAAACTCACTTTTGTAAAAACTATCAGAACATGTTGACCGTCATAAATTTTTAAGCTTTGGTCAGATTAGAAACTCTCCCTCTGGCACTGTGACTTACAAAGTGATTGGATGAGGGAAAGGGCTGGGAAGGGAATTGCTCATTCCCAATTTATGTTCATTAATTCTGGGTTATATTCAGCCAGGTGGGAAGAGAACCACGTCCAGGATACTGCAGAAGAGCAGTTGATTAATTAAGAATGCATTTTGGAAATCACAAGGATTTAGACCTTAGACCAAACAGTTATTCGGGGAAAAGAAATTATGAGCACGTGATTGCATAGAATAGACAAAATTCCAGTAAGAAAGTTCTCTTCAGTCATCCAGTGGGAAGAAAACTTACTCCTGAGATGTTCTTGAAAGTGCACCAAGTGCTTTAAAAATATGCTCAAAAATTGAGTCTAAATGTATTATTTTCTAAAGGATTCGCTTGTTATATAATTTTTTTTACAGAAAATACTTGCATTTTAGTTATGAATGGAAAATCTTTCATTTTACTGAGCTGAAAGGGTGACATCACCAAAAAAAAAAAAAAAATCTTATCTCTTTGAACAAGTCACATTCCAATTCTATATAACCCAAATCTGGATTTTGCAGGCATGACCTACATCTGTAGAGTTTCCATATGCCTTGAAAAAATCTTCCAAAAAAAAATATATTTTTAGGCAAAATAACAATCATCATCATCATCATAATAGTAATAAATGTATTTCTAAGCATATAAATTATCTGAGAAGCCTTGTGAATAGCAATTAAAGGAGGAAAATGAGGTAGCATGTGGCTAATGCCCAGATAAGTTGAGTAGCCCCTGCTACTCACCTAAAGGCCATGAACTTCTCTCTGGTTAAAAATAAGTACTGAAAAGGCTCATGACTACCAGAAAATACTGCTACTGTGACCTCAGTAACCGTCCTCTGAGTTTCTACCTCAACTTCCCTGGCCAGAAACTTCAGGTGTTTACCTGACCTCACATGTCCCAGAAAGTTGCCTAAACCTTTTGGAAAGAAACGACATTCAGAGAATTTTGTTATCAACTTTCTTGACTTACACTTTATAAACACCCAAATATTAACTTTTAGAGGAACACACAGAACACCACATGAAATTTCAAAGGTTACTTTTTTCAGAAAAGGGAATACTCTGATGTTTGTCTGTCTGCCAAGTATTCTGTGTAATTCCAGATGGATGTGTCATTTTTTTTCCCCCGAAGGCAAATCCAGCTGCCTGTTCTGCATGGAATAAAGCCATAGAGTTTGAAGCAAAGTAATAAAGTTGTGAATATATTAAACAAGGCTCAGTATCTACTCAGGTGTTCTTTTTGACTACCACACTCTGTCAGGTAACAAGATTTTGTAGGTTCAGCTGAATCTACTAACCAGCATTCTTACAGGAAATAAGTTTTTGTGTATCACTAAAATTTTGAATAATCAACCCTTACTCCCTTCTACCTATGAGAGGTGAATTATCCCTTTAAATCTGCCATTGTAAAGCTTCTGCTATCTTGTCCTTGTCCTTGTCCTTGTCCTTGTCCTTGTCCTTGTCCTTGTCCTTGTTCTTTCTCACACAGATTTCCAGAGTAGGTTCCCTTGTATGTGAGCTCTACAAAACCTGTGGGTTTTCAAAACCCCAAAGGTTAAACATTCTGAAAGCCACACAGATAAAAAACAGAATGACAGAATTGCTGATGTTGGGAAGGACCTCTGGGAACGTGCAGTCCAATGTTTGAGCCATCACCATCCTTCATCCAACCCAGAGTTCTGAATGCCACATCCAAGCCTTGGACACCTCCAGGGATGGGCACTCCAACCCTCCCTGGGCACTTCTAATCCCTGAGCACCCTTTCCATGGGGAAATTCCTGCTGCTGTCCACCCTGAGCTCTGCTGGCACAGCCTCCATGGGATACATCTGAGTGGTCCTGAATTACAGTGAATAATTTCAATAAAATTATCGAACCCTACCACCAAGTCTGAGAACCACACAAATGAACTAAGAAGGTTCACCAAAGGTTCACCAAAGTTAAAGTTTTGTCTCAGCTTTAGAGAGTTTCTGAGGAAGCATGGGCATTTTTAGTACCTGAGGTTCAAAACAAAAAATTGCTTTCAAGCTTTTAAAAATGTAATCTTCAACAATTTGTTTCCAGTAGTTCAAAGCAATTGTAAATTAATTTGTTGACTTCTGAATATTCCCACTGGATGAATGTCAGCATCAGAAAAATAAAGCTTGAAGCCCAACTGTGGCAATAAATTAAGAAGGTGTATGAAGGCTGCAGTCCTGATGTGCTGGTTGTGCTGAACAACAGAATTTTCTATTCTGCTGCCATTGTTCTGGCACTTTGCAGTTATTTATCTTCACGTGTGATATATATGTGTGTGTGTGTATATACATATATATATATATATATATATATATGTATATATGTATATATATGTATATTCTCAAATAATTAACTGCAGGAAGAGAACACAAGTACAAAAAGGGTTTTGATATGCTGAATGATATTTATTATGAGCAATGTACTAGGCATGCATATAATGTGTCTTTTATTGCTCTTTAATCTTAGGTATTTTTTTTATTATTATTCCATTATTTTTAGGTTCCCTGATGGTTTTTGTCTGTTCCATACTTTTGTCAAACAGCCCAGTAATTTCTATTATATTTTGACAAATGGGTATACTTAGGAATTTCCCTAATGAAGGGAAAGAAAATCACAACAAGCCTCTAAACAAACAATACAGGAAAATTTAATTAATTTCATATATTTTATTAAGAGTTATTGTGGTATTCTGAAGACCAGGTCACCATCTTCTTCAAAGCAATAAAGCTGGCTACAGGCCATAGGAAGAGAATGTGCATAACTTCAATTGTTTATACTTTAAATCATGTACAATGAATGCACAAAATTAAAATAAGACCAGAAGTTCTAATATAAGACAATAAGGACATATATTTTTTCATTATTTCTTTTTGCTCCTATTGAAAGAGATAGAGCCTCCGAAATGCATCAGAATCTGTGGCAGGTCATACCACTGCAGCTTGCTCTGTTAACAAAAAAAAGCAAGGACTCACAAGCAAAGAATCACAAACTAAAGGGAAAATACCGTCCTTTATTTGGCAAACACATTTCAAACACAATAAATGTTGAACTCATCACCTGAAACTCTAAGAAATATAATAATGTTCCTAGCGTCTTTTGGGTGAAAATATAAACCCAAACCAAAGCAAAATTAAAATACGTCATTCCCTGCCCCTCACACACACACTTACTCTACCTGAGACCATTTAAAGACCTACACTTTGCATTCAATTCCTCAGAGAGGCTTCTCAAAAGTTGCAGCCTATTTCTGAAGTAATTCTACCAAGTGACCAAGTGCCCCCAATTTTAATGGACTGTATCCTCCTCGCAGGGACGGTTCCTGCAACATTAACTCGTGCCTCTTTAAAGCCAGGAGCTGGAAAGGCACAGCATTTGCTGACTTTCTGAAAGAGGACAGTCAGAAGAATGTTTTTCCATATCCCAAAGCCCCAGCATTCACCTCACACGAGGATATTTTAGAGAGCAGCTTCGCTCTTTTCCGGATGCTGAAACTGAAGCCAGAGAACATTTCCTTCACAGTCTGTGTTTGCTGAGGATGCTGAATGTGTATTTATAGCCTGTAATGGTCCTTCACCAGCAGCTCAGAGCAGTGGAACTTGATGGCTTGGAGGTGTTCAATGTTTATTTCCAGTTCATTTCCAGCTGCAATGAAATACCAGGATCTCACTCACTTTAACGTGGGGAGTACCAAAGTGCTTTTTTCCAGGTATCAACTACTCCCAAACTACACAGAGCAAATGGAAATGTCTGAATCAAGATTCATACGGCACAACTAGAAAGAGCATTTAAAGTGTAACAGCCACCTTAACAGCCACAAAGTATTTTGAATTTTGACCAGAATCCTGACTGACATAGCATGAGATGCCCAAAACGTTATTCTGAAAAGGAACAAATGAAAAATGTAGACCAACCTCTTTATAACCTTTATTTTTCTTTTTATTTAAGGTTAACAAAGTATTTAATTGAAATTAATTTTCAACACAAATCAAAAGTCTCATGTGCTATCATTAAGTTTTGCAAGAAAACAGCTTAATAATAAAACAGATGATCATGTGTCATCATTTTACCCACAACAATAAGAGGTTTGGGAGGAAACTTTCTCCTCCACTGAAATCCGTGCCCAGGGAAACAGAAATTTAAAGGAAAATAACAGGAGTGACAATATTGATGGTAAGAATTACAGAAAATGTAGGTTTTTTTTCCTATAATACAAAGTGAAATCAAAGTCAATAAATGAAGCACATCTCTCTCATTACCTATAAGAAAAACTTTCAAATTTTGACAGAGACATTATGTAGAGTATAATTTCCACATGAATAGCCCAAAATATTTTTAGCCAATGTATCACTCCTCAGTAATGCTGCAGAATTATGTATGTATGTATAGAATGACTCACTTTCCAATTAAAGATTTAAGATAGTCTAAGCAAGATACAATCTCTTCACAACTATGCAGATTTCTGAGGTTTTAGAGTAATTTAGCTTTATGCACAACAAAAAGGGAAAAAAAAACCCCTATTTTGTTCTATGTTCTTAATATGCTGAAGTTATGGGAGGCTTCATATTAAATGAGGCACAAGAAATTAAAGTCAATGAGAGCCCAATAATGCTCAGCTGTGTCAACTGGATTATTTTCAGCATCAGTTGAGGATGCTGGATAAACGGGACAGGAAATGGGAAGACATTTTTGAAGGATGAATTTGCTACCACAGCTGCACAGAGAAAGCACGTTGCTGCACCCCTCCAGACTGAACTAATGTTTAGTGGAAATAGGTGGTACATAAAACATGCAAGACAGAGCAAATGCTAGTCAGGAGTAAGTTGGGAGAACGGACGAGGAAGAAAAAAACAAAAAAAAAAAAAAAAAAAGGGAAGAGTAGGGCAGGAAATTCTGCTAACATACAAATCCATTGAAAAAGAAAGGTTTTTTTTTTTTTCCAAGAGCCAATTTTCATATGGCTAAATTAATAACAGTCATTTTCCAAAAGCTTATTATTTTCTCTGTGAGTAAAAAATATAAATCAGCTAATAAAAAAAAAACAATTCATCTTCATTTTGAACAGTGTAAAGCCTCTTTTCTGTATCAAGAATCTCAAGAGAGCCAAGAGAAAAACCAGCATGCAATGCATTTTGCAATAAAACTGAAAGTAAAAATTTTAAGCAAATATAAATTTAACTATTTAAAGCAAAACACAAGCTGTATTTCTGAAATCATACCAGAGGTACATGTTGCAATTAGGATATGTTGTATTTTTGTATAGCTTTTTTTGCTCTGTTATATTTTTGAGCAGTTCCTTAAACTGTATATTTTCTTTTGTCAGTTCCCTTTCATTGCATCCACAGAACTTGAACTCCAAAAATGCTTTTTTTTTTTTTTGTCATCAAAAACACAACTTTAAGAAAAGTCTTTCTCTGATCAAATAGAGTTAGTTTTCTCACTGCCCTACTTTAGCTTTCCAGTGTAATGAGCAGGAATTCTGTTTATTTTACCTTCTCTATGCAGCATCCCACTTAAAAGTCTCAAACCTTTCTCATGTGGTTTCTCAGCACCTGGTTGCTGAGAATATAGCTGAGCTTCAAGTAATCAACTCATTCTAAAATATTTTCTCTCTGCTAAATAGTTTTACACTTAAAAAACAAAAAATACTTACCAGCAAAAGATTAAATTTTAACATCTTTTGCATTTTGAGTCAGAGAATCCAAATAAACCTTTATGTTAACACTGGTTTATTTCTAAAATATTCATACAGGAACAAATCCACCTTCCTGAAGAAAATTCCTGATGTCTGATATTGACAACGCACCTTTTATAAGGACTCAACCTTATCAACCAGCAAAGGAAGCCAAAGGAGACCAAAGAAACTGGTATTTGCACAGAAAAATGATGTGGTTCTTTCACTGGATGTTGTATTAGATACAAAAAGAATATATAAATAACTGGGTTTTGTAGTTTTCATAGACTCACCAGACAAAATTTTGTGACTGCCTTCTGGTGTATCTCATTGGGCTAATATTGAAAAGCACAATTTTCAATACTAAAGCCAGGAAAAGGGACTTCTGAATATTTTAATGTCTATTAAAGCGAAAGACCTTGACTAAAATTCAGAATTACTCCCTGTTACAGCAGCCGTGGTGACTTGATCCTAATTAGATCATGATTCTGTGTACATTAGTTGCAAAAATATTTAAGGTTTGATTATTTCCTCCTACTTCATGACAGTCATTTTATTTAACCTAACCATGGAACAGCACAAGTTAAATGGATACACTGTCATTACTGATTAATACCACAGATCTTTATGATTAACTAAAGTGCTAAAAAGCTCTATATATGCATAAAAAATAAGTAGATTCTGCCCCCAAAATATATTGCATACATTGAACATTAGATACTGTGCTGTGTTAATCTTCTCTGTTCTTAAAAAAAAATCTAAATAAATTTGTCTAAAAATGGCAGCAGACCTGATATAATCTATCACTGTCTTGATCACTCAGAATGAGACATACACTTCATGTGAATGAAATTGCTCCTCAATATCAAAAAAAGCACAATTCTTGTTCCCTGAAGTCTCTGGGGTTTCCTGATTCTGAAAATTAATTTAATTAGTCTACAGGTAAAACACACGCTTCATCTTCTCAATCACTTTTGGTGCCGTGGTCTAAAAAATTAAAGAGAAAAAAATACCTATACCCCTTCTGCATTGGATTAAACACATTTTTAAACTTGTAGATAATTCTCTTTCATCACAGCACCTGTAGAGAAATAAATACTGAAAGCAACTGGGAAAAAATCCTTCATCACGAGGGGCATCAGCTTTGGAATGTTTTCTGTAGGGAATCTCTGGACTCGGTTCTGTAAGGCACTGTTAAAGTTAAACTGCAGGATCTTCAGGGTTTTTTTTTTTTTTGTTCAATTCAAACTTCTTCATCCTGCCATGCTTATAATTTAGGGGGTTTTGCTGCTTCTGACCTCTTCAATATAAAATCTCGCAAATTTCCTGAAATTTTTATAACCCATTTGAACTCATTATTTCCTAATAACAGATTGACTCAGATATTGCCATTAAGGACTTCAATCTCCAGTAAAATTTCTTAGTGAAGTCAATGGCATCATAAAAGAAAATTATGGTCTAAAACTAATAAAAGCTGGAGTTTCAGTAATGGCTTAGATCAATCATTTGCAAAGCCACTACTTCGAGATCTTTTCCAACGAAAATAAAAATGCATACTTGACTTCTATGCATTCTGTAGGAGAAACTAATTCGACATCTGACATTTTTTCCTTTAAGTTCTAGACTTGGAAGTTAAAACGGAACTTCAGACACTTTTTGGCAGAGAATAATGGCATTGAAATTAGAAAAGCGAGTTGCAAATGGTGTTGACAAATCTGTATGCAAGAGGAATTAACAGAATCTGAAGGACAGAGGAAGATCAGACCCAGGAAATTCAAATAGTAAAATACAAACAACATACAATGACCTTGGTATCAACTTGATCTATTCCAAATTATATAATGAAAATATATAACTTGAAAGAGAATAACAGGCTCAACCATAGCATGCTTTTCAATGTGATCCCTTCATAAGGAAACATAGTATATTGTAGGTATATGCCATATATTATGTAATTTTCCAAAACAGTATCTTCAAATTAAATTAAAAGCATTGATCACTATTTTTTCTGTGAGAAAAGAAATACTAATCAAGTAACTACATAACCAACTAACTCTGTATTATTGTCAGTATTGATTTATTTTTTCTCACTACGATTACTTTTGATATGTTAAATAGCCACAGAAGAAATTAAAAACCCAAGGTAAGACATTCAAGGAAAGACATCTCAACTTTTTTTATTTCCATTATTTTGGGCGACCTTAGCTTCTGTTGTGGTTGTTATTGATGTTTCTGCCTGTCAGCTTTCCAAACTAAGTAAATAATTTTATAGAGCAATGCCATTTTTCTTCACAAAAGTGCTTTCCAGTATTTACTCTTAGTTAATTTTTAAGGTGTTGAATATCCACGCATAAGTCTGGCAGGCTTATCATTACATTTCAAATAAACATATGTTTATTTTCATGATTTCCTTTTCCTAACAGCACTGCAAAAAACTGGCAAATGACATTTTAAAATTCATCCCTGCTAGTCCTTAAAAGATCTATTATCTCTTTTGCTAATTTCTTTACACTTATGACAGTCATACATTTTTTTCTTATTCAGGATAGCCCATAGTGAATTTTTCTTTACAGTTAAGCCTGCCGCAGAAGATTTAATTTATAAATGTACAAAGAGGTTCACTGATACTTCATTTTGGGGTTTGTTGTTGTTGTCATTTGTTGGTTGTTTTTTTTTTTTCCCCTGTTCAAATATTTCAACAACCAGAGGGAGTGAAAAAGAGAAGAAGAGTTCCTGAAATCTTTCCTGGGATAGCATATCCACAACTGGATTCTCCTGAGGCCAGAGTCACCTGAGTTAAGCAGCTGTTGGCTAACGAGCTGTGAATCCTTCATAAAGCTGTAATTTTTATTTTATAGAAAAATAATGGTGGGTTTACTAACCCTGCACTTGTAGTTAGCAGTGTTTTCCTTCTCAGTGGTGTTTACTCGTGTCAGCCAAAGACTTTGTTCTGCCCTACTTACCTGAAATACAAATTTCCTAAAAGGGATAAAATTTGTTTCAATAAAGGAACAAATACCATTGACTAAAAGACTGAATTTCTCTCTAGTAAAAAGACAGTATTTTTATCATTATATAAATCTGATTTAGAGTAAATATTACTTGACAATGAACAATTAAGAGTAAAAAGCCCCCCAAAACAATGAAATCAAAGTGTTTAGTTACCCCAGTTTGAACAGTGAGTTCAAAACAAAAATGATCAACTTGAACATGAGTGTTGCAAATGAAAGCATTTCCTTTCCCTGTGGAAAACTCCAATTTTGCTTGGTGAAATTTGGTGATAAAAAAATATTGGATTTTAAGAAAAATCTTAGCTATTTCTCCAAGGCATTTAAATAAAAAGAAATTCATATCTTTCATGGCAAATGGACTTAAATTGCATTCTTATTTGCTGCCTGAATCCATCCAAATATATTTTACATCAGTCCAAAACTCCAAAAGCAGAAATAAAACATCTGACAATTAAAACAACAACAACAACAACCAACTGCACAGGGAAAAGTTAATAGTGAAATTAAACTGAAAGGTGAACATTTCTAACTTTTTTTATTTCACAAGATTTATATCAGTATTTAAAACGCCAACTGTGTCAGGCATGAGATCATGCCTGTGAATGATGAAGCTCTATGTGTTTCCTGGAAATATAACTAAAGGACTAGGACAAATAATTAAAGAGTTTTATATATATATATAGTTTTTTTAATTGCAGGAGAGTAGGAGTTTTAGGAGGATTGAGGAAAGAGTGGTCATTGTTGGGCTGGAAATGAAAGATTGTCTCAGACACACAGAAGGAGACACAAATTCAGGCACACAAGGTGGAAAGCAACTGACTGCACGTTTGATGTACCTACACGACATAGCATGCAGGTAAAGAAAAAAAATATAATAATTTTGCATCTTTGAAAAATCCTTCTGTATTCTGCCTTGAAACCAAGCAAGTGCAAGCTGCCAGCACAGACATAAATTTATCTTCAAACCTTATAGGAGAATAAACAGATAAATAAGTTTAGAACCACGTTAGCTGTGACTTTTTTCTTTTCTCCCTCTCTGTGAGGGAGAAATTATGCACAAATTTGTGCTGCACTTAGCTCCACAAACTACCATGTTCCTGTAGGCTTGGAAGTCATTGATTAAAAAACAAAAAATCACAGGGAAAGGTGTGGAAAGTCCTGATAATGTGAAGATGGGTCTTCTGTTCCAGCAGTTGTCTATTCGTTAAAAACAGTTTCTTCTGTTCTCCCCTGGATATCTGATATTGATCCTTCTAAACAGATGGGAAAGGATAAGAAGGATTTTATGGCTTAAAGAGCTCTTCATCTTAAAATATAGAAGTACTTGAACCCTCTAGGCAAAAAAAGTTGTTTCTACAGAGTGCACATTCTAAAAGCTTTTAAATTCTTTCTGCAGTTCACAATCCCCTGCACTATTCTTCAGCAACTGTGTTCTTGTGTAGTTTCAGCTGCAAAACCGCATTTGTCTTCCTTATACATTTCTAAACTTTCATTACCCTGTGAAGAATAATTAAATCACAAAGCAAGTGAAGCCAACTCAGTGGTGAATGAAAAGCCAGTGCTGCAAAACAGCATCAAAAATTGAAACTGAACAGTTTAGCTTTAGCAGCTAATTTACTTAGGTATCACCCTAAGGCATCAACACCATTTATCACTGCTGCAGGAGTCTGGAATGTTTGCACCATTACTAGGAGCAGAAGTGGTTGTGGGGAAAATGACCCCAAAAAAAAAAAAAAAAAAAAAAAAAACCCCAAAGAACCACGGAAATTCGGGGAAATACAATGTAAATATTGAAATGAATCACCAAATACACTGAATATCAGCAACTGGGCGTCAGGATCTGTTTAGAATTAAACTACTGCACATGTGAGGTTCTAGGTAAGGAGCCATGCTCACTAATGAGGTCACCCAAGATGTGGAGATGTCAGGAGCTTTTGAAGCATAACAAAATTCACCCACACTCCTAGAATGCTTTGCAGGGTAACTCAAATATTTTAAGAGGGTGAGTGAAGAGTTTTAAAGGGAGCTAAAAGAGGGTGGAAGCTGAGATTTTGTGTGAAATCAAGAGCATCTTTTAAATACTTGAAGCCACTTAAAACCACCTCTGTTACTGTTTAAACCAACTCAAAGAAACGAGCAATACGAATGCAAGCAGGAGGCAACATGCAACTCTTAGAGAGGCCTCCAAAACCAAATTTAATACTAGCAACACACACACACAAAAAGTATTTCCATAGCATTTCTTCTGATTTGAATGATCAAATCTGAGGTTTGAAAATGCCAGTGAGACTCACAACTGGAAAATTAGGGTTTTGGAAGAACTGGATAAAATAATTTAGCTCTTGTATTACTGCTACAGTTCAATGAATAACAAAAAGCATACGGGACTCATTGAATAAAGGGTGCAAAGATTTTGTGTTCTCCCTCTAAAAATTTGCAGTAAAACTAAACATATTTAGCTGAAGTAAATACTTCTGTTCTTTTCACTTTGTTAGTATAAAAACTAAATATGAAAGCAATACAAAAATGGCTTTACGGATTTAAAGGAACAAAAGAAATCAAGCCTACCTAATAATTTTAAATTTCCTTGCTTTGGTGGTTTTAAGATAATATATAGTTTCCCTCAGTAGTCTTTTTTTCAATCTAACATCACTGTCTGATGCAGTTTAAACTGTATATATCTATTTCTGGTATATCTTTTTTTCCTAGCCCCTTAAAATCTTCCCTTTGTTAAAAGTGCTTCCAACTTATTGAAATGCAAATGGAGATAAACATTGAAGTATCATGCAGACGATATTACCAAAAAAAAATATGCACATATTTTAAACTGCATTTTCAAGATTTTCTGCTCATTTCAGGAAAAGAATAAATATTAAACATTTCTTGTTTTGTGCAAAATGTCATGTATTATCAAGAAAACTCGGCTGTTCTTCATCACAATTACTGGAGCAAAATGTAGTGACTCTTTCTTACTAAAATCATCAATTCTCACTCATTTAGGATAAATTCCTAACTACTCATCATCAAGTGATTAATTTTTCCTACATTTGATGATGAAGATTTCAGACTACATTAATGGTCCAGCAAATTCCTGCCACATTCACAAATTCATTTGCCTGTTAGATTACCATGAGCATAAAGCTCATTAAGTTGTTTGGGGTTTTTTGTGGGATTTTATGAAACCACATCCAGCCAAGATACACCCTCAGCACAATACAAATCTAAAAAATTATTTTATGTTACTATTTTTTGACAGTTTCAAAATAGTTTATCTTGTCCCTGGAAGTCCAACAATATCATTAGATTTATTTGTGCCCATATTTACATAATTGCTAGAATTTAATTTTGCACTTGATTAGCACCCCCAGCCCATACTAATATTCCAAATTAGCAAAAACTCTTCACATTTCCTTTAATCACAAACACTCATTATAATTTTTCTGGGTGATGGGGTATATCTGAAAATCAACATAATTCCAATATGTCTAATTTACACCCAACAGAGTTCTAAATTCTCCTAATCATGTTTATGCAAATGTACAAGCAGCAGAAGAATTAATGTAAGGATTTCAAATGCCTTTCAACCCAAATTTTCTCACTGAAAATCATCTCTGAACTCATCACTCATTTCCTTTCCCAAAGTGCAGGTACACATCTTTTTCCTGCACATCAAGAACTCGGAATATTCTATGCCAAAACACCTTTGTTCAGCAGTTACTTTCACTGAGTCAATACATTTATTCCTTCTTCACCAGTCTCCACCATTCAAACTCTTGAAGTCTTTGAACTCTTGGGTTTTGTTTTGTTTTGTTTTGGTTTTTTTCTGTTTCTGTTTGATGGTGGTGTTGTTTTGTTTTTTTTTTTCGTGAAACAGAACACACTGACAAATCCAATTACTTCTCAATATGAGATGAATGTTTCAATTTCAACTCTTTTAGCCAACAGAAAACCTTCTAGACTCTTCTGGCCTGGATTTTTAAAGGGGAAAGGGAAAAAAAATATCCACACTGTTGAAGAGCCATGGAGATTAATTGAAGCTTGACCCCTAAAAATTGATGGACTGCGATGTCCCATCTCTGGAGGTTCACAGCCAGGTCGGAAGGAGCTTGGAGAAACTTGTTCTTGAAGGTGCCTAGGCCAGAGAGTGAAACAAGATGATTTTTAAGGTGTCTTCCAACCAAAACCATTCTGTGATTGTATGATCATCCACCAAAGGTGCTAGGAATGCTGGCAGACATGACTGAGAAGATTCTCTCTCTTACTGGAGCCATGCAGGTTGGAGGACTTCCGCAAAGACTGGAAGAAGACTAATGGAACACCAGCCTACAAAGTCTCAAAGAAGAATCCAGTCAGTTTTAAGCTCATCTGTCCTTCTTCAGTCCCTGGGAATGTTCTGGAAGGAATCCTCCTGAGGGTTATCAAAAGTCTGAGGAAGTTCATGACTGAGAAAAGCCAGCATTAACCACCAAGAATACATTGTACTTGACAAACCCGACCACCCTCTGTGACAAAGTTCTCTGCCTGGCTGATGTGGAATGAACAGTCACCATCATCCTGATGCCTTAGATTTCTAGCTTTTTATATTTTTCATATAGTTGTAACTTCGTAAATTGCTAAAGCATGGCTGTAGCTTCTAGCACATTTCCTATCTTTATTCCCTACATTTGGGAACACTAAGCGGACCTTATAAAAACATTCCTAAAATATTGTTTAGTCTTATTCCATGAAAATAACCAACTACAAAGAACTTCTTTCTTCCAGCCAGAACCTGGACCAGACATAAAAAAAGTGGAGCAAAAGAAACTCTGCTTCCAGTGGGGCAGGAGCCCAGGAATTAGTACCTAATACACTACCTTTTAAATGGACAAAAATTTACAGATATATTACTTGATTAACCTTACAGAAGTTGTAGAATTACTGTATCGTGTAAGTTTTGCCATACTGTGTACCTGAAAGCTTTCAAGTAAAGGTTTGCTTTTATATTCACTCTAATGTTTTTGGGAATTTCTTTTCTGTTTTCCAGGCAACAATCCAGCTGGATTCCTCCAAGGTTTCAATACAGTTTTTTACAGCCTTCTGCCAAAATAAATTATTCATTATTTTTTAGGCAAGAGGTCTGTGAGGTGGGTGGGGAACTGGCTGACAGGTGACACATGGGGGGGACTCACGATAAACAGATCCCTTCCAAACTGGCAGACTGTCCCAAATGGGGTCCCCCAAGCATCCATAGCATCCATATTAGACCAAATATTGTTGATTCTCTTAAGTGATCTGGATGAGGAGATGAAACATAAGCTGATAAATTTTTCCAATGAAACCAAAGTATGTGGGGAAGCAGACACTTTGGAAGGAAGAGCCCAGTCTGCAGGAAGACCTGGACAGGCTGGAAGAGAGGAGGGAAAAAAAAGTCCACTATGAAGTTCCATAAGCACAAGTTCAAGTCCTTGCATTTGGGAAAACCTGCGCAGCACAGGCTGGGATCCACCCAGCTGGGGACCAGCTGAGTGAAAAGGGACCTCCATGGAAAGGGACCTGGGGAGAACCCCGCCTGAATGAGTGACCAGGGTTCTGCTGCAGCAGGGAAAGCCAACAGGATGGTGTGTGGCATCAACAAGAGCGTGTAAATCAGAGGTGAAGAAGTCATTGCCCTACTTTGCTCAGCACTTTTTGGGCCACACCTGGAGCGCCGTGTCCAGGTTTGGTCCCTGTTACACCAAACGGGCTGCAGAGGGTGCAGAGAAAGGAACAAAGAGGATCCAAGGGCTGGGATGTCTGACTCGTGAGGAAAGGCTGGCAGTGTTGGGTTTGCTCAGCCTCGAGGAGAGAAGGCTGAGGGGACACCTTGAGGGGCCCAAGGGGCTCCTGGGGAGGCTCTCGTTGGACACAAGAGGAAAAATTTTCACCGTGACAATCAAGCACTAGAAAAATCTCCCCCAGGAAGCGATGGATTCCCCAACACTGGACATTTTTAACACTCAGCTGGGCAGGACTCTGGCCCATCTTGCCTGGACCATGATTTTGCCAAAAAAGTTTGACCCACATGTCAGGTCCCTTCCAGCCTGGGATTCTGTGATTCTATGAACTTTCAAATTCAGGAATATTTGTCCTAAACAAATCATAGCTGCGGAACATTTGTTCTGATTATGTTTAGACACTCCAAGACAAACAAGTCTGGTGCTGCCATGCAAAGAAGAAAATAAACGGAAAACAATTTAAATTTTAATTTAAAGTTAGTCATCATATATGATGGAAATCCCAGCAACTGAAAAAGCCTTAAAGATAAGAAAATTTATCACCATCTAGCAAAGCACATGAGAAAGCCAATATGATTTCTTGATGGTTTAGTTCCAGTAAAATGAACTCACTTTAAGTATACTTCCTGAAAATATTACCTTCCAATAGCCGAGGCTGCAAAACCATTGACATAATAAAGACACGAGGAATAGGAAAAGTCTGTGGTTTGTGAAGATTTATAAATGATATATTATCATGGCATCACACAGTGATGCATCAGTCGATCTCTGCCAATGATGGATTGGATTCTTTAATCAATGCATTTTTATTTAGGTAGATTACAGAAAAGAAGAATTATTTATAAAACAGAAACTGACCATCCAAACATGTATTTCACATTCCGGTGGGGTAAACATACAGTCTTTTCTTTGATAAATTTACAAATTTCTTTAAAAGAGAAAAAAAATAAACAAACAAGATTAATGAAATAAAGAGTAAGATTTCCATTTTATCAGACAGAATACTCAGAGTTCAAGTAACCATATACATAGTTTCATCAAATTAATCATATTTCATATTCATTAAAGTGTTTTTGCCACAGCTTCTCTGCTTTCCTTTTTTCTTCATAAAACAATTTTTAATTTAACTCTTTCTTCTGTCACATAAGGAAGTTTTAAATGACATTTTAACTATGTAATTTTTGCAAATAATTACATGAGAGCAGCTTTGTTAAATTTCACTTCAAATTGAATAATTAGCTTCACATTTCATATATAGAGAGCTTATTTTTCCTTAAAGACTTTTGTTTTCAAACAGTTTTCCCATACAAATTACCACATCAAAAAACCTTGGTCTTTAATGTATCCACACTATGTGTTCTCCAAATTAAAGGCCCCTTAGGTTGCACAAAAAAACCTGCAATTTATCTGCAGTTGCCTTTGGATCTCTGCAAAAAGCATTTAAACATGTTTCTAGCAAGCAGGTACCATGCATTCACAAAAATAAAAATTTTCTGAATTTCCTGAAATATTTTTCTGCATAATACATTTTGCATTATGTGATGAGCGTAAAAACCCTCAAGTACATTACAAATGTCATGGTTTTTCATTTTATTTCCACCTCACATTTTAGAAACACAAAGGAGGAGATGACTATTTTGTGTTTCTTTATGTGAAATCTTGTCCACACTTTTAAAAACCTTTGTTGTTCTCTGTACAATGTACAGATCCTGCCTTGATCTGCATCTTTATTAATGAACTGAATGATCAGGCTCTGCATTTTTAGCATGAAACAGTCAAGTAGGGATGAGTCATAAGTTGCCTATATGTTGTATTAAATCGTATTATTCACAGAAAATTAGGGCTATTTAAAGATCAAAAGGGTTAAAAATGCTTTGGGGCTACATAAAATACGGCATAGAAGAGCTGAGAATGAAAAAGGTGACTTATGATATACTGTAATATTATGAGCTGAGTAATACATTATATAATTGACATTTGTACAAATGTTTCCCCTCTGAAGAGCTGCTTTTGTTTTGGAGCTTCAAGTTTAAAAGGGCTGCAAAACTTTACAATTTAATTCTTGCAAAAGGGACTGGGGAAATTTTTAAGTTCTGAATCTAATTAAATACATATTGGGAAAATTTTATGAGGCCACCAAAACAAACTTAAGACATCCAACAGTTGTAACGAAGCTGTTGGCGACGTTCTGGAGTCATCTGTTCTGCTGGGAACCAGAACTGTGCTTGAGTTAGCTCACAAAGCCTAATAGAGCAAAATATTTTCATATAATCACAGAATGGTCAGGTTGGAAGGGACCCCAAATCCCATCCATTCCCACCCCATCCATGTCAGGGACACCTCCCACTGTCCCAGGTGCTCCAGCCCCAGTGTCCAACCTGGCCTTGGGCACTGCCAGGGATCCAGGGGCAGCCACAGCTGCTCTGGGAATTCCACCCTGTGCCAGCCCTGCCCACCCTGCCAGGGAACAATTCCTAATTCCCAAGATCCCATCCAGCCCTGCCCTCTGGCCCTGGGAGCCATTCCCTGGGTCCTGTCCCTCCATCCCTTGGCAATTGTCTCTCTCCACGTTTCCTGCAGCTCCTCCAGGCCCTGCAAGGCCACCCTGAGCTCAGCCCAAAGCTTCTCCCGTCCAGGCTGAGCAATCTCAATTCTCTCAGTTTTTCTTCACAGTAGAGCTGGTCCATCTCATTTTGCAACAGAAAACACCTCCTGACATCCTGAAGCCAGACCAAACCACTTGGAAGGCTGAGGAAGAGGGACATGGAGCAGTTCCAGCTTCCCATGAGCAATGACACACAGGGCAGGTGTTATGTGCAGATGTGCTGCAGCCCTCTCTGCCCCCAGAGACCCACCAGCACTCTGAGGTCTGGGTAGTCCCCTACATCACCAATCTCTGTATCTTGTTCATTTCACTCCGCTTAACTGTGCCTAGACTTTTTTTCCCCAAGTCCTGCCATGTGACAGAATTGTGAAAACTGGGACAGAACTCTCTTTTCCTTTTTAACTTTCCATTTGTTTTCCTTTATTTTAAAAAAGCGGTTCGCATCTACCTTTTGTCTGGGTGGAAAAACTACCCCTTATTTTTCTAGCATGTTCTGCCACTTTTCTTCTGTGGTTTGGACATGGGGGCACCAACCATCACGTTCTATTTTGTTCATTGCCTCCCCTGATTGCCAAGCCCACACAGATGAATGACAGTTTTCCCAGGAATGACATCCAGCAGTTCATCAAGTGGACTTGTTCCTTGGACACATCCAGGCAATCCAAAGACAAAACCATGTAATCTCCTACTGTCCTCTACCAAGTGTAACCGTTCCTGCACAGAAATGGTGAATATAACAATTTCATGCGGAAGAGAAGGGAGCATTTTCTATCCTTGCCATTTTTCCATGAGTCTCGACCCAATTTCATTTTAAGGGATCACATTCTGCCCTCCCTCTCCTAGCCGCTAAATTCAAACCTGAATCTCTCCACATAAATGCCCTCTTGTGTGACACCAACATACATCTTCAGCACTGGACTGGTAAAGTCTTCTTATGTGTGAAACTTGTTGAGAAACAAGGGAAAAGCCCTTCTTCAAATTTTAAGTAGTTGCAAACCTTAGGGGGTCCCCAAAATACAACTAAAAGCAAATAGGAGTATCCAAATAGCTTTGGCTAGATAGCTTAACCTGCTTATTTTGTCCTTTCAGGAACCTATCAGAACATGTGCTCTCATTTAATAACATACAGATACATTTTCCAAGGGTCTCACAGTAAATACATGTTTGGCTTTATGTTCTCTTGGTTTTTGTTTTTTTCACTTTATATTTTCCCTTCCCCTTTTTCTCTCTCTCCCTCCTCCTCCCCCCCCCCCCCCCCCCTTCTCCATCTCTGACATTAACAATTCAATCAAACCCACACAACTGACATTCCTACATTATTGGGTACTAGGTTTTCTTTCCTTTGTGACACAGGCCCCTCGTGTCGGGGCCCCGGGTGACGCCCCGGGGACTTTGTGATGCCCCAAGTCCCTTGAGACATCCCAGAGCCCTGCCCCGGCTCAGGGTATTTAAGGGCCACGGCAGGCCCTGGGCTGGCCGGTGCCAGGACAGCGGCCGCGTCCCGGGAGCGCCCGTGCCGCAGCAGGTCAGACACGGAGGGGGACGAGGCGATCCCCAAACCCCAGGGCCCCGGACCCTCGCCCAGCCCACAGGGAGCCCAGGCCTCGAGGGAGCAGCGGGAGGAGGCCCAGAGGGGCTCGGGGGCAAGGAGAGGGAGGAGGGGGCTGGCATGGGGAAGTTTTGTTTGTCAGGTTTCGCAGCGAGGAAGAGACGGAGCTTTCCCGAGGAGAAATGCACCAAAACCAGCGAGGCACTGCAGGGGAAGCCGGCGCTGAGGCACAGCTGTGCCCAGGAGATGCCCGCGGCCCCCGGGAGCTCTGCGGTCGGGATGAGAGCCCGGAGCCCGAGCTGTCCCAAGAGGAACGCGGCAGACACGGGGAGCCGTGTGCCTCGGAGTCCCGCAGCAAGCCAGAGCCCTCCCGGGCAGAGCTCCAGTGCTCCCAGCAGTCTCCGACCGGGACGAGGGCAGCGAGCAAGGGCCGTCCCAGGGAGACACGGAGAGCTACAAGGAATTCTCGGACCGGGAAGAAAGCCCCGAGCGACGTCGGTCCCCAGCAGAAGGCACCGGGCGCCGTGGGCTCTCTGGAGGGGACGCTGGCAGCGAGCAAGGGCTGTCCCCCAGAGGGGCCGGCGGCTGCCGAGGCCGCTGGGCCTGGGAAGAGCGCCCTGGCCAGGAGGGGTCCGGAGGAAAAGCCGAGAGGAGACCCTCGGGGGAGTCCGGCCGGGAAGACGACGGCGAGGGCGAGCAGGCCCAGGGCAGCTGGGAATAGAGCGGCGTCCCGAGCCCCTGGCTCGAGGCCCGGCTGCGGGAGGACGACGAGTGGGACGAAGCGAGAGTCCTGGAGCCGCACGGGGAGGGACGAGAGGCCGGGCGGCGAGGGCTGGCAGAGTTAGAACGAGCCGCACTCCCCGTGCCCGTCCCTCGGGAGCCCCGGGTCGAGCGCCGGGAGCCGCTTTCTGCCAGAGCCGCCCCGACACAGATGGCGGCCGGCCCGCGGCCTGCCCGGTGCCCTGAGGGAGCCGCACGGGCATGAAAATGAGCGAGAATAGGAATGTGAATAAGAATAACAATGTGAATAAGAATAGGAATGTGAATAAGAATAGCAATGTGAATAAGAATAGCAATGTGAATAAGAATAACAATGTGAATAAGAATAGGAATGTGAATAAGAATAGGAATGTGAATAAGAATAGCAATGTGAATAAGAATAGGAATATGAATAAGAATAGAATAAGAATAGAATAAGAATAAGACTAGAATAAGAATAAGAGAATAAGAATGAATAATAATGAGAAAGAATGAGAGCAAGAACAAGAAGAGGAATAAGGAGAATAGGATTAACAAGAACAAGGAGAGAACTGGAAGAACCAGAACAAGAGCAAGGAGAACAAGGAGAAAAAGGAGCAGAGGCAGCGAGGATGAGTCCTGATCCCTCTGAGAGCCCCAGAGCGCTCCCCAGGCTCACTGCTGAGGCCTTGCAGCAGAGCACTGCACGGGATGCAAAGCGCTGCCACAGCTGCAGAGTGTGCTGCAAGAGACTGCGTCCAGCTTCCCCCAGGCAGGGCAGGGAGCTGGGTGCTCCCCTGGCCCAGGTGTCTGTCAGTGTGCTGAGCTCCAGGCTCTCAGGGGACCCTCAGCACCAAGGAGACCTGATGGAGAGCATCACCGGGATGCCTTTGGCAGGCACGGAGGGGTGAAGGTTTCATCCTAATCTGTCTCTGTCTCACTCGTTCTCTCCACCCACCTGTTAAATCTGCTTTTTCTCTTTTTCTTTTCCTCTTCTCTTCCCTTTCTCTTATTCTCTAGTTCTCTGGCATTAACAGTTCAATAAAACCCACACAACTGGCCTTGCTAGATTGTTGGGGGTTAGATTTCTTTCCTAGAATATTTTTTTTTTCTTATAGAGTTATAGAATGGGAGTGCAGTACCCCAAGATCCATCTTGGGCCCAGATTGTTGGTCCATAGGTTTTGATTATATACTTTGGGGTCTAGATCTTTACCTTCCACCTTTGGGTACTCCTCATGTTGGTAGTACTCCTTTTTTTCCCAATTTACTTTTTTTAAATTATCATATAAGGGAGCTCCCAAACTTGATCCTGATTCTTTTGGGAGTAGGAAGAAGGCAGGTATAATAATTTTTACAGTGCAACTCCCTGTCCAGTCTCCCAGGAAAGCGGTATATCTTGTATTACCACAAATCCAAAACAAGCATTCAGGGTCTTCCCAAAATGTGTCTTTCACCTCTGAGGGGTATCCCAATATTTTGATGCTTGTCTTAATCCCCAGAAGGGGTTTATTCCTCTGTCAGCACATTCATGGAGTTTGTACCCTTCATGGTAAATACATCCTTTTTCCCAGTAGCACAATACTAATTTGGTTCCCAAAGAATCCATCTAGTATCTAAATCTTTGGTTTCTAGGTACCTTTTGTATGCCATTCTCCCTACTGGGGTGTTTCACCTTTTCCCTGTTATCATTATACATTCTTCACCAATTATTTTGGACTTCAGGTCCCATTGTTCTCTTCTCCTTTTCCACAAAATCTGAGATTTTTGCTCTATTTGTTTCCACCTTAAGATTTGTAATGGCCCAAGACTGATTCCTTCCCAAGGCCACATTTCTTTCATTTTAGTATTCCCACAAACCCAGCAATTAGTTATATTTAACTCCTTACTAATTCTTTTGACTAGATCTGTGAATAGATTCTTTCCTACGGGTATTTCCAGATCATCCATTTTAGTTACCACTGTTAACTGTTTTTCTTTCATTAGATCTTTTAATCCTTTCTGGCCTCATGCTCAAGGCAGAGCCAGGTTTCTCCCATAGGGCATCCCCCAAGTAAGCTCTGCCTTTTTTGCATTTCTACTTTTATTGGAGGGGTACCTAGATAGCCCCTTTTTCCTCCCTCCACCCAGACTTCGGGATCTGTTTCTTCTAGATCTCTACTTGTTATCGTCATAATAATAATCATCATTCTCCCATCCTTTGGGATGATCCCCTACCCCCACTTGAACCTGTAAATCCCTTCCTAATAAATTGCTTTCCAGTTTGGGCAGGTAGATAAGATCAGCCAAGCATTGTTGCGAGTTTCCTCTTACCTTGACATTCTCTACTATCTAAGCTTTAAATGGTTTCCCATCTGCTCCTATCACTTCACAGACTTTCCACTCTATGGTAACTCCTGATGGGAGTTTCTTTGTACTAGACCTACCTGCTCCAGAGTTGACTAAAAATTCAGACTCTTCATTTTGTTGACAGACCCACTTCAAAATTTACCAGGAGCTCTTCTTGATGGCTCATTGGGTCCCCTAATGTGTAAAGCCCCTGACACCCCTAATCACTGCCCTTCAGAAGTTTCTCTTGGGCTTCCTGTTCTCTTGCAATGGCTTAGACTGAGGGTATAGCTGAATTAGGAGAAGATTGGAAGAGAAATTGCTGGAGTGGGTTAGGGCTTTGAATTGGGACAGGGGTGCTAGAAGGAGATCATCAGGGGATTGGAGTGGTTGAGGGTCTTGAAAGGAAAGACACTGAGAGCTCGACAGAAGAGGCTAAGGGGGGAACCGAAGTTCCTCAGGGCAGACTTGGGGAATCTGGGAGAGGGGCTTGAGACATTTCTGGTAACCAGGAGGAGGAGGTAGGTAATCAGTGGGGTCCCTTCTCCTACTAGTTCTTTTCCCCATTCACTCTTTGATGTTGTAGTTTACGTATTTTCACTGTCTCCGTGCCTGTGGCACTTTTCCCCAACAATCTGCGTAGGGTAACTCTTCCATGTCCGGACTTTCTCAGGTTCTTAAATATTGATTTAGCTGAGAGCACATCCACAGATCCTGTGTTCCATACCAAGGCCACTCTCCTTGTAGGTCTAACTTAGGCCAGACTTCTTTAGAATAATAAATAATAAATCATTTTCACTTGGCCTAGGCCTTTTGTGACCTTCTGAGCATCCCATTGATTTAGCATCTGCCCAAGCAAGCTATTAGGGGGAATATTTTTTACTTTTTCCTTATTTCTCTTCTGGGAACTCCCTCCCTTACTCAAGCACTTTCCCATATCTATTCCTTTTACTAGTACCTCTGTCTATACAGAAAATCACTAACTGGTAACTCAACAGTTGGGCTCTTACTAAAACTTTACTTTTTTCTCCAATGGAAAACTACAAATGGACAATACAACTGCTAAAAAATAAAAGTTACTTAGACCTTCCTTACTTAACGGGGGAACCTTCAAACATGCAGTACAGTAGCTGTGACTCTTTAGTACTCTCTTCACCCAACCAGTTTTCCACACCTTTACTTTCACCCTGGGAGTAGGATATTGGGGTAAGGATGGGATCCACTCACACCCTCCGGCCGGAACTCTCTCAATGGCATTTGCAATATCCCATTTGCCCCTTCTACTCACACCAGACTACTGGAGCGGCGTGCTCCCCAGTCCCAAGCCTTGACCTGATCCATGAGGTGTTTAATGGAGCAGGGTGCTCCCCGATCCCAGGGCCTGACACTGGAGCCGCGCGCTCTCTGATCCATGTGTGACTCATGCTGATGTCCAGGCCTCTGCACGCCCGGAGCCACCTAGCCCATCTGGTCTTCAGGGACACCTGCCCCTCTGAGTGCCACTCATAATGGGTTTCCTCTGCACGCTCAGAGGGTGGAGGGCCCTTTCTGTGTCCCCAGGAGGTCCCTCACCCGTTCCCCTGGGCCTCGCCAGGCTTCTCTCGCTTCCCTCCTTTCCTCCATTTCTGAAGGGAAAGATGAGGGAAGACCCTCAGTGCAGTTCAACTGGGAAGATGACAGCGACCAAGGCTGCACTTCTGTTTCTTGAAATTCAATATTAATATTAGAGTGTTCAAAGCTACTCTGGACTAAGTGGTACCATTTGTCATATTGAATCACATGAAATGATTTTAAAAAATCCCATAGTTGGTATGTTTTGAAGACTTTTTGTGCTTGCTCTCCTTAAAGATGTCCCTTTCAGCTGTCATGGACCTTCTCCTCATTGCACGGTGTTTGTCATTTCATACTCTCCTTGTTCTCTCGGCACTCTCAGTTGAAATCCACCTGCCCCTAAGAATTCTGAGCACAGTTTCTGTATGTGGTTTCTAATCCAGTACATCACCTATTATAATGTTGATAAAATGCTGATATAGTTGTTTCTTGCCTTAGTCCTCTCAGCTTTTACCCTGTGATGTTTTATATATTTATATGTATGTATATATGTATATGTATGTGCGTATATGTGTATATGTATATATGCTCACATTTTAAAACCTTTTCACCTTTGCTTATTTTTTTTTTCATAACAAAGAGAGCTTTCTACCATTTAACAAGAAAATTCCAATTCCTGCAGCTGAATGATTAAAACCCTTAAAAAAAAATCTGTTGTAATGTTCTCTTACCAGGCCAGAAGAGCACTTCACAACTGTAGCAGAGACTGTTAAGCTTCCAGACCTTTTATTCAGTTCATAGAATGCAAAAGTTTAGAGTGAAGGAAGGACTGAGAAAGCAGCCATCTTTCAGTGTGTAACTGCTTGGCACACTGAAAGAAAGCTCTATTTAACCATTATTTTTTAGACATGCACATGGGAAAGAAAATGTATTGCTGGTCTCTCAAAATGGAAATTCTGGTCCCAGAAGCCACACCTGCATTACCTGAAGTTAGTGTGAAATTGCAAAATCTATTACATTTTGCATGAACAGCCACTCACAAATGTCACAAGACTACACAAGAAATTCTGTCATTTTCTTAATGTATTGGGATAATAAAAAGATGTGAAGGCTGTGCCTGGCTAAACCAAGCATCTACATGTCAGCTTTTTTGTGTGTGATGTTTGGGAGATTATTTCTGAGAGTGACTGAGGCAGAGGCAGTCAGGCAGCACATATCCTACACCACAGGAGATGTCTCTGATAAGATGTGAGATACAGGCATTATGAAAAGTGTTTCAAGGGTGCAATAAACCTGACACTCTTTAGTTTAAGGAAAATTATTTCTTTGTAATGTAGGTCTCAGAAATCAACCTGTTGTGTGTCGGGGAAGTATGGCAGGAAAATAGATTTCATGTTTCCCTTTTGCTGTTTGGGTTTTTTGTTTGTTTTTTTTTTTGTTGGTTTTTTTTTTTGTTGTTCTATTGATATGCCATTTTCAGAAAATCAGAATGTGTTCTATAGAAAAAAACCTGAGGATTAGACACCGGTACATTCCAAAATTGCAAACCTAAATACTGAAATTGTTTTAATTAATTTTTGTCTTAATTCTGTTACAGAAGTCAAGTTTCCTTGCTGAAGGCCAAAGGTCTTCTTCCATTGTCACTTTGTTTGGATGTCTCCTCCTCATCCAGTCAGATTTTCTCCATTCATGAGAAAAGCATCTTTTCTCTGTAGATCGGAAGGAAAAAAAAATTGACAAAAAATTACTTATTGATCTGTGGAATTTGGCTGGTGTCACAGAGCCCAGAAAAACTGGTCCATGATCCTGAACCAGAGGCTGATACAGGAGATTCAGTGTCCATCATGTTTATATGTTCACTTCTTGTGTTTATGTACTTTTCAAGGGCCCATCTCTAAAGGACCTTCTCACATCTGGGGTTTTTGGGGTGGCTCACTGCCGCATTTCCTGCACATCTCTTTTGCATTTCCATTTAAATTCATGGCTTGAACTCCCATGGAAGTTAAATGACATCTTTCATTAGGCCTGTATTTTTCCTTCATCCCTCACTTGGCAGTAAATGGCATAAATGTCAGTGCCACAGTAAAGTGCAGAAATGTGATATCAGCACATATTTCTCTGCGAGCCTCACTGCCTGAGAATCCTGGTCACAATTTATGTCACTGGGGGCATCAGTCTTTCCAGTGAAGCCCTGCAAATGGCAGACCTGTGTTATAGATGATCTTCAGCAGAAAGCTGATCATCAGGGTGATGAAGGACGTGAAGCTCAGTTGACAGTAACACTTGAGTACCTTTGCAGGGACACAATTTATTAAGGATGAACTTCAGCAGCTCCCTGATTCTTCTGCTGTGCCAGGTTGATGTTTGATGGAATATTTACGGGGCCATTGTGAAGATTGTTAGGGGTAGTTAATTGCCTGGGTTGGTACAGAACTAGTCCGGAGACTTCAAAAAAACAAAGCAATTATTCTTCCCACCGTGAATGAGAACAGTTGTTCATTTTTCTGTGCATGAAATGAAGGCGAACCCTCAGAGGAAACCATGAATCATAAGGACTTGAGTAGAGTAGAAAGCAAAAAAGCCTTGCTTGGATTCACATTGGTATCCTCAACCTTTAGATTTTATGGACAGGTTTAAATGGTAAAATTTTTAATTTAAGAAAAATAATTCGTTTTAAAAGTTCAGGGAATTTTAATGATCATAGAATGCCATCAGTTCTAGGTGGAGGAATGTTATCATCTAGATATCCAGTGGGGAAAAAATATTTGCCTTTTCTTTTTTTTTTTTTTTTTAACTTCTAGGCACCAGCCTCTTGTCTGCATATTTGTCTTATTAACAGCCAAGACACTGTCTTTTACCTTTCCTACTACTTTTGTTAAAATAAAATTATGAAGCAATTTTATCACCTGCAGTTCTAGGCTACAGTATATAGTGACCTTAAAAAAGTGGTGCGTGTTTGTGTAACTTGCCTGACATCTCTGAGTCAAGCAATGAATTTAGGTCTCTTTCAGCTCAAAGCAGTAACCAAAACACTCAGTCACTTCATGATTATTCCACATTTGAGTTCCCCATGATTTGAAAATCATTCTCCTGTGAATTGTAGGAAAATTGCTGTCCCTTGTCCTTTTGCCCTTTCAATACCTGGCAAATACACGTTTGCTGACGGCATTTTCTTGACATCAAAGCTATCAGAGTTGGAATGATGACCTGATGAATAGGATATAGCCTCTTTCTAACACTTTTGTTTTGGTTTGGGTTTTTTTTTTTTTGTTTCAATTTGATTTTCTTGTTGCACAAGATATGATTGATGTAGACTGCAGACTTTTGCTTTCTTTATTCTGATGGCTACAGCTAATATGTTGTAATTTCATGGTCTTGGCATTTTTGCAGTGTATAACACAAATAGAAAGACTTCAAGAAAGCGAGGTTATTTTTCTCCTTTCCCCTTAAAAAGAACCAAAGATGTGTTAGAACTGAGAGCCCTGAAATTCTAACTTAAGAAACAAGACGTCCTGATCCATCTCACTAAACATATTAAGACACAGCTGTCCATTATTTCATGCAATAGATAAATGTAAAAGACTGTGGATAGACAACTGCAGCCTCTGCTCTGCCCTGCTCAACTCACTTTCACTGAAGCACAGATTTTTATCTTAGCTACTCTTAGCCCATTGCGGGAAAAAAAAAGAAGAGAAAAAATATTTGAAATATAATTTCTCCTTCCTGATCATTCCTGAAGATATTTATAGCTATATTAAAATATAGTATTCATATATTATATTAAGGTTTTGGGGATAAGTTTGTTGGAAAACGGAGCTGATAATAATTTCTCAGTGTCTTGATAAGGAAAAAAGAAAAAAAAAAGCAAAAGAAAAAATAAATTATTTTTGCTAACATGTTCCTCAGCTCTCAGGGAGTTGCTTTCATATCTTTCTTTCCACACCACCTCCTCCTGCAAGACAGACTGTGAGCAGACGTGGTGTCACCACATGGTGCTTGCAAGGGGAAGGTGTGAGAAGGTTTTTGAGCTGTCCTGCTTTGAATATCGCTGTAAAAGGGAAAATGCGATTAGTGCAAAGCTTCAGAAGATTCCTGTGTACCTCTCATACTTTGCAAAATCATAGCTTGGACTCCAAGGTTTTCCTTGATTTCCTGAACACTCCAGTCTGAGTTTGGCGTGTGGGTTTGTGGTGAAAGCTGTGGTGTTACCGCACTGTGACCTGTGATTTTACTACTCGGGGGTGGAAATATACTGAGGAACTGGCTGCTTTAACAGCTTCTAAAAACTTCTAAACTCCTTTCCTACAACTCACGCCATTTTCATCCCACCCATACTTTTATCAGCTCTGGGTTGCCGCTTTACAGTGTCATTAATTTTCAATGTGTGTAAGCATGCAGGTTATTTTATTTTCTTCCAAAGAGTAAATATTTGTATTGTAACTTGGGAAAAAAATAACAACAACAAAAAAAAAGAGGAAATATATAAAATTAAAGTACGATCTTTCGCTCTCAAATCAGAAATTGGAAGGTATGTGTATTGTTTAAGTGACCTTGGACAGACCATATGTTGCCCAGAAGAGCAGTCAGACAACCATGCCAGGCTGGCAGAAGAAAAAGTCATATTGTTAATGCTGAACGTTGTAGGGATTACCTGCCCTGGAATGTCAGATTTTTCAGTTAAACCGAAACAAAAAAATATTCCTCATTGATAAAAGATTACTTTGAGCAGAGCTTTTGTCCTTCACCATTCCTGATACAGAATTTTTAAAATCTTTTAAAAATCTTTTTTTCTGCGGCAACTTGATAGTCAAAGGTACAAAACCAGGCTTCTACTTTAAAACAAAAGAGTAATTTCTGTTAGAATAACAAAATACGGCTCTTTCCCTGCTTCAGGTGATGCACTTGGGTGCACAATGATATGCAATGGCAAAATTGCACATATTCAATGTATTTTTCACTATTTCATTACTTGTGCAAAAAAGTTGTTTACATAAAGAATTTAAAGATACCATTTTCACAAATGGCTTGGTCTGTTTTATATTTTTTCAGTGAGGAAATGCACCAGTCCATTTTAAATTCTTCCATTTTACCACTGATTTTGGTGGTGCTTCTCTTTACTCCACAAAGCAACGCATCCATTTCACTTTGGTTCAATGGAGCAATCTATAAACATTACAGCAGCTTAAAAAGAAAAAGAGACTATTGAAGATTTTTACTGTAAGAAAACCCAGGAATTATTGTAGAGACCAATGTACACAAACGACATTCTAAATACTTGCGTACTGTCACTGTATGAACTGGGCAGACATTGGTTTCGTGGGTTATTTTTGGTTTTTTTTTTTGTTTTTTTTTTTTAATGTGCACAGTTGGCACTTGAAAAGAAGAGGTGAAAATGAATGAGTTTTGTCAACAGCAGCAGAGCCAGCAGAGGAAGAGGGGAACAGAGAATCCTTTATGTATATCCATATTTCTGTGGCAGGCTCATGTCAAACAGTGAAGTGTGCTTGGGTTAGTTTTTCTGGTCTTTTTTTTTTTTTTTTTTTTTTTTAAACTTTTCTGACGGTTTCCAAAATTGCCTTTCTTCCTTGTTTCAGTGTAAATTCAGGTTACTGCAGTGTCCGTGTCTGAAACTTGCTGTAGGTTTACATTAATGTAAAACTAATCTTTACAGAAACATACACAGGGTATCAGTATTATACCATGGGAATGAGTGGAACCTATGATATTAAAAGGAATGCGTATTTGAGACACTATTGCCTTGTCAATATTTTAACTATGCATAATTTTTTCTCAGGGACAAATAAGATAAAAGGAATTTCTGAGCACTGTAGTGAATCCCAAAATAGATTTATTCCAGAGGGTACTTTTAATTTTTAGGACAATATTAGTAGGACTAGATAATACTAATACTCCTGTATTTAATCCTCTAGGGCACAGTGTGCCCTATGCTTCACCTTAAAACAGAAGCTTCACTTTTATAATTCAGAATAAAACAAGGTCTGTTCCCCAGCTGTGCATATTGCAAACAGTCAAATTCTCACAGTAAATATTATTCCAGCCCCAAAACAGTTTTATTGACCCAAGATGACACTGGACTGATGCATTATTCAGCATATTTGTGTGGTGTAAACTCAGCCCTTAGTAGAAGAAGAATATCAAGACATTTCCTGGTCTAATAAGTTTAAGTCAGTCAAGAAAGATAAAGCTGAGAAGATAATTTTTATTTGCTAATTGCTCACTGTTATTTTAGTAAACAGCTATTCCTCATTTAACTTTCAGTAAGGTTAATAATTCCTACTACATTCAGTAGGGTTAACAAGCCCTACTCATACTGTCCTAAAAATTAACCTCATTTATATTTCAATTTACTCAATTACTGTGTAAGTTACATTACCTTGTTATTCTGCTGTGCAAAAAGCGGTGTGTGCTTCCCTTTCTAAGAACTTCTCAATTTCTTAAGAAATTAAAAACTTTAAGAAATTAAAACTCCTTAAACCCTTTCTTAATTTCTGTTTGCTTTTGAAACTGATCACCTGATCATCATGAGTTTGATGAAATTTATTTGGGCTTGATATTTGTCTCATGCATGTGTGTGCTTGATTTCTTGGACTGTTATATATGCTCAAAACTGTCCATGTAAAATTTATTCTGGGATTTTGCGATCCAGGGTTTTACTTAATTTAATTTTTAAAATAATCCATTATTTTCACTATCTTGACTAAATTACCCTGGGGACAAAAAAAAAAAAAAATCACCTTCCTAATCATCCTATAACATTTTTTTTAAGCATCAGCTTTCTTGGAAATATGATGAATGCACTAGAATTATTACTTACTAGATTGCCAGCTGCTGGCAGGATGAATTGCATGATGTATTATTCTCTTTTTTTATCTTGGGTTCTGAAAAGTAATAGAAATTTCTTTATAGTAGGTAAGGTGAATTTTTATGTCAGAGAGACAAAATATTAGTGAAATAAGATGTCTAAAGAAACTATGAAGTACATATATGGAAAGTTGCAAGTGTGAAAAGGATATTATATTTTGACCCTTGACAGATGAATAAAGAATAAAAAAAATTACAAAAAAGGATTAAAGAGGGTTTAGAAGCTATCTACAGGAGTCACTGAAGATTTTAGCTGTGATTGTAGAAAATTTGCATTCTGGGATGTCAGAAGAAGAGGAAGAAAAAAGTAGAACAGGAAACTCATCTTGTTATAGTCAGTTTGGGTGTAAAAATGCAAGAGTTGGAGGCATCAGCTTTTTAGATTATCTCATTATCTCATGAGGTTAGGTAAACAATAATTTTGGCTCTGAGCAAGTAAAATTTTCTTTGTTTCCAGATCATCTTTTTATGAGTTCCTTGCTAATCATTTTTTTCCCCCAAATGTCTGTGTGGCTTCTGATATTATTTACATAAAAATGCCTCTCATGATCCCATAAAATTCTGAACAATGTGAGGCAAAATGTCCAGTAATTTGCACCTGCATGTTTATCTCTAAAAAAAAGCAAATACAATACTACTCTTCCAGATGCAGAGAAATATCAGGTTCAAATAATGAGCAAAGAGAGAGCCACTTTAATAGTAGAACTTTGGAAATCATCAGTTTAAGATTTTTCTAGAGTAGAAAATCTAACACATTTTACAGACAACAATGAAATCTCAGTACCTACCAGCTCGCTGTTTTTTACAACAGTGTAATTTTAGTCCAACAAAACTCATTCTGCTACAACCTTTAGACACCTTCCTAGCAAAATCCAAATTAAATATGTATTCTTCTCTCCTGAAGCAGCTACTTTTTGCAGAAGTTCTATGTAGAATAAGTAGTAGGTAGTTGATTGCACTCAACTAGTTTTCATGTTAAATTCAAATTAGGCCTTTTGGGTATATGGAGTTTATTGATGACTTCACTAGAAGTTGAAACATATTTTCAAAGCCAAACAGAAAAGCAGCAAGTTTATATCAATGTTTATGCAAGTTTATGCACATACACATGCCTAGATATATTTCTGTTTCATTCTCAGGCAAACCTTTTCTAATCTGCTCAGAAAAATCTCATATTAACACAGAGTAAAAGAGTCATAAAAAAAAAATACAACAAAGTAAATCGATTTCATGTTTGAACTAATGCAATTCATTGCGATAGCCGTATACTAAGAGGCATGAAAAATCAAACCAAAAGAAAACAAGAACATCAAAAAAGACCCCCAAATAAACAAGTAAACGTTAAAAAAGAAATACCAAAAGACAGACAATTTAGTTGCACCTGGATTTTCTTTAATCTTGTTTTATTTCCTGTTCTTTGGAAGGTCAGTAGAAAACATGTTGAGGAGCCAAGGAGTGGTACAATTTTATCAATTAAATGACTGCGATTTGTGGTTTGTTCTAGATCAGGACATGCAGGTTTATGAGAGATGAAGCCCTGGTGGACATGGCACAGTCACACCACACTGATAATATCTGGTTGTAGAGTTTTGCTAAATTGTTGTCCTTAGGACTATCATTTAAGTTAATTTACAGGCACGAGAGAGAATTGGAATCAGTTTTAACATGACAAAGGCAACAGATGTGCTTGGAAAACCAGAGGGCTCATTTGCAATCTGTCAGGCTCTGGGATTGCTGGCAAAGAGCATGGATTTTAATTGTAAATTTTTTTAAATGATGGAAAATGGCAGTTCAGATGACAGAGCTAATAGCGAGCTTCCTGTTACCAAGTAGGTTTGCAGCACAAGCACACCAAAAAAAAAAAAAAAGAACCCAAAACCAAAAACCAAAACAAAACAAAAAAAAACAAACAAAAGAAAAAAAACCAACACCTCTAAATTGAAACACACACATCAATGCAAACTGAAAATATTTTCCACGGTTAGAAGTGTTGAGGTCATTTGCTGAGAACAATTAAATCCTCTCCTTTGAGAATTTAGAGACGTCATAAACCAGCCATGGAAATCGTTGTGTGAAAACCTTCAGTGGTTTTTGACAGAAGTGTGTGGAGGGCAGATGAGGAAAGGGCAGATGAGGGAAGGAGCTGGGGCCCTTTTAAGTGCTCTGTCACAGGCTGAGGGTTTGCACAGAGCTGCCAAAGCATGACTTGGCCACTGTTTTCAGGGAGAGTTGCTTTGCTGTTTCTCCCAACAATTTCCTTTTACCCTTTACTGTTCTTTAATTTTTTTTTTCTTTTTTTTCCACTGGACCTTTTGTACTAAGTGAATCATAATTTCTCTTTTTCGTTTTTTTTTTTTTTCCCCCCATTTTTTTTTCCTTCTCTTCATCTTTGACAGTTGTTATTCTGGTGTCAAGAAGTCAAGAGCATCTTTCTGTTTTCTCACGGTTTTAACACACCTCTAGAAAATATCCCTGTAAAACCCTTTTTACTTTCTCTATATTAACTTGTCAATTTGTATCTCACTACACCCATGAGACACCCCAAAACAAAATCTGTGGAATACTTAGGAAGACCAAAGTTTCTCTTGAGTTGCACTGCTATTAAGAAGCATTCATGGTTATGATTTGATATGATTTGAATTGATTTGATTTGATTTGGTCAAACATTTTTCTGGAGGATTTTATTAAGAAAAACATTTTTGGATTAGCATGAGACAGCCAGCCACAGGAAGAGATTACCATGTGGGTAAGAAATATTCCTTCCAAATCCTCTTATGTTCACATGTGTAAGTGGCTATGTGTTTTCAAATATGGCAAATTAGTTGAATAACATCTGGTCCCATTAAGTAATGATAATAACAGATTTGTGGGGGTAAGGGGTATTTTTTTGTACCAATGGCCACAAATTTGGAACAAATTTTTGACTCTAGTTCTCTCCTTAGACAGAGTTCTTTTTTTTCTTTTTGTCTGTAGTCAAGTCACTAATAACAAAATTTCATAGGAACCTGGGCAACCTGGGCCTAGCAAATCCATTTTCAGAAATCATGCAAACAATCAAAAGCGGGCTTTCAAAGGTAAATAAGGTATGTTTTCATAAAGGAAATCTGTGGAGTAGCCCTACCCAAAACGCAATGTGACTGACCAAAAAAAAAAAACCACTCTGCCCAACCACCCCCTTGCTGTACAGTTCTCTGTGCATGAGGATGCTCTCCAGAAATGTTGTCTTTTGAAAAGAAACTGATCAGAATGGCAAACCATCCTTGCCCCAGCTTCGTGACAGTTATGCTACTTAAGTAATCCAAGCAGAGTATTCAGTAAGTCACTATTCTCTGTATAATCCACGACTTTTTGATAAGAACTGCACTTTAGCTTTATTTTATTCTTTTCACTAGGGACAAAAGCTTTTTTCCTGGAGTGCGACTTCATCCACAGTGCATTTATGTTTTTTAGGGTTTTTTTTCTGTGTTTAAATCTCAGGGTTTAGCCCTGAGATTAATGATTTTAAGTACAGTGCCAGTACCTGGTAAAATGACACTACAGAGGCAAAGCTTTTATTTCCATTAATAGATATTGTGCAGGATTTTTAGCAAAAAGTGGACAGCTCATCTCTGTGGACTAGATCTGATATTTTTTAATACTTTTTAACATTTGAACATACAGAATAAAGAATGGCAGGTTTACAAAATGAGGTTTAAGGTCCTTTCCAACCCAAACCATCCTGGAATTCTGTGAAATTCAGTTGTATGGGACTCTGTGTTTCTACATCTCAAAAGCAAAAATAAAAAACAAAAATTGAAGAATTGCTCTTATTTTATAACTAGCAAATAAATGAAAAATGAAAATATTATTTTATCTTCACGTTAGACACAGGTATATAAAATATCCTGTGTTTTTCTGGACTCGGCCCACACTCACTGGGTGTGTCTGGTATGATGAATATTGTAATCATTTTATCGTCAGATCTGGCATTTATCCCTATTTATTTATTAATTAGGAGTCTGTGTATGTCTGAGTAACAGCTTTATTTTCTTCTTCTTTTGACCACTAAGCAGTTCATTTCCTAGTTCTCAGCTTTTCCACACAGTTACAGTGACTGAACTAATAAGAAACTTTACATAATTGTTAGCAGGAATTGTCCTCTCTTAACTTTTATTTTTTTAATTTTCTCAGTTTCTGTCTTCTTACCATAATCTTTTTCTTGCTCTAGTCTGGCATTCTTACTGAAATTACATATATTCTTATATTAATTGCAAAAGTTAATGATTTTAGCCATTTTGAACAGGGGTTTGATGCTGTTTTTATCCCTCTGACAAGAAACCCTTTTTAAATTTACCTTTCCCTAGAATGTGCATAAGATAATCTATTAATACATGTTGTCCAGCAGAGTTGGTGTCACAGCTTCCCTTTTTTTCTGTCTATTCTATATGTAGGCAATAGCTTTATTTGTTAGTTGTGAGGTATCAGTGTCAACAGAAATATCAATATTAATCAATAAATTGTATTTTTCTTTACTATTCTATGCCTCACAACTATCCTTTTCCTTGTAATGTCTTGCAAGGAAAATATAATAATTTTTAAGGGGCAGAAATGATGAATTAATCTTTAATAATAGTTTGCTCTTGGCACTTGGGAATGCAGAATATACAATCAAAATCATGGAGATCTTTAAGGTAGGACCAGCTGTCTATAGGTATTTTGCAGTTCTTGTTTGTTGCAAAAAAAAAAGATTGGACTACCTGACCCTTTATTTTAAAAAATTTCCCCGAAGGAAATCGATAATAAAATAACTTCTTTCAAACATATGGAAGAATAACACACAAAAATTGCTATAATTACACTGATTACAATTCATTTTAGCCTAAGAGCACTGAGAGTTTTAATTCCGTCTTCATTCTGGCAAAAATCCATCATGTTTGTGCAATGCCAAGGTAGAGAGATGTATTGGCTATAGAGAAATACACAGCACTGCCAAGGAAACTCCAAAACCAGGGAATTATACAGGTGACTAGGAACATCAGCCAGATGAAGATGGTGACAGACATTAGGCAATTTTCCCGGGAAAAAAAAAAACAAAACAAAACAAAATAAACAAAAAAAAAAAAAAAAAAAAAAAAAAAAAAAAAAAAAAACAAAAAAAAACAAAAAAAAAACCAAAAAAACCAACCCTGTAGCAAAATACAATAATCATGTGCTACTAACATTGAGGCAAGAATATAAAATAATTTCAGTCATTAAGATGAAATAGAAAGCAACTTTTTTTTTTTCCCAGTCCAAATCTCAGTCACTTTGCTGACACGTGGTTTAATTTCAGGCATTTTGTTTCAGTCACCTGCCTCAGATGCCATTCTCCATCATCAGCCCACAGTATTCTGTAAAGTTAGGATGATTCTTTTTAGATCTTGCCTTTTGTAAAGTTTTTTACTAATTCTTCTTGTGCTTCTCCAACCTCCATTGATCCAAGCAGGACTGTGGTCATCATCTTGGGCAGAGGGGAAAGAATTTTTTTATTTTTTTTTTTTTAGAGTACGTTTAACTAAAGCCTGCCTTCTTTCAATAATGGTGATATTTTTGCAGATTTTACTTGATGAGTAAAGCTCCCTGAGTGGCTGGAACCATTTTATGTCATTTACATTACAGTCACCATTTACCAAGAAGTTAAATCTGCACTTACTTAACAGCCAGCCTCACCCTGCAGAGTTGAATTTATTTTGAATGCCTGAAAACAATTAGTTATTTAAACTTCTGCCTGATAAAGCAGCTTATGTTTGTTTGTAAGTGGATAATCTATATTTCAAAATTTATTTGACACACAGTTAAAGAGGCATTCATAATTCTATACCTTCATCGACATGTTAAAAATCAATTCTGACCTTGCTTTGACCTTAACATTTCACAACAGGGAGAGGAATATTGAAGGGCAAAATTGGATTTGTACACCTTTATTTTAGAAGAGCCTATTTGGAGCACTCCTGCAGCCTATTTTGTGAGGCAGAAAGAACTTCCAAAAGGTTAAAAGTTAGCAAACAGCTACAGGGGGGAGGAGGAGGAAGGGAAAAGAGAGTCTAATTCAACATAATTTGTGAGTAACCATGCATCCAAGAGACATTATTACAGCTGGAGCTTCTAATACTGAATCACCATGATACATTTAAGGGGTATTCCAAAAGAAAAGACAAAGAGGATGCTTTGTCTGCTTTTCTTTGGATTTTGAACAGCAATGTTGTTGCCACAAGAACTCGTGAAAGTCCGACTACCACAGAAATTTGGAGCAAAACTTGGAGGGTGCGTTGTTTTTTTATAATACCCAGGAGGAATTTCTTGGAATAATGAAATAAACAGCCCCTTCTAAAGAAAACTGACTTTCTTTATAAAAGATGGACTTTTTGAGGGGCCTTTTGAAGGATCAGTTTGAAGCCATCTTTTCATGGACCCTATGAATAGATAAATAAATAACCTTGTATTTTTTAGCAATTAAAAGTTTTCTCTTCTTTTAGCTGAAAGAAAATGAGAAGCAAACCAAGACGTGTCCTTTGGGTAAAGTCTAAAACCTTACATCCTACTTCAGGACTTTTAGACAAGAAAATGCAGAAGATATAAAGATAAATCAGGGACAGCAGTGATTGGAGCACTAATCCTCATTGCTGCCTCTTCAAAAGGACAGGTCACCATTTCATCTTAACCTCCCCAGGTAACTTCCTCCTTTATAAAATCCTGACTATACTAATGTCACATTCTGTTGGTTGAGATTTCTCCCATCCTCCAAAATTACTAAATTCATATAGTTTTATTTGGATTCATCTGGGCTATCGTATCCTCAAATTTTCCACTTTTATTTCCCAAGTTCCACCATGTCACAGCTGAGTATTTGCAGTTGGGAAGGGCAGGTCTTACACAGGTTTGGTGTTACATTGCCATCAGAATTAGTGTTTTAGAATATATGCAAAAAAAATTTCAGACCTTGCTGCTGAAGATAAAAGCATTTGCTGAATTTTGTGCCATCTGAACTGTGCCAGTAACTCAAGATGAAGTTTACAAACAAGACAAAAGAGTAGAGAGACAGAGTATTAGGTAGGTAGACATAAAAATACAAGTAGAATGTAATAACTGTATTTTTTAGGAAATGTTTATGTAGTCAAGGCCTAGGGTTTTATTTTTCTTTTGGCCTTCTACTTTATGATCTATTTATTCTGTGGAGAACTGTGTCTCACCATCTGCATGAAGACCTGTTTTGCTGTAGTTATAATTTAAAATAATGGAAAAAGAAAATGAAGCTTTATGTCTGTGCAATTCTGGTTTCAGTGCACAGCTGAGTTCTATTTTTACTTTTTAGCAAGGTTTTCCTTACACAGCTTCATGCATAGGAACCATGGTTCCTCCTTGACTCATTCCCTCCTCACCACAAAACAAAGGAGAAGACAAAAGTCACCCTTCAGCTGAATACCACAGTTTGTAATTTCTTCTTCATTCAATTCCACACGCATTTATCTCTACTGGACACAGAGGAAATAACCAGAATTTCCCAGGCACTTCTTGCCTTAGCACGATTTGCAGCAGCTACTCTCCTCAGCCTTTATTTTTGGCCATATTTTGCTGTTTCTATGTTTTCTGCATTCCACAACAATTCAGTTCCTGAAGCCGTCATTTGGTAACAACCTTCACTCCCATGTAAAACAAGTCATTCTGTACATGAAGTTTAAACTAAGCCACTGTGGATTCTTTCTAACCCTGGCATGCAAGCTAAAAATTTATATTCTGAAAACTGGATATTAACTTCTGTATCCCTGTCCTTGTAGATGCAATCCTGACAGTAAGTTTTTTGGGGTTTTTTTTTTGGCTTTTTTGGTTTTTTTTTCTTTTTATACCCCCTCTTATTTTAGCTATGAGAATTCTCCCCTTTAAACTAGCTGGTCAGATCTAGATTTGGCAGTGGAAAAAAAAAAAATCATGACATGCATCATAAGCTTCAGCTCAGTAGCAAAGGTTTATGCCAGAGGCAAAGCTGCAGGCACAAATAAATAAATAAATTCAGGAGGCTTGAAAATTATAATGGTGTGTAATGTCAGAGATGCTGTGGAAACCATCTTATGACTTTTTTAATGCCTCAAAGAGAAAAAAACAAACTTCTTGCAACTTTCTCTGTAATATTTTAGCTGATTTTAAACTACTGATGAGTTACTTAAGAGGCTGTGAGAGCTTGGGGTGTTCTGCCTGGAGAAAAGAAACCTCTGAGAAGACCTTAGAGCCCCTTCCACTGCCTAAAGGGGGCTTACAAGAAAGATAAAAATCCACAATTTCCATCAGTGCCTGTAATAAAAGGACAAGAGATACTGGTTTTAAGCTGACAGAGAGAAGAGTTAAAACTTGATGAAAGGAAGGAATTTTCTGTGATGAGAACCAGAGAGGTGGTGGGTGCATCTTCCCCTGAAGGTCAGGCTGGACAGGGCTGTGAGCAACCTGACCTTGTTGAAGATGTCCCTGCTCATTTCATGGGCTGGACATGATGGTCTTTAAATGTCCCTCCCACACAAAATAAAAACATTCTTCAATCCCATGAATCACTTTACTGAATTAAAAGAAACTCAAAGACAGCATAAAGCTCCTACACATCAGTTCTTGGTCTTTAGAAAGTTAAAAGGGTTTTATCAGAAAATATAAAGTTGGTTTTTTTTTAGAAAACAACCTGCTTTTTCTTTCACAGTCCATGATCAACCCCCTTGATGAAGTGACTTTGACAGCAAGTACATTTAAGTCTACCTCTACAATCCCTGTGCAGGTTTAGTTTTATTACATTTGTTCAGGTTCCTAGTCCTTTCTAACAAGCAGCACCATTTTTTTAAAAGTGCAGGGTAGGCTTTATGGAATGAGTAAATTAGCAGAATCCTGCCTCATTTCTCAGCCGTGGACTGCTCTGCTGTTGTGCTTCCTTGAACCAGGTGGCTGTTGAACAGTTTTGAGAAGGTTGAAAAGCTGTTCATATACAAAACGTGGCAACTGAGTTGCATGATCCCTCTGTTGACACATGAACAGAATAAACAATTCTAAACCAATGGAATTCCCTAAGAGAAATGCATATTGCATGTACCCTGGTAATTGTCAAAATTATAATATGGTATATTATATATTATTTTTTGTCAGCTCGTTGTTTCAATGAGTATGTGTGCAATGAATTCTTAGAATACCAAAATAACAGCAAGTGAAACAAAATGGTGATGAACAACAAAAGGAAGACAGCCCATAAAATACCTCTTTTGCCTAAAAAAGCATCTGGGGAATGTCCACACTGCTTTATTTTTTATTCTGGTAGATATAACTACATAGAAACCAATGCTAACTGCAGGAACAAGGTGTTATTCCTCCTCTTTTGACTATTGAAAATAAATAAAACTGTTAAATGACCTCCCATTTAACACTTTCAGCTTGAGACTAAAGTATCACTCTACAACCTTTTTGTGATGTTAAGACATTAAAAATTGTGCTTACAGGGATATCTGGATATTTTAATAAAACGTGGCATGGGGTTTCACTGAAGACCAAAATTATGCATGAAGTTGAGACAAATAAAATCAAATCTTGAAAGGATTTCAGAAAAATAATTAATGAGTCACCCTCAGAACTCACAATTAAAGTATGCAAAATGTAAGTTGTGATCAAGATAAGTCTGAACAGAAGAAAAATGTCTAAAAAAAGAGCAGGTTTGTTTTATTCTGAGTTTTTTCTTTCTTTTTAATATGGTTTCCTGTGTTTTTATCAAATATGTAGAATATTTTCATTTTATCCCACAGATTTAAGGATTACAAATCCCTGCTAAAGAACCATTTTGTGCCATGAAGCTTTCAAATCATAATATAATATTTTGGAGTAGTCCCCTAAAATTTCACTTACGAGCAGTGTAACATGATAAAATATGGGGTCTTTTAAAAGAAAACAGCTGCAAACTTGTTGCAGAGAAGCACGATTTCATGGTTAAATTTAAGTTGATGTAGAGTTATAGAAACAATAATTTTCACCCATTCAAGGAGGGCCATATTCCTTCTGCTGTTTTACTCCTATTTCTGTATTTAGGCCATAAATATCAGAGTGCAGTGAGTGATTTACCTCTGAAACTAAGCCTGAGAGCTTTTCACTGCTTCATTTTGAAGCAAGAAGTGGAGCTGTTGGTTCAGGCAGCACTTGGTCAAGGGTCCTGCTTCTTCTCAGAAGTGGAATAAATCACGTTCCTTTCAGAAGTGTTCCTGTCATTCTGTGCCAAAACAAACCAGTAATGTCTCTGCTGTTGAGAAATTTCTGGAAATGACAGCATGGAATGTTCTGTGAGGTTTGGAAGACTTCCACATTATGGATGGGTCTTCCTGGAGTCCTTGAGCTTGTGCATTCCTTGCATTGGTGCCTTGAAAGCTCAGCAGCTATGAGAGGGAAAACACCTCCTAGCACCTCTTAATTAACGCAAAATTGTCCTCTTGTCTAGAGAGCTTCTGGAGCAGCTCTTAAATGACAGACTAGCTCCAAACTTTTCCATCTAATCATGGAACCATAGACTTGTTTAGGTTGGAAATGCCCTCTAAGACCATTGGGCCAAACCCTGCTCCTCCTTTTCTCCAGGCTGAGCCCCTTTCCCAGCTCCCTCAGCCCCTCCTGGGGCTCCAGCCCCTTCCCCAGCCCCGTTCCCTTCCCTGGACACTCCAGCCCCTCCATTCCTGTCCTGAGGGGCCCAGAAGTGGACACAGCACTGGTGACCAGAATTCCACTCGACACTGGTCTTTGGGACCATCCACCAGTGTTTTAACCAGGGAAGAGCACAGCTTTCCAAGCCATGAGCAGACTGCTCTTCCAGGAGAAAACTCTGGGACACAGTGTCCAAATCCTTCCTGGAGTCCTCAAGACCAGACAGACATCATCCACAGCCTCTCCCTCACCCACTCAGTGGGTCACCTTGGAGTAGAATGATGTCAGGTTACTCTCAGGAATTAAATATCCACCAGGTATGTATTTTTTTCTTTGCTGCACCAAAAGCTGTTTGTCCATTCAGAGCTATTTGGTCTTTGTCTTGTTTTGCACAGACCACATTCTTTCGGCCTTTGCTGTTTTTACTTTCATTTCTGCCATGAAAGATTAATACCTTTTTTTTTTTTCCTTTTTCAGGAATAAGAGAACACCAGACAAAACCTCTGGGAAATCTCTCAAAGTTGTGTAGGGAGACTGAGACAAGGAAGTGCTTTGCAGTGATGGACTTGAACATTGCTTTGAAAGTGTCCTCCTGCTTCTCATGTCTGTTGTGGTTTTGGCAAGGGGCATTCAACAAAACTTTATTTTTAAAATATATTCTTTAAAAAAGGAATTTAAAAAAACCCCATATATTTATTTGCATGCCTCATCAAGGAAGAAGAAAGTGTTTAGCCCCCAGGCACTCATGCCTTCCTGTCTTTCTCCTGACAATTAAAAGCATCATGTTTTTAATGTCATTTATCTGTGCTTTCTGCAGCTTGAACTGATTGAAATATGCCCTTTTATGTCCTGAATGCAAACTTTGCCACATGCAGCTCTGCCAGTATTTGGACAAACAAACACCCTTAGCTAAAGGCCCTCACACTGCTTCAAATAAAATTATTTTATGTAGGTGGGCAGGTGTTTGTCTTTTTGTGCAAGCTTATATCCAAGTGCCTGATTTCAAATTCCTTTCAAAATAAATATTATAGAATATAGATTACATTTGGAAATTTATTTCATAAATATGTATAAATGTACATGTAACAATATCAGATACCTCAAAGGATAACAAAAGCAGGCATTCCATACAGCCCCATGTTTAAGCATGTACATTTTACAAGTCTCCTAATAGATCCTAATAGGAAATATATATTTTCATTATCAATAAAAGAGGAAAATTATACATTTGGAAGGAGCATTTAGCCTTGCTGTAGTATACTTTGGCTGATTAATAGAAGTGCTTTTCTCAAATACTTGGAAAGTGGTAGAGGACACAGCAGCTGTGCCAGGTGCTTGCAAAGAGGAATTCTGCTCTACCTGAAGCATCATTAAAGGGGAGATATGACAAGGAAAAGGAGCTCCTAGGCTTATTAGGCTTTATTAGGTATCCTTTAATAAAGACCATAAAATCACAGAGCCACAGAAGGGTTTATGTTGGAAGAGACTTTGAAGCTCATCCATTCCCACCCCACCCATGTCAGGGACACCTCCCACTGTCCCAGTGCTCCAGCCCCAGTGTCCAACGTGGCCTTGGGCACTGCCAGGGATCCAGGGGCAGCCACAGCTGCTCTGGGAATTCCACCCTGTGCCAGCCCTGCCCACCCTGCCAGGGAACAATTCCTAATTCCCAAGATCCCATCCAGCCCTGCCCTCTGGCCCTGGGAGCCATTCCCTGGGTCCTGTCCCTCCATCCCTTGGCAATTGTCTCTCTCCACGTTTCCTGCTCCATCCTCTGCTCATCCTGGAGCCCCCTCTGGCCTGGCTCCAGCAGCTCCAGCTCCTTGCTGTGCTGGCCCCAGGGCTGGGGCAGCTCTGCAGGTGGGGTCTCACCTGGGGCAGAGGGGCAGAATCCCCCCTGCCCTGCTGCCCACGCTGGGGCTCAGCCCAGCACAGGGTTTGGGGTCCCAGCTCTGCCCCACAGCCCCCCAGGGCTCCTCCAGGGCTGCTCCATCTGCTCAGCCCCAGCCTGGATCCAGCCCTGAGCCGGGGGCAGCAGCAGCCCCTGGCCTGGTTAAACCTCCTGAGGTCCCCAGGGTCACTCCTGGCATGTCCAGGTCCCTCTGGATGCCCCCCTGTCCCTCAGGGCTGTCACTGCAGCTCTCATGATGATGTTCTACTGCAGAAGCAGCTCATTTTGAATGAAGCTTTGGTTAATGCTGCTGTGGATTTCTCAGAGAGGAGGAAAACACAAGGAGTTCATGGCTGCACATCATTCTTCAACAGGCAGACACAGCTCTGGCATAGCTGCAGCAGAGAATGATGAGAAGACTGAACAAGGAAGAACTTGACCAAACGACCTGCATTTTCTACTTGTAACTTCTCCAATATGTTGTCATGGAACAAGGCTGAAATCTTCAGGCCGTATTTACATAAATATAATTGGTGTCCGTACAAAGCACTGTTGATCTGTGAGTTTTTAAACATTTCAAAATGCCACAGCAGATGCAGATCATTGTTTCTCTAGGTAATACTCATGTCAGATTGATTTGAAGGCATAAATAGTTTATATATTGCAATTTAGACTATTAAATTCTACACAGTCTTATCTTACATATTTGAAGTGTTTAGGAGAAGAGAATGTGTACCATCACCTGCATACAGTGATTACAAAAGGTTTAGTAAACAGCTGGTTTTAACTTCATTTTATTAATTCACATATTATCCAAAGGTCTAAACGTCTTTATTGCATTTAATTTTTTAATGAAATATCCATGAAAAGAATTCAGTATCTGGTTGTGCCACGTGATTTAAAATTTGAAACAAGTCAGTAAATTAAGAAAGTTGTTCATCATTTATTGTAAGTGCAGTGGGTCAAGGATCTTATTTTTATAATATTAACATATTGTTTCTCATATTTTGTTGAGCAGTTCTTGTCCCTTCATCACAGTCTTCACAACCTTGCCTTTTCCTCACCCTGCTCACAAACCTCACTAAGATTCTGGAATTTACAATTAGCAAGGTGGGAACATGATAAATTCTTCTAAAACTTCTAAAGTATCAAAATTTCTTGGGTTTAGGACAATGCTGTCACACATAACTTACAAAGAGAATAATATTCAGAATGAACACTCAAGCCACTCTTTAATATAAAAACTTAATCTGAGTGTACTCAAGGGGTTTTTTTTTTCTACCTGAGAGTCCAAAGTTGCATGTTTCTAAAATGAAAGTAAAAAAACAGGGATATAGTCAAAAATATTGTGTCACTGGAGATTTTTTCACTCTAGAACACTTAAAAATCGTCTTGTTTGTTTTTTTATTATGAAAGGGATTAAAATAACATATAACAATGTTTTCATTATAATAAAATGAAATTATAATCTGTTTTATTCAAACAAGTCTGAAATTTAAAATTCACTAGAAGTTGTGTGTTTCCAAACACATATTGCTGATTTTTGGAAGTCGTCTAGAAATCTGTTGTTGTTTCCTGAATTAGGTAGGAGAAAAGAAATCTTGAAGATCTGTTTGATCAGATCTGAGTACTATGAGATTTTTGACAAGAGTTTTTTGCTTACGAGCTTTCTCAAAAGCATTTTACTGAAATGGTTAGAAAAAATATATCATGTTAAATCCAACAAGAATCTGGTGAATGTGAGCTTCTCCTCCTGACAGTGTTTCTCTCTGGATGTAGACAAATGAGCATTGTCCCATAACCTGACTAAAATCGTGGAAGGAAATGTGCCAAAAATCTCAGTAATATTAAAAAAACACAATTGCTTTTCTAGGCAAAGAAAGTTGGAAGACAGTACTGGCTAGAGAGAAAAAAAAAAATCCAAAAAACATTCTTCCAGTGGGAATAAAGTGGGAATAAATATTTTTAAAAATCACATCTGATTTTTTTTTTTGAGTGTTTACAAATGGAAGTAGCAAGCAGAGTGCACTGCAGTCGCCAAATGTAATAAATTAAATAATTTGAAAATTACATGGCCAAAGACAGATAGGTTTGCCTGTGCCTTCACCAGTGTACAGGCAATTCACTCAGATGTCAGGAAACTCCAAATTTTGAAGCTCATAACTCTGACCAGAACCAGGACAAAAAGTTGGATTCCTAAGTGGTCATTTTAGTCCAGATTTCTCTAGTACTGTTTTCTCCTCCTTCACTGTGATGATCATACTGAAGTTAAAAATTAGGAATATCTCCCTGAACTGTTCAACCATCCTGCGATGATGTAAACCCTCAGAAACTGAGCCAGGGACTGCACACCAAACAAAACAAAACCCCAAAGAGAGCCAGCCAACCAACTAACCATAAAAAAAAACCCAATAAACAACCCCCCTTCAAAAAAAAAAAAACAAACAAACAGACGAACAAAGTGAACAACAAAAACAGGAGAAAACACCAAAGTCAACAGAATGCCACCAAACACAAAACCAAAAAGTAAAAAGAAAAAAAGCAACAAAAAAGCCCCCAGAAACACTCCAAAACAACAACAAAGCCCCGAAACTCAGCTTTTTTTTAACTTCTCCATTGCACATTACTCCTTTTTTTGTGATTTTTACTACTGTTACAAACATGCTTTGAAGAGCTCCATGATAGGAGATAGAGGAGGGAGGAGACTTTGCACTAACCATGACTTTTCCAGGCATCTATAATACCTGTATAAATAATTTAAAAGCATAAAATATTTGTAATTACTGTTTAATTGATAATTTATGGTTGTATTCATTACAAAAATGCCTTCCCACCCCCCCCCAAAAAAAAAAAGTTAGAGAGGATCAAACTCTGTAGAAAGGAGAGGGGAAAAGAAAAGGAGGTGTTGAATACATCCCTTAGAGCATGAGCTGCCTATGGGTCAAGGAGTAAAGAAGGATGTCATGGCAGACTGAAAGGCCCAGATATGAAGGAAGCATGTGAAACAAACCAAGAAAATCTCAATAAAAGGTATGTGCTTCAGAGGGAATTGGGAAAGGGATAATTTATTTATTTATTTATTTACTTACTTACTTACTTACTTATTTATCTGCCTTCAAGGTTTGTCATTGGAATGACTTTGGTAAGGATTGCCACGGGGTGAGAATAAACCTGTCCCACACCCCGCCCACAATGAAAAATTAAAGCAAGTCAATCCATGGCACATGTTAATACGAACTGAAATCAGGCCAGAAATGCATAAACCGTTTTCTGCTGTCGTGCCTCGCTGTGAGAGTGCATCCTCAGATTTTCTGGTGCCTGTGAAGAGGATCCAACAGAACCCTCCATGCTCACAGCTCAACAGAATGCCACTGAGGAGAGGTGCCTGCAGGAAAAAATCCATCCTGTGATAAACTGACAGTCAGGGAAGAGGTATTACAGCAGTTTGGGGCTATTTAGCTCGGGTTTGCCAATAGCTGAGCAGCTGAGCATTGGATGAACAGAACAAAGTTTAACATCTCCACAAAGCACTGCTGGAGTCAGTAGCCCACCAGGAAAGAGTCACACATCAAATACATTTGATTCCTGAGAAATGATAGCATTTTGTGTGAGTATAAAAGAAATATTAATCAGATTGGCTCCTGAATGCATGCTGACATTCATATTCCCAGAACACACCAAAATCATTGATTAATAATTTTCTAGTCAGAGAGATATAACTCAATATGGGAACAAAAACTTGGAGGCATTAAGACTTCCCCTTTCCTGTCTGATTTTTTAATGCTTTTATTGTGAAAATTAGTGTGCTTTTTACAACTAACAGCCATTACACATCTGACCAGATCCCAGCTGAACCAATCTGAAGCTCCAGTGACTGCAAAACCAGAGCTTCATCAGCCCATCAATGAAAGCTCACCAAATGTTTGTGAACTGTCTTGCCCCGTGGCAACGTGTGAATTGGAACCAGTAAATAGGCCAGAGGATGTGGAAAAGTCTCCTGCTGACATAAAATGACATTTTTCTGATAGGTAAGAGCAGAGGCAATGCAATCAGAATGCTGCCAGCACAGCACTTAAACTCAGCTCAGTCTAGCACGGTGCCATGATTAGTTACATGACTCAAAGGTGGTTCTTAAGGATTTTTCTTCCATCCTAAAGATGCATCTCCCTAAAAAACATCACAGTGGGAGTCCACATTTATTATCCCCAATTGATTGCAGGTCAGAATTGCACATTACACAGGATTTCTCCTCCTGTATGCCCATAGCTCACTGTTTTGTGTATCAACCACAAGGTTAAGCTCAGGTTTTATTCATTTATTTCAATGATAGGTGACTCCTGTTTTCAGGTGAAAGAGCTTTGGAGCTGGTTATCTAGAAGATTTCTGTTCTGACTGCTGTCTTTTTGATACAAGTGTTTGTCATGTGTTCAGAATTTCTGGACAGTAAGTGTGAGAGTGGAAACGGCTTGAGAAACAGCATAACCTGTGATTTTGAACATAACAAAACAAAATGAAAATAGCGCTTTCTACTGGTATGGCCATGGTCTCTAAAAGAATTTGACTTCAAAATTACATTCGTAGTTAAAAAAAAAAAAGGCAACAAAAGCCTCAACAAGGAAGTCAAAATAACATGAACAAAACAAAACAAAAATACACTAAAAAAAAGGGAAAATTCAGCCCACAATGCAAAAATAAATCAAAAACCACACAACCCTGACATGAGTTTTGAGTGACTGGTGTGGGTTGTATGTTCAGCTTGAGATGGAAATGGTTCAAGATATATTTTGGCCATATTTTGTGTTACTTTCCATACCTTGAGTCCCACGCCGGGATGGAGTTTGGAGAGATGTTGCACAAGCAGCAAACACCCCATGAAGAGAGGAAGTGGTTTATTTTGGAAAAGGAGATCGATAAGAGCACAACAGCCCCATGGAACACTCAAGGCTGGGGTAGAGGGGCTGGAAACCTGGGAAAGACTCCTCAGGACAGGAATGGAGGGGCTGGAGTGTCCAGGGAAGGGAACGGGGCTGGGGAAGGGGCTGGAGCCCCAGGAGGGGCTGAGGGAGCTGGAAAGGGGCTGAGCCTGGAGAAAAGGGGGAGCAGGGGGGATCCTGTGGCTCTGCACAACTCCCTGACAGGAGGGGACAGCCGGGGGGATTTGGGATCTGCTCCAGGGAACAGGGACAGGAGCAGAGGGAACGGCCTCGGGCTGGGCCGGGGGAGCTCAGGGTGGACAGCAGCAGGAATTTCCCCATGGAAAGGGTGCTCAGGGACTGGAAGTGCCCAGGGAGGGTTGGAGTGCCCATCCCTGGAGGTGTCCCAAGGAATTCCTGGGGGTGGCACCCAGAGCTCTGGGCTGGGGACAAGGTGGGCATTGGGAACATGTTGGTCTTGGAGGTCTTCTCCAACCTCAAGGATTCTGTGATTTAAATATTAGGATTATACTGATGGTGAGGCACTGTGGAAAAAAGAAGGAAAGCCGATGAGGAAGGTGGAAATTGGTATTCCCTCTGTATTTCCACCAGCTTTCCAGTTTCTCCCAGTTGAACCTGGTCCTTCACACCTGCAAAAAGTCTTACTCAAAGGTTGGGCTGGATGACCCTGAAGGTCTTTTCCAACCTGTGAGTACATTTTGAGATTTAAAAATGCCCTTGGATGGGGATGTGTGAACTCTCTCTTGTGCACCTGCCACTGACATCTCCTTCATCCTTCCTCAGGGCTGAGGTGGTCATGTGGTGATATTTATTAAAATTCCTCGCATTTTAGCAGGGTAGAACTTGTTGGCATGTCATACCTCTGATTTTCTGTTTCAGGATTAGGAGCACTGTGATGTTTTGCGGGCCACAGCTCCTTTTCTGTCCTTTCAGGACCACAGTGGGGCTGCCAGATCCCAGGATATTTGATCCTGGCACCTGCAGAGGCTCCAACATCTTTACAACACCTACAGAGGCATCTTGAGTCATGGAAACATTTGCTTTCTTGTATTTAAGGATTTTTTTTTTTTTAATGCTTCTTTTCAATGTATTTTTCTGACAAAATACATTTCAAAGTCCAAATTTTTCACTCTCACCACACAAATCTTTAATTCTAATCCCATTAGGACAACTGGAAAATTGTTTAGCAGGCTGGTGCTTTCAGCAAATGTATATTAAGGGTAATTAACCTTCACTGTAACACACTGGTTTGCCTCTCAGACTGTCTGCAGAATCTCTAGGATTAAGAGACGTATTTTTTTTTTTAATATCAAAAATAAAAATGAGCTAAAAGCAACATATGAAAATATACAAGAAGCAAACACTATATTTGTCGTCCCTTAATAGGTAAAAACAAGATACAGAGCTAAGGCAATTCAAACAAGAATGGAAAAATTGCTACTGAAAAATCTCATAACTTTGAAGAGAAATAAAATTGGTTTTGAAAAGCATTGTAAAAAAATATGAAGTGTATCAGGTACTTTTACCTAGGCAACAACTACAGAAAACCTGGATTTAACCAATATTATAACCAGTTCAAAAGAAATGTGTTTCCCTATGTTTTTTTTGGTTCTCTGATTTTCAGTGTGCAGAGGAGGAAGGGTGAGGTACTGGAGGAATGAGGGAGATTCAGTAGTTGGAAAAAATAAATAACTTTGTGGAAGATTTTTGCTTCAATATTCTATTTTGATCTGCTTGGAGGTCTCAAATTTGAAAATGCTGTGGATTTACTTTGAACTCATCTCCTTATGCCTGTTCTTTTTCTGTGTTACTGCCTTAAGTTCCAAATTATGAAAAATTGAATTTTTGATCAAGGTGTCTGTTTACTGATTCAGTATTTCTAAAAGCAAAGCTGTTCAGCAGTCTTAAAAAAACAAACAAAAACAAAAACAAAAACAAAAACAAAAACAAAAACAAAACAACAACAACAAAAAAAACCCAACAAAACAGTATTTCACCCTACTTTAATATTCATTTTGATATAAATGAGGTTGCTATAACTACTAAAAAGACACAGACTTTAAATGTTAGGTGTTAGAATCTGACGTAGTTAAACTGATTTCACAATGTAAAAGCCCCTGTGAAGATGGCACTGAAAGAATTATTAGCATATTTATATTTACTTCTGAAAGGTGAAATATGCACTTTTAAAATTAAATTTGATCATTAGAGGCAGAAATATCTGCTGATTTGTTTGTGGGTTTTTTTTCTTCTGAAAGACTCAGTACAACTATTTTCATGGGAAATGAAAATTGACTGTATAAATTTTTAATTTCTCTGTGTAATTCCAAAACAGTAGCAGTTCAAGCAGTGAGTACATATGATTAGTTGTGTCTGACAAAACAGCTGAGATTTTTTTTCCTTCAGTCTTCAAGAGAAATTTAGAGCTTACTAAAAATTTCAGCAGATTGTAAGGAACTAGGAAAACTAAAAAGCTGGTATTTTTTTGTGTGTGTCAAAGTTTTAAAAATTGCAGCATATTTGCAATTGCAACAGCACTGCTGTTTCTTATAATTTTTTAACATAATGTTGACTGGCTATTAAAACTAAAATGCAGTGAACAATTTTCTTCTTACTAAATATTATGCCCTTATTAAGGGTTCAGTGAGAACATCTATCCCATGTATTCCTTACTGCATAAACATCTTTTGCTGTGGAAAACTGTTCATTGGGAATCTTCTTCATTGGAAAAAAAAAATAAAAAGAAAATTACTTTTTTTGTTGTTGTTTTTTTTTTTTTTAAGGGTTCTAAGATTTCCAGGATCAGCAAAATAACAAAATAACAGTGATTTAATTTCAGTCACTGCTAATCACCCTGATCCCCTGTGAATTTGTAGGGTACTGTCAGTTCTCATCATCAGAAAATAAGTGTCACACAGGGTCTATAAATATGCTATTTGAGGAGTGTTACGTAGCATTCCTGATCCTAGTTTCACTATCCTCTGTGTTTTCTAATGACTTTTTCATGAACTACGCCACTGCAATATTTTTTTCCAATTCAGAGACCATCTTCTGATAAGAAAATGATTTAGAAGACTATAAAATGGATAATATTTTAAACTGCTGCAATAAATAGTCTCAGGAGTGCTGGTGAGCCAGAGCCAAGGAATCCATTGAGCTAAACACAATCATTTATCTTAGCTGGATTACATGTGCAACTCATGATAAAAAAAGAATTCTTTTGCATTGTTCGGTTTGTTACGAATTGCCTGACATAAGTAATTTGCAGCCCCATGTACTCTGCTGTTCTGAAGGAAATTCAGCCTCAGATAAATTTTGAATCTGTCATATTGGGAAAAGTTTTCACTCAGGGAAGGGGGTTTTTGTTTGATTCAGAGCTGCAGAATGGGAGTTGGGAACGGGGCTGGGGAAGGGGCTGGAGCCCCAGGAGGGGCTGAGGGAGCTGGGAAAGGGGCTCAGCCTGGAGAAAAGGGGGAGCAGGGGGGATCCTGTGGCTCTGCACAACTCCCTGACAGGAGGGGACAGCCGGGGGGATTTGGGATCTGCTCCAGGGAACAGGGACAGGAGCAGAGGGAACGGCCTCGGGCTGGGCCGGGGGAGCTCAGGGTGGACAGCAGCAGGAATTTCCCCATGGAAAGGGTGCTCAGGGACTGGAAGTGCCCAGGGAGGGTTGGAGTGCCCATCCCTGGAGGTGTCCCAGGAATTCCTGGGGGTGGCACCCAGAGCTCTGGGCTGGGGACAGGGTGGGCATTGGGAACATGTTGGTCTTGGAGGTCTTCTCCAACCTCAGTGATTGCGCAATAATCCCAACACCTAAGATGATCCTCAAAACACCCCAACTTATTCATCTGGGTTTTGCAGAGAAAACTTTTTTGAAAAGAGAAAAATCTGTGAGTTTCCAGCAACAACACAACAGCAGCCTCAGGAGAAATCTGGCGAAACACCCAGGCACTTTGCATATGTCCAAACACTCTGTGTGAGACTATCATCTCCAGGCATCGAGGTAATTACTTCTGTCACAGCTACTTCTTGCTCTTTTCACTTCTCAGCCTCATGAGCAAGGCTTGTTAACAGGCTTGTGGTCTTTTATGAGGAAAAAAAAAAAAAAAAGGCATTGTGGAAGCAACTAGTCTACGCAGAGATGTCCGTGTATGTTCAGTATGAGTGTAGGATTTGGCCTTGGAAATATGATCAGATTTGCAGTGTTAGTAAAAACATGCATCATATCTACTTTTTAAGATTATTAGCGAAAAGCTGAAGAATTTTGCTGAAAAAAACATCTTCAGATATGCTTCAGGAGTAGCTCTTCATAAAGAATAGAGGAACAGTTACTTTTTCTGTCATGGATGTTGGAGAGAAGTCATTGTAAATTTTTAGCAAATATTATAGACAACACACAGATTTTTAACAAATATCCAACATCCTAAATTGCTAATGTCACCTTTTGCCAGCTTTCTGGAAGGATGAAATTTATATTACAAAATGAGTTGGTTAAAGGATGATAGAAACACTTCTACATGATGTGATTTTAATTTGATGTTGTTTAGCATATTGATAATAAACAACTTCTTCTCTCAGTAATTTGTGTATCAAACTAAGGTTGACCGAGATAAGGGGAAACTGAAATTAAACCACCAGCCAGAATTAGCACAAAGCCACCTATTTACATGGGCTACTGGTTTTGAATGCAAAAATCATATACAAAAAATAGGGATTTATGCACGAGTTTAATAACATCCTCAAACATGAAATATAGACATAGTTTTAATAGTTTGTATAATATAATGCAATTTTTGTTTTAAATACCAATATTTTAATACAGCAGACAGACATATTCATCCTTTTACGGTACTTTCCACCCATGCAGCTCCATCTCTTTGATGCCTTTTCTGTTGCAGAGATCCCTTAAAAGACATGAAGAGATTTGTTCACAGTTTAGCAGAGCATAAAAATTTAATCATACTCGAGTTAAGTGCAGGAAGGTAGTTACAGGTCCAGGAGCCTCTTGCTGAAGAAATAAGTTTTCAACATCATCTGTTGTTGGGATAACGATCAGGGACAGAGTCCCACAGAGAATGAAGTATTCAAATAATTTCTAGAATTCAGTGATTTAATCTGTGATATGATGTTTCAATTTCCCATTCTTTGCCAGGGCTGTTTTGTGTGGCATTACTCATATATTTCACAGAGTGAACCTGGCTTTCAGTTCATCACATGTTGTGTGATAGGAGAAGAGGAAAATGTGATTTTTTTTTTTTTTTTTTTTTTTTTTTTTTGTCCCTTTATCCATCCTTTTTCAAGGGCTTCCCTGCTGTCGTTTTTTACGGGACCTGGCAGGCTGCAGGTGAGTGCTCTGGGGCTGGAATTGTGGTGTGCTTTGAAATTGTGGTGTCCTCACACAGCAAAGTGGCAGCAAGGCAGCAGTGCAGAGCAGGCAGCCTTGTATTCCCAGTGCTCAGTCTATCAGCCCAGGCTTTGACCTGTAAAGAGTTGGTTAATTCCCAATTTCTTCAGGATCAGCTGCGTGGAAAGGCAGCTTCTCCATCAAAATTGATTCTGAGTTATGTGCAGATTGTTTTGCCTTTTAGGAAGGAAGGGGAGGTGGAACCTTTCTGGGTAAACCTGTGAAGCTTTTTTGACTCGTTTCGTGTTACTAGCTTTGCTTTTTTTTGGGAGTCATTTACCCAGAAATGGATGTCTGGAAGCGTTTTCCTTCTGTCAGCAGTGCTGTTTCAAAGGATCAAGTAATTAAATTTCTGAGACGTGAAAAGCAAGAGGAATAGCACTTTCTCAGGAGCACATAGCCACAATTTGGAAGGAGGCTGTTGGAGAGGAGCACAAAACACACCCCCATTTCCTGAGTGCTCATCTCTCTGTATTAATGCACCGTGGGTGCAGAGATGTCCATCTTTGAAAGATCACACAGAGGCACTGAGAAAGCTAAACAGACTGCTTCTCCATAAGGACAAGTTAGTAAAAACACAAAATCTGCTGAAAACTGTTGGCCAAAGCCTCACTTGTGGGCACGGGGATTTTGTTCCAACGCCTCCCCTCGCACACCCACACACGCCCATGCAGTTTCCCGGGAGAGCTGACATTTAAACACGCTCATAAATGGTTTACAGGAATTGCAAACTGCTGCTCAAGGCAAGATTTACAAAGTTCAGGCTGCAAAGAGCAGCAGCAAAGCAGCCCACAACCCAAAGACTCAATTTAGCCGATGACCTTTCTGGTATATCCCTCTTCTCTGGTGAAAGTTTGGCATCTGAGACATGGATAAGCTCCCTGACTCATTAGGTGAGTTCCCTGAAACTCTATTCTATGAAAACTATGAAAAAAAATAAATAAATAAATCCCCAAACGTCAATGACTCAGTTTAATTTCTTTCTCTTCAGTTGCACAGAGCATTATTTGGCTGAGCCCCTTTTCGTTTTTGTGTACTGGCTATATCTAAGCAACAAAATAAATTGTTGATGCAAATCCTGTTCATTTGACTGATAATGTCAGTTTAATCCTATAATGGGACAAACTCCAGCACTGCTGTTTGAAATTCAGTTATGGCATACATTTATAAAAATAAACCTTCAATCCTGTATAATGTTTTTACAAATGGAATTAAGTAATGCTTTTACAACAGATTAAATATCTGTGATCATAAACATTTTCTAAATGTCTTCTTTTATTTTTTTTTTCAAATGTTTCCTTCTCTTTGCTGCTTTTTGAACTTCATTCATTCCAAGTGAATCAATGCAAAAAAAGCACACATACTAGTAGTACAGGTTAGCCACTCTGAGTATGTGGATATATAAACTGTCAGAGACTATGAATTCCAACAGTTTTATTGTAAAGCTTAATTTTTTCCTAATTTGGAGAAGATGAGCATGGCAAAGTAGTTGCTTGAAATGGATGCTAAGTTTTATTTATGCATTTTTTTCTATTATTTACATGGATTTACTTTCCAAATGCATTGCATTGCACTCCAAGGGGTGGGGGTTTTTTGTTTGTTTGTTTGTTTGCTTGGAATTTGTACTCTTTTTCATCTCTAGACTACACATCTGCTATACATTTGAAATGTCACAGAAACCTAAAAAATAAAAAAAAAATTCCCAAAACAAAAACTCAGGGGAAAAAAAAACAAAAAAAACCACAACCAAACAAACAAACATGAGTTGTAGATGTTTGAATAAAACAATTAAAATTGTCAGTTATTTCTCAAGAACCAGACTTTAATACGTTCTCCCATATTGCAGAGCCAAAAAACAATCTTTTACTGGGCATGTAGAGCATCAGTTTGGCTGAGACACTCTGAACTATGCGTTTAAATGGATTTATCTTGGCCACTAACTCTGGGACATATCCAAGCAATGTGTGTTGTGCTGTAGTTTAGTCATAAGCCTGGAGAAAATTGAAGTGTTTTAGCCACTGCAGCTTTTTTTATGCTGTTCTGTAATTGTTGTGATCATATTCTTCCTCTTTGGCTGGAGAACTCAAATTCTTTAATAAAAAAGACACCATGAAGTTCACTAGAACTCCATAAATGAGCATTTCTGTGTCTTGTTTGCATGTTATTCTATATTTCCATATGTCAATGGAACAGTGGAAGGACCTGCATATAAATAGAAATAATAGAAATAAATAATAAGCAATAAGTGATGCACAATAAATAACTATAACTACAACTACAACTACAACTGTAACTACAACTACAACTACAACTATAACGATAACTATAACTATATAACCATAACTGTAATTATAAATATAAATATAAATATAAATATAAATATAAATATAAATATAAATATAAATATAAATATAAATTTAAATATAAATATAAATATATATAAATATAGCCACAGGAATGGTCATTAAAATTTTTACTTAGTTATTTCTCTTTCAATCTCAACTGCTGATGTTTTGTAGTAGCTTTTGGGGAGAGACAGGGAGAAATAAGGCAAAGAGCAATCTCAGACTGAGGAAGGCAAGCTCAGCTGAAGGAACTGCTGTCAATGTCAGTAGTACCAAGCCATGACAGAGAACTAATGATAAATAATAATCTAGTAAATCTATTAAACTAAAATAATCCATTATAAGTTATTACTAATTATGAACATCATTACTAATTATGAGCAGTAAGAAGATTCCAGGAGGCAATTTCCAGCTCTAGGGAAGAGAAAAAGAAATTTCTAAACTTCCTCTAAATTTAACTTATAAGACCCGCTTCAAATCTTGTGATTTCCATGGGGTGAAAAAAAAAAAAGAACCCTTTTTTCTCTTTTTTCTTTTTTTTTTTCTTTTTTTTTAGCCTTATTTGAACACCAATTTTTTGAGATGGAGAGAAACAGCTACTTGTCACCAAAAGTTCAGTGACACTGAGATGCATTCCTGCAATATGGGCAAGATGCAGTTATTTGAATTAGAAGAATTTTTGTCGTGGTCAAATTCGTTTCTTTCAGGGTAAATTGCAGAATTTGTTTTTTTTCTTTTCTTTTCTTTTTTTTTTTTTTTTTTTTTTTAGGTAAAATAAAACAAAAAAATTAAATTTCATGGAGGGTGGCTGTATTACCCAGGTATAAATCCCTAAGTCTTTAAAGTGTGCTACAAAATGATGCTATCTGAGAACACACATCCAGTGACTATAGAGATATTGAAGATTTTATGTGTCGGGTGCTAAAGGTGAAAACAGTGACATCTCATTCCAGAGAAGTCTGCTAATGTCTGAACACCCAAATACATTTTTGGGGAAAGTGTGCATATATCTCTCAACTGTTGTGCTCAGAGGGCCTGCAATTGTATTTTTCCATCATTTTCTTTTTTCGTCAGCGTGTGCTTATAAATTAAAAGCAAACATTCGCTTTTCGAATGGCACATTATGAGGCTGAATGCAGTTTAGAAGCTCCTTTTTTTGGCTGGCAATGACTGGAAAAGGTATTAATAATAAAAGCCTTAATAATGTTTTTTTAAAAAACGAAAATGCTAAAGAAATTCTATATTTCATGAAGGAGTATCTAACACCTCTGAGTTCAGTGAGACTGTAACTGTAGGCAAAGGTTTGTGAGTCTGCACTGCAGCAATATATCTCTGGAGCTGGGAACAATTATTAAAAGAGTTCTGCAGCTTTGTAATTCAAACTCCCTCGTACTCTCCCCTCAAATCAGGAACCTTGCTTTTTGAAAAATATAATATTATATTTTTATCACTGCAGTAAAATGATGCTTTCTCAAGCATTGTGTTGCCTGCAATTATTAACACTTAAAAATGCACATTCAAACTAAATGTCATATTCCTCACTTTAAATACAATTGGCCATTATTGCTAATTGACTTGGAACAGAATGCCATACAAAATAAAAGGTCAGCCACTTAGCAATTAGGTTTAATAATATTTTTTGGAGAAAAGTACTATTTTTTTGTTTGTTTTGCTAATTAAATTAATTTATAAATAGCCACTTCTCAAAGAATACTCTCTAAGTTTTTAATGCCAATATAAAAAATGTGAATACTCACCCATTCCAGGTCCTTTACCACCCTCACTGGGAAAAAAAAAAAAAAAAATCTTCCTATTATTTAATCTAAACCTATTTTATTCCTTATTGTGGTACAAAACTCCAATGTTAAATATTATTTTTCCTTTATACATTGCATAATCTGAGAGCTGGGCTTGAAGGGCTGGAAATTACTACCTTTGAGCAGCCAGATTTCACCTGGACAGTGAATGCTTCACCTGGGGAGGTGTGTAAGGTGTGGATCTCCCTCAGTGGCCCATGCCCAAAATTTGGGCAGCAGACCTTACTAACAGAAGGGAGTCTGCAATCTGCAAAACTGTGTTTTATTCCGTGCAAGCTTTCTCACAGGAGGCTGCTTTGAGCCAGTTTTTGATAAAATATCCCCTGTCCTGGTTCTGACACTGTGTCATCAACAGTTACACCCCGTTCAGATCATAATTCCGTGAGAAAGGTGTTAGGATCAGACAGCGAAACAACAGCCTGGGTTTGACTCCATCAATCACATTTTGTGGCTGCTGAGGGTTTGTGGTGACGTTAGGACAGAAAGTACTTTGAAAATACACTGATTTAATGGCTCAGGTTCAGAAAAGTGAAATTATTGAAATTAATCACACCTAGGTGAATTACCAAGGGAAAGGAGTTCTAATAAGTAAGAGCAATGAAACCAGAACACTCTGAACCAGAGAACCGTTAAATTTTAGCCCCTAATGCACTAAAAAATCACGGAATGTTTAGGAATTGAAAATGCCTCTGGACTACGTTTTGTCCAACTGTCTGGCTGGAGACCTGAAGCAGGCCAGGTCCTGACCAGGACCACATCCCAAGATTTTTTGGGATAACTCCAAGGATGGAGGACCCAGACCTCTCTGGGAAACATGTGCCATGGCTTTTTTGTCACACCACCTCTCAGCTCAGTGACGTTAAACACCACTTCTGTTCTCAGAGGAAAAACTATGGTTTAGCAAAATTCAAATGGAAAAGTAATTTGACTAAGAAAAATAATCCAAACAAAATGCTTCTGCCAGTGTTTTCTTGTTCCTGTAGGAGGTTAAAAAAATTATAGAAGTAATTTCTACGTCGGCTGAATTAATGATAGTTTCCTTGATTAAACTTTTCTTCAGGAAATGTCAGGAAATATTTGTATTCTTTAGAAATGTACCTCTGACTGAGAATCCAATATGATCTTTCAATACACTTTATGTTAATTTTCGAAGTTCTGGTTGATATTAAGCAGACAAATAGCAGAATCAAACTGCAAAGATATGCTAAATCAGCATTCTAATCCTATTAAGTTTCCTAAAATTGAAAGAAAAAGAGAGAAGTGGAATTTTCACCATGTCTCATTAAGTTTTGGTTTGAAAATTCCATTTTCACTCTTTTGGTCTATATATCTCTATATATCTCTCTCTCTATAGGTATAAATCTGTATCATGGAATTAAAAACTAACAAGAAAAGAAAGCTCAATTTAAAAACAAACAAACAAACAAACAAACAAATAAACAAAAATGGTGGTAGCCATCAGTCTCCAAAAGCATACTGTCTGTCAATATTCAAATTTCAGCCTTTACAATGTATCATAATGAGTACAATTTCTGTAAGTTTTTTTCTCAGAAGCCTCTCCAAATCCAGCCAGGTCGTTGCAGAAAATTAAAGTACAATGGGAGGTGAAAACTGTGTCCAGCAGGACTGACATCAACCTCCAAATTCAAAGCTGGAGAAACCAAAGCCTGCCAGGTTTGCAATTTCAGAATTGCAGATCTCAGAAAGGTTTCATTTTAAGGTATTTTTCACAAATATAAAACGAGCAACACCAATGAATGATTTTTAATACTCTTACCTTGAGTCCCTAAGGAAAAGAAAAACATGCAGTTTGAGTAAGTGATTTTCCTTGAATTCTGCCACAGAGTGCACAAGGACAAGAAGATAGAGCCAGTAAAATTCAATGCTAGTCAGACGTCGTTAATATGATGATCATAATTCAATCCATATTCTTGGAAAAGGGAAGGTGATAGAGATATGAAGACTTCATACAAAATGGAGCTAATCAACATCATTAAATTTACACGAGATAGGACATTTTAAGGGACACTTTTTCCATTCTAAATTTTTACAAGCACCAATTACAACTAAACTGTAAGGCCTTAATAATCAGGAATTGAAGAAGACACCATGGGATTTTTCAACCAGTAATCTCACTGAGCACAACATAAAAGAGAATAGAGTAAAATGTTTTTAAGCAGTAGTGAGTGGAAGAGTATGGTTTCTTAATATGTGTGTGTGTGTGTGTGCACCAATCTGCCTGAAAATTGAGACAAAATTTATAGCATTGCATTTGAATGACAGCTGGGAAAGGTACTAAGTGAAAAGTGCATGCCAAGGGGTGCAGTAAGAGACACAGGCAATATTCTTAAATTGAAGAGAGATGAAGAAATCCATTTACTGTGAAGAGGAGGATACTGAAAACGGGATTTCAGGACAGGTTTTTTTTTTTTGCTGTCTGTCCAGCTATAAGGGAGCAGTTATTTTAGAAGAAAAAAGGTTAATCAGTTATTAATTTAATTATTATGATGTACTACACACAACTGTGGGCAAAAATGTCTTCATGATCTTTCCTTTTCTCTGCCAGGAGAAGGAACTCTAGATCTGAGCCTGATATCTATTAATATTCTCCAGACCCCTGAACTCTTATTGCTCAGGGGTTTTTTTGTGGGTTTTTGTTTGTTTGTTTGTTTTTTGATTTTTGACTCCTCTTCAGTACAGCTACTAATAAATAACTATTTAACATAAAATGCATTTATCATATTCTATAATGAAAACGTTAAATTATGTGGGACTATGATTATATATCCTCTCTTGGCTACCTTATCACCTTTTTTTCCCATTTCTGGGGATATTTATAAATGCAGCAATTAATTGTAAACGGAGGGGGTTTTTTTTAAGTAGAATATACTCAGGGCTAATTTATTTCAGTATTTCAATTCGTGTGAGAAAAGTAAACCATGTGATTTGTTAGGTCTAAACTCAGTTCCTCTTGCTTGTTTAGGAAGCTGAGGATCCAGTCACTTCCACAGCTTTGTCTCAGTGGCGTGTGTTTATATTCCTTCAATTTCCCATCTCTTTGTCAAGGCAGAGTATTCCCCGTGCATAAAGGAATGATTCCAAACTGCCACGGTGCTCATTCAGTCATCTCTTCTACACGGCTCGAACTCTTTCAATGAAACTTTGGGGAAGAGTGTGGGTTTTCTCATTTTGCATATAATTCACGCTGCAGTGATTTCATTTAGTTGACACACTCTTTAAACTCTTTAAGGCCCTATATATATTTCTTAATAAAAGAAACTGGGAATCTCATAGAAGCAGAAAAGCAGGTCTAGTAGAAATAGGTTTTTTAGCTGCTTCAGTCTGGAACATAGAAATATTTAGCCTCCAGTATTTCAATTTGAGGGGAATTTAATGGTATTTTTATACATACATAGCATAAAAGCATAGAAAGACATAATGTGTTCATACACAGAAGGATAAAATGCTCAATTTTACTGCAGAATAATCTTCTCTTTACCAGACCAAAATTGCTTTTTACATCACCACAAGACTGTTGTTAGGAATTTTTTATGTGTATTCAAAGGCTACTTTTTCCTCTGTTCCACTACCATCCTGAAAATAAGTGATATAAAAAGATAAAAAACAAAACAAAACAAAACAATAAGCAAAACACACACACAAAAAAAAAAAATCAAACAAGAAAAAAAAAAAACCAAACAAACAAAAAACCCCCCAAACAAACAAAGAAAAAAAAACACAGAAAAAACAACCCCCCCAAAAAACAAATGAAACTATAACAAAAAAAAATCTATGCTATTCATTAATCCCAAGAGGGACAATATTTGAGGAAAGGGGGAAAAATTTATAATCCCTTGAGACTATTCTAAAGAGCTTAAAAAGACAAGTTGGACACTCATGCAAGAAACAGGCTATGCGACAACAGTCTTTGAAACTTTTATTCCATGTAAAGACAACTGGAATCTGGAGAAGATTTTACCAAAATTATTTCCTTTCTATGAACTCAAAGAAAGAATCTTCTTTGTCTTCAAGTTGCTTTTTTTGCTTTGGGGCAAGGATCTAATGAATTTCTCTTTTTTTACTTGCATAGTTTTCCTAAAAATACAATAATGAACGATAGCAAAAATCTCAAGTTAGGATCACCAAATGAACTGTCAGGTACATTTGATCCCATAGGCCTATGAATTCTATCTCCTCTTTTAACATATTTCATATTTATCTACTACCTTGATGAAGACACTGGTTCCTTGTGGTGCAGAAGATGAAAGCCTGGCTGAATTGTCTTTATTTATGTTCAGAATATTGTAACAGAATGTTTTGCTGCGAAGGTGTTCTGGGCTGTTCCACCTAACCCTCTTTACAGATGAAGATGTCAAGAGTTTGTGGTGTTCTCTTTAAAACAAAATATCAGACTTAATTTGCTGATATGTAATACAGACATCTGGGAAAATAAAAGGATGATTGCAAGAACAAATAAACCAAAAACCACAACTCGAACCAAACCAAAACAAACCAGCAACAAATAATGAACATTCAATAAAATTTGTGCTCTGTATTCACTCTTTGAAGCTGTAAATTGAAGCCTCTTAAGGAAATAATCTTATCAGTAATAAAGGTATACCATAAGGGAGAAAAAAATAACAAAATATTGTCCTATCTAATTTCTTATATTTGTATACATTTGAAATTCTTATGAAAGTATTGTCCTTTAAAACATGCTTTTTTCCTTGTATTTATATATATATATTTACATATATTTATATAATAAATAGAAAAACAACCCAGAGGAATACACACAGATATGCAAATGGAATAAATAAGGGGAAAAAACACACTTTGATGATGCTTGAGTACTCCTATCTGTACTGAAACTGATGTGGGATTACAATAATGCTACAGAACAAAAATGGAGAAGATCCTCTGTTAGCATATTCACGTGTATGGCTGACTGAAAATATTTAAAAATCTTTACAGTAAACCCTCGAATCCCAGGTAAGTTCTGCAATGATAATATCTCCATGCTTCAGGATAATGAATTAAACTCTAAATTGGGGTGGTATCCAGGTTGCACAGGTGTGTATAATGATAAATGATCTGTATTGCCCTTTGAATCACTTAATGACTTTGCACCTCATGCTGAAAGCTTCTTAGATTTTATTGCCCTTTGAAGATCCTCCATTTTGGTTTAGACATTAGTGGATACAAATCAATACCAGTGGAGGCATGAGAGTAATTCATATTGCCTTTAAGTAAAGTATGCTAAACACTTAGAAAACATTGTTTGTTTTTTTTTTTTTTTTTCAATCAGAAATTGCTGATCTTACACAGAGAGATATTTGATTCTGTGAGCACTTCTTATGAAACACCTTTACCAGGTCCATGGAGGAATGTTCCTTCTGAGACAGCAGTTTTACTTCTTGGATGCAAATAAAAACTTTTTAAGAAATGTCAATGTTCCTCTGTCTTTAAATTGATTTTAGGAGAGCATATCTGAAAACTGTTGTCATAGATTCTACTGAAGACTGATCAGTAAAGTTATGTAGAAGTGCTTTATGATAGGAATAAATTAAAAAAACAACATGATAAGGTGCAGTAAATCAAAGAATCAAGGAATCACAGGATAACAGAAGGGTGATTTAAGGTCAGGAGGGACCCCAAATCCCATCCATTCCCACCCCATTCCATGTCAGGGACACCTCCCACTGTCCCAGGTGCTCCAGCCCCAGTGTCCAACCTGGCCTTGGGCACTGCCAGGGATCCAGGGGCAGCCACAGCTGCTCTGGGAATTCCACCCTGTGCCAGCCCTGCCCACCCTGCCAGGGAACAATTCCTAATTCCCAAGATCCCATCCAGCCCTGCCCTCTGGCCCTGGGAGCCATTCCCTGGGTCCTGTCCCTCCATCCCTTGGCAATTGTCTCTCTCCACGTTTCCTGCAGCTCCTCCAGGCCCTGCAAGGCCACCCTGAGCTCAGCCCAAAGCTTCTCCTGTCCAGGTGCACATTCCCAGTTATCTCATCCTTTCCTTCTGTAATTCTGCTACATTTGCATTTTCCTGTTTTTAACCACAGCAGGTTGATAAACACCAGGCAGCAGCATGGTCACTACTCCTCAGTGGGGTGAGAAAGGGAACCAGAAGGCTAAATGTACAAAAACTCCTGGCTTAAGCTACAAAACAGTTTATTAGATAAATCAAAAGCTATGTGTGCAATCAAAACCATGAATCCATCCCCCACTTCCAATGGGTGGGCAGATGCTCAGCCCTCCCCAGACCCCACCACGCTTGGGGAAACAAATGCACCACTACAAATATCCCTGATTCTTCATTCCTGCCCCCAATATATATCCCTGAAAGGAGGAGTGCCTGTGAACGTGCACCACAAACACACGGGGAAGGGTACAGCTCGTTATTGTGGTGAACCTCCTTCTAGAGTTTATAAATTATCAGATTATAATCTGATTTTCTCCGAGAGAGAGGAAAGGTATAAGGTAGCAATGCCAGCAACACTATCTCCACTGTCCCTTGGGTTTTCTTCCCTTTCTGTGTCTCATTTAGTTCCATTTTGATTTCCAATGTAACGAATTTCATAAGAAGCCCTCTGGGACTGTGTACCTCAACATTTCACTCAGAATTACCTACTGGCCCTGTAAAATATCCATTCCTTCTGTCAAATACACGTGGAGCTTCCTTGCCCAGAGACAGAAATGCATGGTAGATTTTAGTGACACAATAATAGGTACACATAGAAAAACAATGGCTTTTCTGTTTTGTCCTGACTTTTTTTCTGATGTTCAGGGCTTGCTCTCTTTTATTATTTTTTTTTTTAATGTGTTTTAAGACACTTTTGGATTTAATGGTCACACGAATTATTTAGAAACCTTGGATTGTACAAATCTGTTATCCATCCAAAATATACTTTGACAAGGAATAAAGGGAATTTTCAGAAAACAAAGTTAATTTATACAGGTGATCTAGAGTCTCATGGGACCAGTAAGAGAAAGAACCATACATACACCTAAGAAAGTTTTATTCTGCCATAGTCAAGCATTATTTTTTTCCTTCCTCCTTTTATAGAAATGTCCTTAAATCATTCTGTTTTTTTTTCTTTTATCCTCACTGAATTTACGGGCAGCAATGTCTGTAGGTGCATGACCCGGGTTCATTCCAACATCAGGTTATTTTATCATTATGTCACGTGGGAAAAAAAGTTGTTTATGTGACTTTGTGCTGAAACACTCTCTCACAAAGCATTTCAACAGAAGAACAAAGTTAAGATGGCTCCCCCAAAAATGTACCTTTATAGAGAGAATAGAATAAAAATTTATTTGGGTTGAATTTTCTTTTCCTTCCTTGTAGTTTGTAGTTATTATAAAGCAATTTAATTATATCTACAACAGGTACAGCAAAAGTGTGTCCACATGAATAACCTACCAATAGCAGTGAAGAGTTTTACCTCAGTGTATAAACCTCCAATGCATAAATTACATATTTTTGGTGGCCTAACCCTGGGACCCAGGTGATGAGAGTTTTCACTGCTGTTTCTTGATGTCAGACAACTGAGACTCAAATAAACATTCCCACTGAACATGTCCAGTCTGCCAAACTCAACACCAAAACTCTTGCTTCTCCAGCCTTCTCCCTTTCCTTTTATTCCTTATTGCCCCAAAATTATTTTCCTCACACATGGATATTCACCATTATCCTAACTTGGGGGGTGTTTCACAGAAAACTCTTTCCCCTACTCTCACCATAATTCCACCCTTTTAATCTGAACTCCCACAACTTTTACTTCTTCTGTCCCACAGGACAACAGTCCCACTATCAATAGAAAAGGTGTTTTGCTTAAACTGAGATCGTAATGAATTATGAAATTAGCGTAACTTTGCCTAAAATATTGATCTGCTTTCAATGACTCCTGTTGTGTTCATTTTTGTTTGGATCCTTTTTTTGTTGTTGTTGTTGTTTTTTTGGGGGGGGGGTGTGTTTTGGGTTTTTTTTTTGTTTTGTTTTGTTCTGTTTTTTATTTGTTCATTTTGGTTTTGTTTTTTTTTTGTTAATGTTTGTTTGTTTATTTGGTTCTTTTTGTTATTATCTCACAGGTACCCTCATATTTAACTTATTATAAATGATCTGATCTTTCCCTGATGCTGTCACCAATTGAAATTCCCATTCCTGCAGAAAGTTTCCATATAAAAACAATTTCTGTTGACTAGTATGGTACCTGAAATAGTGTTTTCAGTCTGGCTTTGTGATCCTTGCTCTCAGCTTGTTATGAAAATTAAGAGAACTTTATGTTCTTCAAATAATTTGTAAGGAAGCTCCGAAGGTGACATTGTGGGGAGAAGAAAAATAAAATAAAATAAAAGCACCTTTATTTTCCAAGGTCTCAAAGACCTGTGCTTTATCTTCATACAGCTGCAATTATTGAGTTGGTAGTTCCATGCATTATTAAATGAATTGGAAATGTGAGAATTTAGAAAATAAACTGTCTTTTAGTAACTTTCAGAATTCTCAAAAGAAATAAAAGTTTAAACACCATACGAAGATTCTTTTGCCTATTATAACTGGAAGCTCAGAGTGACTTTTCTTTGAAAATCTGACCACAATTAGAACTCATTGAAAACAATAATTGGCTTAAAAGCAGAAAGAGTTCAATGTGATATAATTGGTTTTATGCTGTTCTATGTTGAATATTTCAGTCATTGCAAAAATAAAAGTTATTAATCAAATAAGGAACTGATTTTATTGAAATCTCTCTCTCTCTCTCTCTCTCTCTCTCTCTCTCTCTCTCTCTCTCTCTCCCTCTCTTCCATAATTAAGAATTTTATTCGTGGTTATTGTTATCTATATTATTCCATCAGAAATGGCTGGGAATCTCTCCCTCACTACAGATAGGATGTTTCTTTAAAAAGTTTAGGAAGGGCTAAATTATTTTATTCAGAGTTAAGTAGCTTTCAGACTCTTTAGCCCAAACTGATATAGATTACATCCCATCCTTGCTTTTTGGAAAATGTCACTAAAATATTTAATTAACTCATCACTATGCATATGATAGAGATGAAAAATTGTAGAAAATACACCAGATCTATTTATTCTTGGGAAAATTCATTTTCTATCAAAGCTGTGTGACAACACCACGTGAAAACTGCCCTTGCAGATCAAATTTCCCTGCAATTTCTAACAGCTGCACCGGGGTAGGAAAAGTCTGGGGAAAATTAAAAACCAGAAGTATCTGATATGTCTCTATCACAAAAAACAGTGGTTCAAGACACAGTACAAAGAAATAATCAGGATCTTATTCCAAGAACTTGTCTCCACCGTGCTAAACTCATCTTTTTAATGCATTTTAATATATTGCAGACTTTGTTAGATAAGTCTTAAACAGTTTTTGGTTTTTTGGTTTTTTTTCCTTGTAAAGATCACAGAAATCCTTCTGGTAACATCAAAGCTCCATTTGCCCACTCCCTCCATGAAGGCAAGTGACACATTTCCAAAGGAACTCCCTCAACCTAGAGAAGGATCTTCTCACACTTGGTGTGAACTTGGGTTTCTTTTTTGGCTAGATGCTTTTTCAGCACAATTTCTCAGGTCAGACAACAAAGTGGGCAGCACATCCACAGCTCCTGATGGTGACAAAAGCCTTTCCTTGATGGGAGAAGGACCTTAGTGAAAATATGCACAAGCATCACAAGTGGCAAAACAATGAGTGTAGGCAAGGCAAGTGAGGGCAAGGCTAAGGTATTTTCTACTCCAGAATCCAGAAACTCTCACTTAAATGCTAATAAATTATCTTTTTGTTGTTGTTGTTTGTTTTATTTTTGTTTTGGTTTTGGTTTTTATTTCCCATTTCTCCAGAAAAACCCAAACAGGATCTTTTTCCTATTGTGCTTCTCTCAGCCTCAGGTTAGGCAAGTTTCTGTTGCCTGGAATAAAACACGAAAATTTTCCAGTGTTAAATTTCTAACATAAAAGCAAATTTTTAATTGAAAGCTTTTGAGCTCACAATGTCGGGGTATGCACGCTTGATACAGTATTTCTACAATTTTTATGAAGTTATTTAATTAGTATATCTAACAAATATTTTCCAGTTAGATGAGCAGTTGTTTTTTTCCACCCAGGTTCTGCTCCATAGGAGACCCCCCCCTCCCCACCAATCATTTAGCCCTGCATTTTATTGTGACTTTGATACACGGTGCAAAACCAAGTGTCTTTGCTAGAATAAAAGCAAATTTCAAAATTGTATTAGTAAGGGTTAAACTATGGGAGAGGACAGGAAAAATACTGGAAGCTATAATTATGTACTAGCTGTCTACAAAGCTACAAATACGTGAAAAATATATAAAAAGCCAAAAAATCTTCAGGCATTGTGTCCATCATGTCTGTGGCAGGTTGGCTGGGGGGACCTTTGATAATGTGGAGCTCTTTGCTCTCCCTCCTATTGTCTGTTCCAAGGCAATGATGAAAGTCCAATTAAAACTTTGGGCTGCATGCTAAATGCGGTGTAATGATTTCATCTCTGAGTATTTTGACTGAGCAGTCAGGAGAAGCTACTTTCTCTCAAACTGTACCAGATAAATCTCCGTAAAAAGCAGCATCTCCATCTCCATTGCTAATTTGCTGAACCAATTTAAAATCCTAAGGCAGCAACTAAATACCATTTGTCATTTTAATTTTAAGCTGATGGATATACACTTAAAAAGGCATCCCTGTGATGAATGTTGCTGGGACGTCTAAGCATCTCCAAGGAGGAAATCGAGCTACCAAGGGAAGACACAAAGCAGGAGATTACCAGTTTCATGCACTTAAAAACCTCTGTGCCTGATTTACCTGTTCTTAATGCACTGACATAGGGGTCTTTAAAGGAAGCTGAATTTCTGCCTGTCTTTTCCAGTCCCTTGAAAATCACATTCCAACAGATGGAGCATGTTCTTCAATATGAGAAACTACATCACTGAAAATTTGATATTGATCCTTTTAGCTTTTACATTTTTGAGGCCAGAGGGAGCTGATCTTGGGAATAGCAGCAGATTTATTTTAGAGCTCAGGTGGCATCCATTTTGTTCTGGCACATCAACAAACATTTTCAGTCTGCCCATCTGCTTCTTTAATCCACTGGATACTTAAATCAGGAAACAAGTTAAGAATGACCTTTTCTGCTTAGATTTATAGTTGTATTTAGCTGCTTCTCAGTAATGAAAAATGTTGAGCTGGGTTTTTTGTTTTTTTTTTTAGATCAGATGAAAACAGATCAGATAGTTCAAAATCTGCATAGTTGCAACAACCCAAGAGAAAAATAAAATCTCTTCATCTAGGCTGGGATAAGTCAGATCAGAATACAAACTGCACTTGGATAAATTCTGCACATTATACAGTGAAAGCAATGGAATAATTTCTTTATTAATTCAATGCACTGTTGTGGCCACAGTAACAGGGAGTAATTATCTGAGTCAAAGTGGTATTTTAAAGGGATTTTTCCAAGTTGCTGGAGTTAACTTGTTGTTTTTTGTTTTAATTTGCCTTTTTCTTCTTTTTTTTTTTTTTTTTTTTACTGGAGTATTGAAGTAATACTGACAAATAAGTGCAATTATATGTATAATTTCCCCTTGGGGGTTGATTTAACTTTTATATTGGAGGTATGACATTAACTTTGTGTAAAAACCATTAGCACTAGCACTGCTGAGAAGGAAAAAGAGGTTGTAAAGTGGTGCAATGAAATATAAAGAAATACAAAGAAAAAAAAAATTAAACAAACCAAAGGAGACCACTGTGGAAAGTCTGTGAAATGCACTGCAATGTTTTGGTTTTCCACCCACTAAATTCGAATTAATTTCACAGCTATCCTCAGTCCAGAGAGCTTTCACAGTGCTGGCTTAGGGAATAGCTGGAATAATGGCCTGTAAAGGTGCTGTGTTTTGGAGAATTCTCTGCTACCATACACCACTTCTTTGGCTCTAAAGAGACTGATACACATTGAAAATGCCAAAAGAAATATTATCCTTCAGTTGTTCCTTGATTTAAACACTCAGTAGGTTATTATAGCAGCAAGGCAGAAGATAGAACAGTATAAAATTTGGCACAAGTCGTAACAATTGCTGTACAGATGGACAACCATAGGATGTGAGAAGCATAATAATACCACAAAGAATATCCCTACGCTGTCTCCAGCTCAAAGAAACTGAAAAATTGTTGCTATATTTAGGTGATTGAAGAAATCACAAGGTTGACATCTCACTTGTAGAGCTCAGTTGTGTCAGTTTTCAAAATATGCGTGAGTAATATAAGGCAGAAGTTACAACCAAAATTGCACTAATAAGTATGATTAGAATGGAGATGCTCATTAGATTTCAAGTTCTTTAGCCTGACAGTATTGATTTTATTGACAGCAAATTCTTTAAATGCCAAAATAATAAAAATTAAAAAAAAAAAGAAGAAAGAAAACACCCAACCAAAATAAAATAAAATAAAACAAATAAAAACCAACGTGGACCATGGTGCTGTTGAGACAGGATTTCTAATAAGAAAATGTATCTTGGGTGAATATCTCTGATGGTTTGAAGCTTACCTGTTCTAGAGAAAGCTGTCAACATAAATTAGATTTTATTTCTGACTACCACTGAGTTCTTAGGGCACCTCATCCCTCAGAAATGTGTTTCCTACTAGACAATCTTTACACTGCTGTGAGCTGACTAATCCCAGCTGATGGATTGACAGGAAATTGCAACTCAGAGTTTAGTCAACTCTGCTTTTTATTCCAGGCAAGTCGTAGTGCTTGTATCATTAAAGTCAAGTCTTGGCTGCTCCTTTGAATTTCAGGCATCATATGTTTTTATAGTGAGATGATAATTTGTCATCTGGGAAAGAAGACACTTCCATACCTTTACACAGTGAGATTTAGGAAATCAAACCTAGTATGAATAAAATTATACACAGCAGATCAGGCTAACTCAGCAGTGATTCAGATGTTATTCCTTGATCCAAAATTTAAAGAAATGTACAGAAACAAATATTAAAATGAGTTTCATGTTCCCTAAACAGTAAATACTGGTCCTGCCTGACATGCATATGACTGAATTGTGTACAGAGACAGGTAGCTGGACAGGTAGAAGAATTTTAAGCAGGAAAGAAAGGAGAAAGAAAAAAAGTTTAAAAAGTTGCTGAGGTTTTTTTGTTGTTTTCTTTAGTTTAGTTTGCTTTCTCTAACGTTTTTCTTAAGAATAACAAGGTTAAACACTGTAGAATGCTTACCCCTAAATATGTGCTCACATTTGTTTCTTTTTGTGTAAAAGACCATTAGAACTGCATTCCAGAAAACTTTAGGTGTTTGCAAATGTTTTAGAAACTTCCACTAAATACAGTTTTGCCATTGTAGATCGGTCTTTGAAAGACAAATTACTCTCCATCTTTTAATTTCAGCTTATTTTTTTTAACAGTAGATATGCAATTGCAGTAAGTAACATTTCACTGAAAATTATTTCACTGAGTGAGAGAAACAGTAACTAAATTTCTGGAAGTGATCCCTGAACAATGCAGGGATTTTCTGAACAAACTGTTACTGACTCTCAAAAATCTCCAGAGAAAAAAGAAAAAGAAGTGCTGATTGCTCTTTTTATATAATACATCAAGAGCTACTGCAAAAACTGAGATATTCTTCCCCCAGTTCAGTTTTCTTCTCTCTAGATTGCAACAAGCCTGACACTTCAGCTTCCTCCAAATGTTGGATAGTGAAACCTTTCAGCATTGCTGTTGCAGAGCTATGGATTATCTTCAATTTGTGTACATCTGATGCAGTTCACAAAGGTAAAATCCCATCCCAGATTAGTCCAGAATGGAGCAGAGATGAATACACCTGTTATATGAAACCTTATATTTCAGTGTACCACCATAAGATTTACTTAAAATGTCACCCTCCTCACTTTTTAAATGTCATTCATCACCCACTACAAACTTCAGAACATCTTCTGCAGAACTGCTGCCTTCCCTGTTCCCATTTCTCTTTTTGGTTTTTCCTTCCAGTGAGGAGCACTCAGCAGGTGCCTGTGCAAGGGACTTACAGCAAAGACAAGACAAAAGACAAAAGACAAAAACCCTCAAGGGTATGAAGTACATGAAAACCCCTTCTTCTCTTGCAAATCGGGCAGATTTCTAGATCAGCTTGTCAAATCAAAAATCGGAAGATCAACAGTCATTATCCCCAACTACTGATTCATTCCTTTCCCTCTCCAATCTCTGAAAAATCAAACACAAAAAACCATTCCTTTTGGTTTTAACATACTCATAGCAGGCTAGAAAGGTCATAGGTTCTTTCTCAAGTAATACTTGTTAAAATTTCATGCATTGCAATAAAAATTTGAGACCTCAGATGATCCCAATGGAGAACATAATGAGACAAATTAATATCTGGTGCATTTTATTGCCCTTAAGAGAATTATAGGAAGAGTGACTTTGGATGACTGGTTACTAATTAGTTGGCAGCATTAATGACAAAATTCTGATTTTAAAAGATTGCAGTGCTAACCTAACCCTGTAAGAAATACCTTTAATTTTTTTTTCTGTTCTCTGTTTATTTCTGGCTCTTGAATTGCCCTTATGTATTTTACATTTACATAGTTTTGGGCAGCAGCTGCAGAGCTCCTCCACTACATCTGCAAAGCTATAACTTTTGTTATTCAAAAAACATAAGAATTTTTTTCTTCATAATTCATATTTATAATCTTAATGCATCTCCCACCACTGAATGAGAGAAATATCATGCGATAAAATGAAATAAAACGGTAAAGTGATTTCAACAACTCAAAGATAGGACCTTATAAGGGTTGTGAAGGTTGCGACAATTCCCTTTGAAGTATTCATAAAATAAGGTGGGTTTGGAGGTGTGACTGCAACCAAAAGTGAAAAGTGTGTTTTATAGGAAAAAAAAAAAAAATCTTTAAATCACAGCAGCTGCCTGAGCTCACCTTTCCTCACCAACTAGGAAGTGCCAAAAAACTGTGTTATGGTTGTTGGGACCAGCAAACAGGCGTGTTATGGATATTTATTCTATGTTTCTGTAAATTTTATCTTTTTTAATGTGTGTAGTCTTCAGAGTAGGCTCTGGTTAAATGGCTGGTTGGCATTTCCAGGCATTAGAGCTTTCCACACATTTTAAAATTGTGGAGTCACAGAATAGTTTGGGTCGGAAAGGACTTTAAAGATCATCCAGTTCCACCACCTGCCATGGACAGGGACAATTTCCAGTATTCCAGGCTTCTCCAAGCCTCGTGTAACCTGGACGTGGACACTTCCAGGGATCCAGGGGCAGCCACAGCTGCTGTGGGAATTCCATCACAGCCTCTTCTCTACCCTCAGAGGGAAGAATTTCCAGCTAATATCCAAACTAAATAGCTGTCAGTTTGAACATAAGAAGGAGTTCATGTCTCTTCACTGATTTGCAGTTTTGATCCATGTTTTTCACCTGAGAATTAACTCTTAAATGCCAGTAAATAATTTTTTTGCCATGCTCTCTTTTTTTTTTCTGCTCTCCCAGCAGTGCAGAGGCAGAGTGAGTATCCTGTACCTTGTGCTCATATCGATGGCTGCAGCAGGAGCTCTGGAACAACTATGAAAAGTCAAGCCTCATTACTTGTTCCCAGAGGCCCCAGCTGATCTTGATTTCTTCTCCTGTGCTCACAGAACAGAACAATCAATACTCCAGAATAATATATGTGCAATTAACAGGTCTCCTCCGGAGCAAAAATGGCAAAGAAAATGATGAAGATATGGTTTCCACAGCTAGGATACAATCTCAGTCAGTGCATTTGCTCATGATGGAATTATTGGTTGTAACGTTTTTATTTTAGCTTTGGGCCATGATAAATCTGAGTTATTTTAATACAAAGCATCTCTGATAGAGCTAAGTGAAAGAATAAGTTAAAAGTTGTACACATTTTGGATTTTTTTGTTTTTATTATAAACATTTCCTCAACTGCTTCCCTATATCATCCTTCATCTCCTCTTTATTATTTTGCTTTTTCCTCATGCATTCTTTTTACTGCAGGTTCTCTATTGTGAAAGCCTAACTAATTTAATAATGTCTATAGCTATCCTTTAATTCTTTTTTGTGCTTCTCTTTCTTGGTCACTGCTTTTGCCTTTTCTGGCTAAGACACTGCTCTTAAAGATCTTGATTTAATTCCTATTATAATCAATAAAGATTCCTATAAAGTCAGTATCTCCCTGAAATAACTCAACAAAGATTTTTCTTCTTCCAAGAACTGCATTTTTTTTCTTTCCTATCTTCACCATGAAACTGTCTATGCTTTCAATTTAAGTATAGGACTCTCTTTTTTTTTATTTTTTTTTTCAATACCTACATCTTCATTTTTCAATTACTGGTTATCATTTCATGTCATGATGACATGATATTACTTTTTTTTTTTTAAATAATCTTACAATACACTTATCCAGTCTAATTTAATTATATTTCAAATTTTTTTTTCCTACTTTGACACCAGAAAGCATTGCTATGGTCTCTTATGGGAAGCTATTAACATGTTTAGCAAGAAGTCTTCAGTCCAAAAAATCATATTTTAATAAGGTAAGTCTTCTGAAAAAAAGCTCTTACTTCTCGTTATAATGTTCAGGATTTATGGAATAGAGAATCACTAGTTTTTCAATATACTCAGATTCCCAGAGTTCTTTAAAATATAGTCTGACAAATTCTTTTGAGGCTTTACAGAATCAGTCATTATTAAAAAATCAGAATAACTGTACTCAGTACATTTGCTTGCAAGCGCATTATATCACAGCAAAAAGAACATTTTGAATACATATATTTCATTCTCTTTCTCAACAAAACTTTATCCCTTTTCTTTCATAGTTCTCAGAATGAAAAGCAGAACATTAAACTCAAGTAATGCTTAAATTGAGGAGTTGTGTGTCAGGACAGCTAATGTAATTTAAATGTTGTGTAACTCAAATAATGCAAAATTAATTTATAAAAGGGAGTATCTTGGTTTGAGACACGTTTTTACATTCTCTTGTCAAGTGACTTTCTCACCATGTCATTTTTAAGCATTCTTGAAAGCAGTATTGCATCTTGTACTGCCTTATTTTCAAACTCTGTGCAGCAAAAGCCACAGACTGAAAGTAAAATGTGTGTGTGGGTGAAAATTACATCTTGTTAAGCAGATGTGACAGCAAGTTAATTGTAAGGGAGTATAGGCAGTCTTTTCAATTCAAGTGCTAATTATTTAACTATAATAACTTCATGGTATTATTTATTTCCCAGTAGTTTTTTTTTTTTTTTTTTTTAACTTTAAGCAAGATTTAAAATTCCCTGTTTATTTCACAGCAATCACTCCAGGTCTTCCTGGCCTGATCTGTACCCCTGCAGAATTATCTTCCCTTAGAGAGATTATGACCTTGGTAAAGGTAAACAGATGAAATTGATATAATTTGAACAACCTACAGCTGGATCCTGATGAACCATCACAACGCTATCAGAAGGTGATGGCAGAACTCAGGCAGTGCAGACATGGGATTCCATGACTGTCCTGGAAAACTGCTCCAGCCACAGTCATGGATATCAGTGTTTCTCACTGGCTCCTCTCCTCATGATCTCTGCCCATTCACTGCTCTGTAGGGAAAGGGAAAGGGAAAGGGAAAGGGAAAGGGAAAGGGAAAGGGAAAGGGAAAGGGAAAGGGAAAGGGAAAGGGAAAGGGAAAGGGAAAGGGAAAAGGAAAGGGAAAGGGAAAGGGAAAAGGAAAGGGGAAAGGGAAAAGGAAAGGGGAAAGGGGAAAGGGAAAAGGAAAGGGAAAGGGAAAGGGAAAAGGAAAGGGGAAAGGGAAAGGGAAAGGGAAAGGGAAAGGGAAAGGGAAAAGGAAAGGGGAAAGGGAAAGGGAAAGGGAAGGGGAAAGGGAAAGGGAAAGGGAAAAGGAAAGGGGAAAGGGAAAGGGAAAGGGAAAGGGAAAGGGAAAGGGGAAAGGGGAAAGGGAAAGGGAAAAGGAAAGGGGAAAGGGAAAGGGAAAGGGAAAGGGAAAGGGAAAGGGAAAGGGAAAGGGGAAAGGGAAAGGGGAAAGGGAAAGGGAGAGGGAAAGGGAAAGGGGAAAGGGGAAAGGGAAAAGGAAAGGGAAAGGGAAAGGGAAAGGGAAAGGGAAAGGGAAAGGGAAAGGGAAAGGGGAAAGGGAAAGGGGAAAGGGAAAGGGGAAAGGGAAAAGGAAAGGGGAAAGGGGAAAGGGAAAGGGAAAGGGAAAGGGAAAGGGAAAGGGAAAGGGAAAGGGAAAGGGGAAAGGGAAAAGGAAAGGGGAAAGGGAAAGGGAGAGGGAAAGGGAAAGGGGAAAGGGGAAAGGGAAAAGGAAAGGGAAAGGGAAAGGGAAAGGGAAAGGGAAAGGGAAAGGGAAAGGGAAAGGGGAAAGGGAAAGGGGAAAGGGAAAGGGGAAAGGGAAAAGGAAAGGGGAAAGGGGAAAGGGAAAGGGAAAGGGAAAGGGAAAGGGAAAGGGGAAAGGGAAAGGGAAAGGGAAAGGGAGAGGGAAAGGTAAAGGGAAAGGGAAAGGGGAAAGGGAAAGGGAAAGGGAAAGGGAAAGGGAAAGGGAAAGGGAAAGGGGAAAGGGAAAGGGGAAAGGGAAAGGGGAAAGGGAAAAGGAAAGGGGAAAGGGAAAGGGAGAGGGAAAGGGAAAGGGGAAAGGGGAAAGGGAAAGGGAAAGGGAAAGGGAAAGGGAAAGGGGAAAGGGAAAGGGAAAGGGAAAGGGAGAGGGAAAGGTAAAGGGAAAGGGAAAGGGAAAGGGGAAAGGGAAAGGGAAAGGGAAAGGGAAAAGGAAAGGGAAAGGGGAAAGGGAAAAGGAAAGGGGAAAGGGAAAGGGAGAGGGAAAGGGAAAGGGGAAAGGGGAAAGGGAAAAGGAAAGGGAAAGGGAAAGGGAAAGGGAAAGGGAAAGGGAAAGGGAAAGGGAAAGGGAAAGGGAAAGGGAAAGGGAAAGGGAAAGGGAAAGGGAAAGGGGAAAGGGAAAGGGGAAAGGGAAAGGGGAAAGGGAAAAGGAAAGGGGAAAGGGGAAAGGGAAAGGGAAAGGGAAAGGGAAAGGGAAAGGGGAAAGGGAAAGGGAAAGGGAGAGGGAAAGGTAAAGGGAAAGGGAAAGGGAAAGGGGAAAGGGAAAGGGAGAGGGAAAGGGAAAGGGAAAGGGAAAGGGGAAAGGGAGAGGGAAAAGGAAAGGGGAAAGGGAAAGGGAGAGGGAAAGGGAAAGGGGAAAGGGGAAAGGGGAAAGGGAAAGGGAAGGGGAAAGGGAAAGGGAAAGGGGAAAAGGAAAGGAAACGTTATTTTAAATCTTCACTTGTGCTGGGACTTGAAGGATTTCAGTTCAGAAGCCCACAGTCCAAGATGAATCTGCCAGGACTAATTTATTTCTATTTATCTGGTTATCCCATAGTTACTGGGTTCTCAAATCATTCATGGCTCCCCCACTCACTGGTGTATTTTACCAAGAAGACTGAAACTGTGGTTTCTGGGAGAAGTCCTGCAGTTTTTACACTTCTCAACCAACACACACCATGATTTCACAGTCTGATGCACACTATTACCCTCAGCTGGAATTCCAGCCTTTCTTTTCAATGAGACATCTACTCTGACATCCTGTTGGGTCATCTGAATTTGCCATATTACCTTATCTGTGTTTGCATAGACTTAAAACACAGAAACCTGATGCTCTCATCCTGTCAGTGGCTGTTTGAATTACACATTTGCTGAGTATTATTCTCCATTCTAAGGAAGGTAATAAATTAAGAATGAGCTATTTAATAAGTTTGATGACTAAAGAAAAATCTTTTTGCTGAAGAAATCCAGTGTCCATTCTCTACCTGATGCTTTTCTGAACAAAGCAAAGAAATTTTTTTAAATGTACAGAGCAAGGTCAGAATGTGGAATTTAATTCACTGTCCTCCTTTATCTTCTGGTTTTAAAGAGAGTTTTAATTATCTGCAAATCAAATAATAAATTAAAAAATCAGTTCTTCTCACAACAAAAATGATAAATTCTGTAAATAAAGACACATGTTCTTCCTATCTTTCTGTGAGATTTCTAATAAGGGAGAAGTTATTAACAGATAGTGGTTGTTTGTATAATAGTCGTTTTCCTTGAGATCACCAATTTAATTTACAATTGACTACTGTTCATGAAGCACTGTGGTTTAGGATCTTGTTTTGGTCAGATCATTAGAAATGGTCAAATGTGATGGTCAAATCATAGAACAAGCCAGGAACTGAAAAATTTCCTTGGACAAGCAGGCATCTGTCTGAGCATTTGTTTTTAATCAGTGCTACACTTCTTTTTCTCAGAGAATGCCTCCTTTTATTTGTGGGCATTTATCAAAGTTAATTTCTGGCAGAACAAGTGCTGAGCAGGCAGCACACCTTTATGGTGCAGAGTTCTGAAAGGAGAACTTGGTCCTAAAGGAAAATGTCCATATACAACATACATTATATTTATCTGAGAACTGCATAAATCACAGTTTTATATTACATGGGAATTTATATTATATGGAGGTACATACACTTATGGTACAACTCCACTGAATGCAGTATCTGAATCCTAACTCCTTTGAAGTGAAATGAATTCACATATTCTTCATTTATTTTGGACATCTGCATTAGAAAACCTAAAATATTTTTGAGAAAACCTTGAAATGAAGCCACAGGCCAACATAAAGCCCACATTATTCTGTGTGGGGGTTAATTCTTCCTCTAACTTAGACATCACAGTGCTGATTCCAGCTTCCATTTTTCTTATTTCTTTTACAAGATACTATTCCATTTCTTCAGATAAAAATTCAATATATTGAGTAGGGATTCTTCATGCTGTACATGTACTCAATGATATCAACACAATTAAATAACAAGGTTTAAGTATTTTAGAATGTGTTTTGAATCAGTTTAATTACACTTAAAAATCCCAGACTGGAGCAACTGATTGATCATTTTAAACCATTGTCTTGTGTTTGGTGTTGTAACACTGAGTTTTCAGAGGAGGAACTGAATATTTTCTAACATGTTGCCTTTGTGCTGGGAAGCTATCTGCTATCTCCATGAAAAATATGCTCTTATTTGGTCAGCTCTGAGTTATATCAGTTCTTGTACACTCTGGTCTTTTACAAACACACATTTTAATCTTTTTTTGGGTTTTGATCATGATCAGTATGGATCTAATAACCTGTGTGTATAATTAAGGACCAAATAGCTGTTCATCAAGAAGAAGACCATGTTATGTTATCTTCAAATTTACTCAATTCTAATCATTTCTAAGATGCAGTGCCTTTTTAAAGCAAGAAATCTCTTGTAGCAATAAACTGTTTCTCAGACTTGATATCAAGCAAAAATAAAAGTCGGTTGCCTTGGAATAAAGTGGATATATCTATTTCAGGTAATACACTTAGGTTTTATGACTTGTTCCAGTTACACTTCACACAGTAAGTCACAGAGGTTGTAAGAAATGTGTCACAGACTGAAATACAAAAAAACTAGCAGGTAAAAGCAGGCCACAAATCAAACCCTTGGGTGTTACTATCTCCTAGTATTTGTGCACATCATGATGCTTCTACTTACATTCCACACAGTGCTACACTTTTTACAATTCTGTTCATAGCTCTGTTACTGAAAATATTCAATCCAAAATTTTGCCAGTGCATTGGTGTATCTGTTGCTGACAAGTGTTTTCCTGTACTGTTCTCCCTATTCAATGCACAATTATTTAAATCTACAACCCCAAAACAGCCCCAATATAAGTGGAATCATCAGAACTTCACTGTCACTGGGGAGGCTGGATAGATATTTTGGAAAGTGTTTATTTTATGTTGCTCCTGAAGTTTATTAAGCCCTAAATGCTAAAGTGCAAACATTAGGGTTCCTATCCAGATTTTTACATGGAAATATTTTTAGTTCTAAAGTAGTCTCAATGTTTTCCTAGCGTGTCACCTAATTCTGGCAAAATATGCTGTTCCAGGTTGAAAATAAATGTTCCTCATAGGTCTAGGTGCCATTTGGCAGGTCAAAATTTTCCATCATGATGTTCTAAAAGTATTAACTTAGATTTATTTTATGTTTCAATTTTTAGATATAATTTTAATTTTAAAAAATATATATTATTTTTTATTTTATTTTAATATTTTAATTTTTAATTTTTTAAAAAATGCGTCCTATTTTTTTTTCTTTCTCTCTTGCATTCATGATGATGAGAATTACAACTTTGATTCCAGGCATCTCTGAAATGTGCCTAGATCAGTTACAGCTGAGTGCCACCATCCTGAGCCTTCATTGTCACTGAAGATTACATCTTCAGCAGGTGTTTTGGTATTTCTCATTATTCTTTTGTAACATCTGCTTTCATATCCTGTGTTTTAGAAACTCTCCAAGTCATTAAATCCAAACAAAAATCTTAGGTTGAGGTACAAGCTGAACATATCAAAAGATTTGCAATCCCTTTTTTGAACATATACAAGACTATCTGACCATGGAAATAATTGGTTTGAACTAAATAATTACTGAAAGCCATCAACACTTTCTAAAATGTATTTTATTTGCAATGTTTTATATAGGAGCTGAAACATCATAGATTTTTTTTTTTTAGGAACTGCATGAATTAACACTAATGAAGTCTTCATGTGAATCTGTTTTTTTGCACTGTGAGAAGGAAAGGTCTTTGCAGAAAAAGAATGTATGTTCACATATGATTGGTGTTCCTTTTTAATCAAGGAGGCTTCAACAGAACTGTATTTTTGCTTTTGTGCTTCTTTATTCTATAGAATCAGATCTGTTCTAAATGTGTGGTGAGGTGTTTTGAGGCTTTTTGGGGTTTTTTGTTTGTTTTTTGTAGGTTTTTTTAGAGTTTTTTCATTTGTTTGTTTGCTTATTTTGTTGTTTGGCTGGGGGTGCTGTGAGAGAATTTTTTGTTTATTTGCATTGTAGAGTTTTGTTTGTTTTTGGGGTGGAGATTTTGCTTATTGAGGAGTTTGTTGTTTCTGGGGTCTTGGGTTTTTGGTTTGGTTTAGTTTTTTGTTGTTTTTTCTTTTTGTATGTGTGTCATATATATGCTTATAATCTATAATGGAAGTAGAAAAAAAACTTTTTCATATATTTCCATGAACATAGAGTAAATTTATTTGGTGCTCTGCCTGAACACAGCCAAATCTTATTCTGAATCACATAAAGTAGCAAACTGTATTTGATCTATGACTTCTGGTTATCTCTAATCAGAACCATCCCATCTATGAAAGTGGTTGTCAGTTCTGTACTTAGATTTTTTTCATGTTCTCTAGTTCTTCATTAGTAACAACCTATTTAAACTAGAACCTTGAAGTTAAACTTTCATAATCTGACCGAGTTAAAGAGTTTTTTAAAGCTGTACTTTCTGCAAGGTGGACTTTGTTCATGATGATGTTTTAAGCTGCATTAGTTTAAATGAAAGGGAAAATAATTAGGAAAAAACCCCCAAACCAACACAAACCAGGCAAGACTGACAAAGCAAACTGTGATAGTGTCAATATTATATCAATAATAACTTAATGTGTTTGATTAGAGAGCAAGTTTTATAGATAAACCCAGGCAGTTCTGTCAATGACTTTTCATTTTGGAAGAATGGAAAATATTAGCTCTAGGAAGTAGGAATGTCTGCAGACTGTGAAGTTTAGAGACATTTCTTTTATGATTAAGTTGGCTGGTATCTACAGAGAAAGAGAAACATCAAGATTCAATTACAGAATTTGAGGTTTATAATGTAGTTAGGTGAGGGAAGCACACTGAAAAAAAAATAATCCTTGAAGTATTTGCTGTAGCCCAAAAACCTGTGCAATTGATATGGTCAGTTCAGCTCTACTCTTCAATCAGCTGAAGAAGATCATCCCAGAAAATGTCACCTTTGTCCAGAAATCAGTTTAGGGGTCTTTGCTTATTTGTTTAGTTTAGGGGTTTTTTTGTTGGTTTGGGTTTTTTCTCTTTGTTTACTTGTTTGGGTGTGTTTGTTTGGGGTTTTTGTTTGTTTTTCTGGTTTATTTCTGTGTTTTTGTTGGGTTTGTTTTGTTTGTTTTTTGTGGGTAGTTTTTTGCTGTTAGTTTTTTTTTTTGTGTGTGTGTGTTGTTGCTTTCTTTTGGTTGGCTATTTGTTTTTCCTTAAGGAAAGGTCAAAGCACAGGAATGTACAGGAATTCCTGAAATCACAGAAAAAAAAATAAAGCCTGCCATGATGGCTTCAGAAATATGTTGCCCTTCTTATGCATACATAGGGGTGACTTCTTAAAACCAAGCAGAAAAGAGTGTGTCAGGGTGCCATTGATCCCTTATTTCACCAGGTGTAGGTCTTACCTTCCAAAAAGCCTTATTCCCTCAAACCTGTCTTGGTTTGAAAGACAAGTGTCTGCTAAGATAAGCAGGAGCCTCTAAATGGAGAATATAGACCCCTTTTCCCCCAAATTATTATAATTTTGAAATTAAGGGGCTTTCAGGCAAAGATATAAGAATGGGAATAATAGTTCTTTACGAGGAAAATTAAAATAGAAATACAGTATTACAAAGAACAAACCCAAAATACTGACAGAGTCAGAATCCAACCCGACACCCCATCAGTCAGTCAGGGTGGTGGCAGCAGTTTGATTAAATGGTGGCTGCACTCCTGCAGTGACAGATGTGGTTCTGTTGGAGCAGTGCTCCTGTGGAAGGTGCAGTTTTCCTCCAAGGCTCCAGTGATGATGTAGAAGGGTCTGGTTTTCCTCTGGAATCCAGTGGGAAAAGGCTGCTCTGATGTTCCAAATCTCAGATTATATCCAGGTAGGAAATGCTTGGCTCCTCCCCCTGGGTGGAGCATCTCCCACTGGGATGATGGAATTTTATCATCCATGCAGTGGGACTCTATGGTCCATTAACAGGAGATATCCCCTGGAGGGAGGATGGGCTGTGGGGACGATGTAGATCACTGCCCCACCTGGTTTCAACTGATGGTGATAGAATACATATTTTTTGGTCACATCCTGTATTGCAGATCGCACCAAGAATTAGATCATCTGAGGCAGATGGGAGAAGCTGGAGCTTTCCTACAAAGGACAAATTTCTGGTTTCCCTGCTGGAGCAGGCAGGGCCTGACTGCCACCAGCCCGGGCTTCACCTCACCCTTGCCTGACCCGGTGCTCTCCATCACGTTTCCTCCCACAATAACAGCTTTTACATTTGAAATGCTTGTGGTTCCTGGCAGGTTTTAGTTGGTTTCTCGAACAAAAGAAAACTCATTCAGCTGGAGACATCCACAACCCCATCCAGCAGGGTGGGAATGGGTGCTCAGAGGCTTCATCTTACATTCAGGCAATCCATGCTGGCTGGAGCAGAGGGTCAGGCCTGAAGATAAAAAAGCAGTCCTGACTAAAATTCTGAAGCTGCAAAGTGCTCTGGACCGTCTGAAAAACCTGAGGCTGCAAGGTGGTCTTGATTGTCTGAACAAAATTACCCTTGGCTAGTTCACATCATCTACCTCTGTCTGCATTGAAGAACACTTGACCTAAGCCTCGCCTGATACTTATTACTTTCCCATTTTAGGGCAAGGAGCCTGAAAGAATTAATTCCATGCCATGAGCAACTTGCCATACGATGCTGACAGTATTTGCTGCATGCCTTGAGGTGAGGAAAAAAGGAAAGTTTGTGTAATTGACCATGCAAGCAGATTTTCCAGGGTGCTGTCAAAAGATAAGGTGATCTGAAGAGATGCAAATTTTGGGTGGTCACCTCCTTCAAGCAGGCAGCTGCTTCTGAAGCCAGACTTCACAAGAAATTATTTAAAATGCTTCCCAAAAGTATCTATGCACGTTGCAAATAAAATAAAAAAAAAAAGATATAATTAAAAATTAAACCATTTTAAAAAATTAAAAATAATAAAAAAATGATTTGCACTTCAGAAGCATCTACGGGCTGAGTAGAAATAGATGCAATGTTTACAGAAATAAGCAAGTAGTAAAAACTTGTAAATACCTTTAATTTGAATTGCAAAGTCATCACAGGAACAGATTTATAAAAATTAGGTGAATACGCTGAGGCAGAAAATGAGTGGAATGCTTAGAGTAGTAAATTCAAGAACAAAATTTACCAATATTTAAGACCTTTGGCACAGGTTTTCTGTTTTTGTGTACTGCAATGTAAATGTCACAGACATATATTCGGGAATTCAAATATCCTTTTTATTTTCAGTTTATGGCTTTACTTAAAATCTGAATCTGTCTCAGATGAATTCTGGCTATGAAGTTGCGTATTTTCAATACACTTTTTAGATTTGTATTACTCAGCATGGGATAAAGAGTGTTTAAAAATCCTGCATATTTTCTGGAGCAGAGTTCGGAATACAGGAATATTTTTGGAGCAGAGTGGTTTAATCATTAGCTTGTGAAGAACTTGCTCACAGTTTGGTTGCTATTTTAATTTCAATGGAACTTGTGAATTTTAGAAGAAAACAATCTAACATCTTTAAAAAAAAATATTTCCAGTACTGCACAATAATTAAAGTATCTTTCTAAAAGTAAAGTAGTGATTTCTATGTAGCAAAAAAATTGATATGAAAATTGTATTAGTAGACATTTGTGTCTAATACACACTAATATTTCACTCAAAAAGAGTCCCAAAGTAATGGAGACTAAAAATCTCCTTTATCATTTATGTCTACCCCTGTGGTCATGTCTGACACTCCATAAAAGTGAAATACTGTGGTCAGACCTCTGTGAGTCACAGAACTTTCCTCCTTGTTTGCAAAGTTTATATGAGAGAATATCTGGTATGCCGACCCAGGGTGATTTAGCTTAAGAAAAAATAATTAGGAAAACCAAACCACTTTTCTATACAGGGTCATCACATACCCATGCAAAAGGAGGAAGAATGATGGAGAATTAAGAATGAGAGTTAAAAATTACTTAAACTCTGGTTGCTGTCTAAAATTTATTCCCTGTAGTGGAAGCATAAATACTGTGACCTCTGGACTGTGCTGAATAATATAGTGGGGTTTTTTTTTTGATGATGTAGCATTGCCTCCCTTCCACAGAGCATCCTCACCAGGACTGTGGCTTTGCTTGCCTTCACATCTGCTGCCTCCTGAAGCCTTGGAACAGAGCATATGCAGGTGAAGTTATTTTCAGGCTGCATAAAATATTGTCTTTACAATGCACAGTATTTTGCTTCCATTTTTATGCTGCCTTAAGTTACAGACTTCTCTAGAGAAAAAAAAATAAAAAAAAAAGTTTAAAAATACTCAGAATTTTTCAGCAAAACTGAAAGAAGAATGACATCAATGCAAGTAATTACTGAGCATGAAGTACATTGCTTATCTTACTCTGTCAGAAATCAGGTGCTGAGAAAATTTTTCCCATTCCATACATTTGGTGTTCAAAAAAAGTATTTTGATCATAAAAGCACTATGGGTCTCCAGTGACACTAAAGCTTAATGTTGCAAAATATGGTACTTTGAAATGCACTGAGAGTGTTGTCTGGTTTTATTTGTCCCTTCCTTCGCTTCCTTTTCCCAGCAGGAGCTGATTTTTCTTTTGCAAGATCAAGTTGGAATGCAAATGTTTATTAAGTGCATATTCCAGCCCTGCAGTCAGAGGGGAACTGCATCTTGGTTACTGTAGGTGCCTTTGTATTAAAAACTGCTTTTGCCAAGGGCTGCCTGTAATGAAGGAGCCAATGACCTGTGAATTATAACTAAAATGCTCAAGTTGGTCTTGCAGATGGATGCTTTTGATTATGGTCTGCAGTATCCAAAGTTAAATTTCTATTTAAAGCAAAGAGCTTTAAGGTTCATTGTATGTATGTGGGGTTTTGTGGGTTTTATTTATTTATTTTATTTTAAAGTCTGATATTGAAGAGCCTTAAACAAATATGTCTGATTTAAAATTTTATTGAGAACTTACATACAAGGAATTATGCATGTACACTGGTTATTTGCTGTATAAAACCCAGTAAATATACAAGATACAGAAGAAAAACCAAGCATAGACCTAAAGATATAGTTTGAACCAGTGAAACTACAGAATCCATCTTAAAATATTTGGTGACCTTGAATGTGTTCATGTTAAATCTCACTAATTTTGCAGGAAACTCCTAATTTTTAGAAAGTCAGTGCAGAGTCACAAACAACTTTTGCTTTTGATCTCTTTCCCAACTTAATTAAGAACTCATGAGCATCAGTGGAGAGCACCTGAGAAGACCACAACCAGCTACAGGCAATTCTGCACCTTTATCTTCCTCCCTCTTATGCAAAAACAATCAGGTGCACATGCAGCAGGATAGCCGGAAGGTTAAATGGGGCTAATAAAAATCCCATTATAAAAAAAAAGGAGAAAGAAGGGAAGGTGATAGGACCTGAGAAATTTACAGAATTAAAGAAATTACTCTGGAAAGTCCAAGTCAATGTTCAAAAATATTGCTAGAAATACAGTGCCATGGTCTAGTTGACAAGAGGGTGGTAACTCAAGCACTGGGCTTGATGATTTCATTTAGGTGTTTTCCAACCTAAATGCTTCTATGATTCTGTGAAAATACCTCTGAGATCAAGCAGAAGTAATGTTTCAGAGATGTTCTGGATGTGGCTGAGAAGCACAGCAGGAGAAATCAGGGGCACTGTAAAATAAAATTGCTTTTTACATGTTATGCCTTTTTCAAACTTTTCAAAAAGTTATTTCAGCTTTAAAGGTTTGAATGTTGTTGCATCCTAATGATGAGATAAAGATGTATTGGAGAAGCCACAGGAAAACATTTGAAAATGTTTTAAAGATTATTTTCATAACACCCAATATGGATGCCAAATAATGGTGAGCAAAATGTAAGTCTAATTTATCACTATCCATCAGGGCAAAATGTTTACAATCCTCATCAGGTATGTTCTAAAACTTTCACAGAATTACAGAATACCTTATCTCTCAATTAGTCTTAAAAAAACAAAACAAAAAAACCCCCAAAAAACTACAAAAACAAGCAAGCAAAACAAACAAACAAAAAAAAAGTTGAAAGGCAAGTACAGGACAAAAATAAAAAGTGACAGATTGAGAATTTCCTGGAAGTAGGAGAAGATAATCAGATTTTCAAATTTAAAGGCAGAAGACATTAATGTTTTGCCTAAACATCACTATAATGGGTCCAATGCTATTTGTTTAGGCAAGTTTAAAGAAAGCCTGAAGTTATATTTATTCTTGAATTTAAGAACATTGGTCTAATCAAAATAAATTCTCAGTCATCCAGATTCTGATTGATAGTAAAATTTCCTTTTGCATGAAAAGTGTCTTGTGTCAAGGCTAAAAAGAAACGTTTTCCTGCAATGATTGTATATCCTTTAAACTCTACTTATTTATTTTAATGAAGGAACTTGTAGGAAAATTATGTTTTTTTATATTAGTAGCTTGTTTTGTTGTTCTGGTTTGTGCATGTTTGAACAGCAAAAGCCGCAATTCAGAAATCACGAGGGAAATTTGAAGTGTTCCTCAAAACCAGACAAGTCTTTATAAAACTAGTCCTATATGTTTGTACATCTGGGCCAAAAAAGGCATCATGGCAAACGCCGTGCCTGCGTTTGAAAAGGTGATGGAGCCTTCTGACACTCTGCACAGCAATCTCAGCTTTTGAAGCGAGGCAAGCAGCTCAGCTTGTGGAATTTATGTAAATCGAAAGGAAAATTCCCTTAGAAAAGAAAGGAAATTTGTATCTCATGAATCTGCGCCATAGGAATCGCTAATTTCTGTGATTTTATAGTTCTGTCTGTTTTACTGCACCCACACAGATTCCCTACAGTCGAGCAGAGTGAAACAAAAACAGTGAGTTTTCTTCCATACATGCCACCAAGAGATGTGAACTCATAGCTGTTCCCCAAAGATGATGAATCTGGAAAAAATTAGGATGCATTTTCTTTGCTGCATGTTCTGCTTCAAGACACTCAGATTTTGTAGAAAGGTATTGTGACATCAGGCATATCTATAAACTGCACAGAAGAGGATCCAACAGCATTCCCTTTCCTCTTCTTCCAAGCTGAATTTTAGCGTGGTCTTTTTCCTTCATTCTTTGTTTTCTCATACTCCATTCTAGCCTACCAAAATAGCATTCTCTCTCATGTTTGTGTTTCAACTGATACATTTAATAATTTTTTCTCTCTCTCTATCTCTCTCCCCCCCCCACCCCCCCTTTTTTTTAACTGCATTTCTTGTGGTGGAATATCTTTTAAATGTGCAGTCAAAGTAATGAAGTTTTCATCTCCATGTAATTTTTGTATTGCTAAGGTAAAGAACAGCCAAATTTGCCCAGGCTGGTAACAAATATGTGTAATCTGAGGTTTAAGGGGAAAAGCTTTTTACAGGCACTTAATTTCTCTTCACTCCATTATTGAACACTTGCATCTAGAATGCTAGATTTCATAAAAAAAGGCGTCTGGAAATATAAAAAATGTCTAAAAGTGGCCAGGAGGCTGCTTACTATTATTTGTTTCATTTCAGCACTTTATGGACCACAGACAGGAACATTCCAGTAATCCTACATGGGTAACAAACTTTATGTCAGTTTTGGGATTCCACTGCGCAATTTCAACAGCAGTCAACGACTGGGTGTGCTCAAACAGCAGCTGGGAAATAGAGGTGGAGGAATCAAGAGATTGACTGTACTAGAATACACTTCAGATTAACCCAATTAACCCCAAACTGGCCCAGGATTTAAATGGAGGAAGCTTGTACCACAAACCGTGATTTTTTTTTTTTCTTTCTGTTCTTTTTTTTTTTTTTTTTTTTTTTTTTTAGGATCAATTTGTAGATAATAAAAAAAAATAAAAATTAATGATGTTACATTTCAGGCAGATTTCCACTCAACTAAAATTACCTTCTACCTCAACAATTACTTCTGACTAATGTCACTAGGGGAACTATTAGAATTCATTTCATGCTGCATCAGGCGTGAAATGCCGCTTTATAAGACAGGAGTTTTCCAAAGCTAGATGATACTAAACTAACATAGTATTCTTTTCCTAGACACAGTGTTGTCAATTTAATCTTTGTGAGTTTTGATTTAAAAAAAAAAAAATAAAAAAAATTTAAAAAATAAAATATTTACAGGGCAGGAATAGTGTCAATATAAGCACTGGGGAAATCAAAATGGAGGTTGCATTTTCCTGAATGAACAAAAAAACCCATTCATCCTGAAAAAGTTAATAAAATTAAGGATGGAAACTGCTACTAATTCTATAGAAGAAAAAAAGCAAGGTCACTTTTCTCTAGTATTTTAATGAAGAATCCAGTGAATCAACACTGCCTAAATTATGGGAGAGCTCATGACATGAGATTTCTTTTTCATTGAGAGTTAAAAATGGAGCTTATACTGAGCCAGCATTTATTTAACACAGCTGTTCACAAAATATTTCAGTTAACTGTGCTGAAGATACCCAGCGAAGTACAAACACTCCTCTGCACTTAACAAATCCATGCATTTCAGATGTGTGTTTCTTTGTTTTCTTCTTCTTTTCTTTCTTCATAAAGGAAATCCTTTATGGATATAGCAGAGATAAAGACTTTTCCCTCCAACAAGGGATCTTTTCCTGTGTTAACACTAAGGCACATAGGCTTGTGACAATATATTTTCATTGTATTTCTTCAAAAAGAAAGAATATAGGTAATACCATAAAATTTTCTCCTGTTCACCTGTGACATGGAACTTGTACAAGACCGTGGTTATTTATTTCTACCCCTAATGCAAGTAGAAGGCTCTGATTTCCTCATTTTCCTGAGGAAAAAAGTTTTCTGAGGTTTAGGCAGAACCACTTCCTTGTATGGATACAGCACCCTTAATTTTATTTCTAATGATTTGCCTTTTCATATCAGAGGAAAAACTTAAGAAATCAATAAAACTAGATCTTAAGGGATCCTGTTAAAAAAATGCTTATTTGACAGCAATATAATATGGACCTGTTAAAGCTATAGTATGCAAACTGTTACTTACAATTAATAATGAACTCACAAAAATAATGGTATGTCTGTGGCAGAATCATTTGAGTTATTTATTGGAGTAAAGTTTTCAGCTAATAATGTAGGCCAAGGTTAAATAGTAATAACTCTATCAATAAGAGTAATGCTCAAAAAAATTTGAAGTAAGTTTAGATTTGTATTTAGAGAAGTCTTTAAGAATTATATGCCTTACTATTTAATCAGATACAGTCCAGGTGGTCCTTAAAAGGGAAAAGGTAAAGAATCTGTATTAATTTATATGAAAGTTTAAAGATAATTAACAGTGTGTCCACTCTTTGCCAGGAAATTATCAAACAGTTCCTAGGACAAACGATAAAGCCAACTGAAACAAAAATGAAACAGAAGTTTGTTAAACGTTTTGTAGTTCATGACGTGGTGAGATGCAACAACCTTCACTACAGAGTTTTTGGGGTGGAAAAGTTAGTTTGCATTCTTTATTTTCACAATTATTGAAAAAAAAAAGCCCAAAACAACAAAATAAACAAAAAATCCCACACTGGATTAAATTATTCCAGGACTGTGTCCTTCTCCTGTCTGCAGAAATTATCTTCTTGGCTAATGGACCTTTGTTTTTCAGGTGATGGCTTATAATGTCCTGGCAGCTACACAGAAAAATTATCCAAAGTCAACATTTTCTATAGGTACCAAAACACCTATGATTTAACCAAATCACTTTTAATCTTTCATTTAAGAAGCTTAACAACTTAAACAAACACTATTCCTTAGAAGGAAAAATACTCATTTTGTCGAGAATTATTTTTTTTTATTTTGGTTTTAAGGGTTATTTTGTTTTGCTTTGTTTTGATTGGTTGGGGTTTGTTTTCTTTTTTTTTCTTTTTTTTTTTTTTTGGTTGGGTGGTTTGGGGGTTGGGATTCAGGGTTTTTGTTTGTGATCCTCCTGGAGATAAGCACCAAAGTCTTTTCCAGCACCAAGACACAGGGTTTCACAAAGCAAAGATTATGAAAAACTTCTACCATTAGAGTAATTATTCCAATGTTTCCATCTGTATGCTATCAGAAAAAATGGAAGGCCTTGTCTCAACCAAAAAAAACCACACAGTTGTTTTAAAAATTAGAAAGATTTATTTATTTATTTATTTATTTATTTATTTATTTATTTATTTAATCTGCTAGGTCTCAGTCTCTCAAATTGTAAGGCAAGTGGACGTTTTGCTTGAGAACAGCCTTCTTCGGTCAAAAAAAGATTCAGGACATCAACTTCAAAAAAAAAAAAAAAAAATGAACAGCAGATTTTCACAGATTTTCACAGATTTTCTTGGACTTCCTCATGTTATCAATCTATTTACTGATTATGGGGAACAACTGTATATCATACAGAAAATTATCTAGAGTTTTGACACAGGTCAAAATCAGATTTGCCACAGTTTGTTTTCCTGAGACTTATATTCTCAGTGGTCTGGAAGCTTACACCACCACTAGGCAGTGATCCTGAAGTGTAATTTTAGTTTAATGTTCCCCCTTGATTCCTTTCTTCTCCTGAGTGGTTAATTGAAATGAAATGTGAGCTCTGAGGTGAAAAGAAAAAAAAAAAAAAAAAAAAAAAAAAAAAAAAAAAAAAAAAAGGGACAGTCTGTGCTTGGAGATTGTTTGTGTTTTTCCCAAGTCCAGATGAAAAAAATTATTCCTCTTGCACGCATTTGCTGGTTCAAGCCCAGGCATGAATTACTTTATTTCACCTGCTCATTGTGCACCAATATTTTCCTAAGATAGTGAACCTCTGATTGTCATGACAGAGCAGGTTTTGTTCTGTACTACAGAATATTTTTACAGACCTCTCTTTTCTGGTTTCTCAGCAGGTTTTGTCTCATTCCACTCAGTCTGAGGTAGTGCTATGTACTTGCACCTTGTTTTCAGCACATTTTGGATTTTTATGCAAGAAGAGCTGAAAGAGAAGAGGCTTGTAATGCCTTTTTTAGAGAATATCCCCATCTGCTAATCTGCCATTAAAAAATAAACTCTGGAGTGGTATAGATGGCCTCAGTATTATTTTTTAATTATTTTTTTTAAAATCATGTCCTGTTGTAAAGATGTGTTAAAGACAACATTGTGGTTGCCTCTTATTTCAGGCAGGTGAAAATAACTTTGAAGAGTCCACCTGAAATTACAAGAGAGAACTAGACAGACAATTCAGAAATCAATTAATTTGATTGACTCATTATCAGCAGAGGGAGAAAGATGGGACAATATTTTTAAACTGGACTTTTGATTTTTGAAGCAGTTAATAAACAATATAAGGAAATTTGTAGGGTAAATGCCAGTCAGAACTAGTGTTTGGAGAAAGGATTTTGGCAAACTATTTAAAGATTTGCAATGAAGTTTTTTTGTGGTAATTATGTGTGAAAGACAAATGACTCATAAATGCCAAAATTTATACTTTTCCCAAGTCCTAATTTTTTTTAAAATTCTCTCTGATCACCTAAAATTTACATACATTTTAAGTATTTTTATCTATGAAATAAATAATTATTTTATTTCTGAAATAACCTTTTTTTTTCTGGTGTAGGTCTCAACATTTCTAAGGGAGGTTTCAGCGTTTAACCTCAAGTGAAGAATTACCACCAGTGAGTTTTACTGGATGTCTAAGGGTTCAAAAGAACTGGATAGTAGATTTTTTAAAGCATTTTTTTAGTAAAAATATATGGGAAAGACATAAGACCACGATGCACTTCTAAGTAAAAAAAATATCAATTGACAAGAAGTTGAAGATAGATGACATGTATTGGAAATAAATTTTGTATTTTATGCATTTTGACAACAAAATCTACCATTTTAATAGAACACTTAAACTGTAGAGCATTCTGGATAAAATATTTTTTAACACATATTGAATTTATATTTTCTCTCTAAAGCTATAATACTGTATTTCAACTCAGAAAAATACAAAAGCCTGGTTTTATACAAGAGTTAATTTTGATGTCTTGTAATTGTAAGATCTGTGAACCACAATAAAATGTTTCAGTTGAAGAACTTCTCAATTACTGAAAGTGTATTTAGTTTTTGTTGCAATGTTAAATTTACTTCAATGTCAGGTTTCAGATCAATAATTTCTTAGGGATTTGGGACATAGAGTGAAGAAATTGCATATGTTTAGGTGAACTACATTTCTTACATCAGGACATGGTAAAACTTTTTACCAGGAAGGGTTAAAAAAAACAAAATAAAAAAAGAAAATAATTGATTTCTTGTTACAAATCAAGTGAGCACCTGTATCACAATGCTGAAAGTTAACCCACAGGATCAAGATGTCAGAAGAGCCTTCAACACAGCTTTCATTATTATGCCTCAGAGGAATAAATATTCAATAACCTCATCCAGAATATTAACAAGAACTTCAGCCAAGCAATTTGCTAACAGAACCAGGTAAATCAACCAAATCAAGACAAACCCAGTGCTCTGTTACAGAGAGACAATTTCTACTTAACTCCCAAAATAATCTTCCGTTTCAGAAGTTGAGCAGAATGGCTTGGGAAACAAAAAAAAAATAAAAAAATAAACTCTTTATTTTGTTCATGTTGCCAAGCTGTAGTTCTAACAAAGAGACTTAAATGTACAATTTGGTTCTAGAATACCTTCACAAAAACAAACAAACAAAAAAAACCCCCCACAAACAAACAAACAAACAAACCCTACAGTGCTCATAAATTCTCATATTGCTGGGAAAAAAAAATCCCCAAACCTGCAATGCTAGATGAAATGACGCTGTATTTACTATTAATTCTGAATAAAATAATCATAAATCTGATGATGGTTTAATGTTTTATACTGGATTATTATGATGAAATTGAGCTTCAGAGCACAGGCAAGTCCCCAGTGTCAGGTATATAACACTTCAAGGCACTCTCTGTGGTAAGGAATTATACTTACTCTGGTGAAGGCACAATAAGAAATTATTTCTTATTCTAGGGTTTTTTCCCCCCCATTCCTTCACATTTTATGTGTTGCCAAAACTGAAATTAAGAGTTCTGAAGGCAAATCAGATTTATCTGTTTCTGATCCAAGTTTCAACTTTTTCATTAAATAAAACAAATCATTTCCTCAGTAAAATGATTTTCAGATTCAAGGAAAGAAACAAAGACTGTGTTGTCTTTTAAGAAGAAATGTAATAGACTGTAAAATCTTCACAGAAATTATTTTCTGGTATAATAGATTTAATTTTACATGGCAAACAAATGCAGATCTTGTGTAGAGAAACGAAAATAACACTGTAATAAAACATTTCTGGAGTAGAATGAAACACTGTGTGAAGAAATTAATATATTTCATTTAGTTAGCATAAAATTAAACTGCTAATATTGTAAGATGTCATTATGAGTAGTAAAAAGGCTTCTTTTTTTTAATTCAGAACAACATAACAGATCAGAATTTACAGCCATTTTTTCACTAAAGGTACAATCAGTATATAGTACTCTGCACTGCTGTAATCACTGATATGATTATTGTCCCTGAAAGTGAGAGCAAAATAGAGTGGATTCTGAACAATCAAAACTTCTTAAAACTGATTTGAGCAGTCACTGGATTAATTTCCAAGCGTTGGAGAGCACCAATCCCAGCCTGTACCACACAGCAGATCACAAGTGGTGCAGGCTTTCCCATGAAAATATCCTCATTTATTTGATATGAAAATATCCCAAAGAACTGCCAGATGGACTGACAGAAAGATATGGGTTTTAAAAGTTCAGCCCTTCAGAGTAAAACTTGCAAAAAGCAAAAAGCAAAGGTTTTGGTGTGTTTACTATTTAGTGAAATTATCAAAGGATTATCAAAATATGTTTGAGTCTCTACATTTTTTCTTCCATTTTTCTTTTCTAAGTAATGATGTATTTTAATGTTCCTGGGGTTTTTTGGTCATGAAATGGCAATTTTAGCAGATATTTGTTTTAGAGGGTGCTTTCACTTTGAGTTATGTTTCAAGAATTAAAACATATAAAAAGCTAAACTTTAAAAATGAAACTTTCAAATGTATTAAATATTTATTTTTAAAAGAGGTGAAACAAAAGGAATGAGGCTATTTTGGATCTTGTGCATCTGCATAAGTTTTAAAGATGCATTCAGCTATGATGACACTATATTTTAATGGGATTATTTCACAAAGTGGTTAGTTACTTTTCTTACTCTGACTGTTCATTCATTAACAAGATTGAACACGTTCTTCATTTACATTTTCCATTCCCTTTTTCCTGCTGAAAACTAAATATCTTCTTGCGTTTAACTCCAGTTTTATTCACAGTCCATGTGTTACTCAGTTTTGATGACAATGATGATGACGATCAGGAAGAGAAGGCAGAGGAGAAGAAGAGGAGGAGGAAGAAGAAGAAGAAGAAGAAGAAGAAGAAGAAGAAGAAGAAGAAGAAGAAGAAGAAGTTATGATGATGACAGTGATGATGATGATGATGAAAATATTTTAATTTACTCTAACTTTTATAAAGAATTTAAATATTTCCTTCTAGTATATGTTAGGATTTTATTCCTGTACTGAGTATTTAGCACATTTACTGCTGACTTCCATGTATGTCATGCACCTGGAAACTGAACCTGATGTTGCTGTGGATTCAGGCACCTGCTTCCTTGCAGATCACATTTCTAAAATTTCACATTTTATGTAAATAATACTCTGTTTGATGTCATCCACCCCTTGACAGCCCACATCAAGAGCTTTGAGAATTATGAATTCTTGCTCAGGTTTAGAAAACACAAATTCTACTCACATCTGTGCTCACAGCTTGAAGACTGGTCACAGTTCAGGTTTATCTCAGAACCAGCTCCACAAAACACACAATATTCAATAGAGAGGCGAGTTTACAGCTTGTCTGTCGCAATGTTTCATTCATGTAGTACAATGAAATGGAAGATATAATCACAGTAAAAGTGCAGACCTTAAATCCCCTTATTAATCCTAAAGGCCTTGACCTACACAAATTTAAAGAGCTGCAGTCTTCATGCAAAGATCTCTACACTCCTGGAATGAGAAACGAGCAGAGAGGCCCCATAAAGATCCCAGCTGATGCAAAAAGAGAAAGAGAGAAAGAGAGAAAGAGAGAAAGAGAGAAAGAGAGAAAGAGAAAGAGAGAGAGAAAGAGAAAGAGAAAGAGAGGGGAGGGGAAGGGAGGGGAGGGGAGGGGAGGGGAAGGGAGGGGAGGGGAGGGGAGGGGAGGGGAGGGGAGGGGAGGGAAGGGAAGGGAAGGGAAGGGAAGGGAAGGGAAGGGAAGGGAAGGGAAGGGAAGGGAAGGGAAGGGAAGGGAAGGGAAGGGAAGGGAAGGGAAGGGAAGGGAAGGGAAGGGAAGGGAAGGGAAGGGAAGGGAAGGGAAGGGAAGGGAAGGGAAGGGAAGGGAAGGGAAGGGAAGGGAAGGGAAGGGAAGGGAAGGGAAGGGAAGGGAAGGGAAGGGAAGGGAAGGGAAGGAAGGGAAGGGAAGGGAAGGGAAGGGAAGGGAAGGGAAGGGAAGAGAAGAGAAGAGAAGAGAAGAGAAGAGAAGAGAAGAGAAGAGAAGAGAAGAGAAGAGAAGAGAAGAGAAGAGAAGAGAAGAGAAGAGAAGAGAAGAGAAGAGAAGAGAAGAGAAGAGAAGAGAAGAGAAGAGAAGAGAAGAGAAGAGAAAGGGGGGGGGGAAGAATAACATTAAATTCTGACTGACTCTGATAGAGGTAAGCTTAATCTATTTTTTTCTTAGAGGTAAGAAAGAGGTTTAATGAGTCTCAGATAGAAACTCTGCCAGATCAAGTAAGAAGATATCCTTTTATGTCTGCAACAACATGGGAAGGAGGAAAATTAAGGCACAATTTGCCATTTGTCTGCAAGGTCAGCCTCTGTATTTAATGAAGCCTGCTCACTTTAATTGTTCTTCCTGTAGAATTTTGCAGCCCTATGGAAAAGTACAGGCACATTTTACACCAAAACTGGCCTTTTGCAGGACAGAGGAGGTGTGATCATGAGGCAAGAGCTACAATTCCTGTAAATAATGATTGCTAACAATAATAATTATTAGCAAAACATTACAGTGTTCTCTGTGCTTTAAACTACAATATATTTCTATCCCATCATTCTTTTAATATTAGGACAACACACTTGAGCAAATAACAACCCTTTTCTGATGCTATTGGTGTGAAAGCATCAAAGTGGAGATAAAAAAAAGATCTGTGTTGTATTCCAAATACACTTTGCCCTCTGATGAGCCCAGCCTGCCATGACAGCTTTTCCATTTTATTTTTGTGTCACTTTCAAGTTATGCTTGCCCAGGGGATTTCACCAGCTGAGAGCACATCCATGAAGCATACCTTGGTATTGATCTGAAATTCCTGTCTCAGGGATAAGACTTTTAAGACCAAGGTCATGAAAAAAAAAACACTTGAAAGAAAAAAAAAAAAAATCTGTAAGACAGAGTGTTTTTGAACATCCACATTTTCATGACATTGGTGTGCTCGTGTGAACAAATAAAATCTGTCAGTGCACAAAAATGTCATTATTTCTGCCCTACCTTCATACTCACCGAGTCTTAATATGAAGTACTTAAAGTAATGTGGACCATGAGAAGAAAGAAAAGATAGATCATCTGTTCTTGGAAAACTATGTATAATATGTTATTCTAAAAGTCCTGCCTAGTAATGCTTGAAATAAAAGAAACTTGTGAGGGAGCTTATGAAAAAAACCAAAAAAAACCAAGAAAAATATATACCCTCAGTCTTTTTGTCCTTTCTGCAAAGTCATAAGGTAATTCTCAGATATATATATGTGTGTATGTAAAAATAAATATAAATCCACTGAAGTAAAATCCTTAACTATTCCAGACAGGCAAAACTGATTGAAAAGTAGCCTGAAAGGTACTTAAAATAACCTTATACAAAAGATGACTAGATTACATTTAAATAAATTAATACAAATGGGATTTAACAGTAGTGTTCTTCTTCACTGTTGTTTTTAGATTATTACTGTGGCTGTTTTTCAGAAATTTTCAATACTATATTACTGTTGAAATGACTTAAGGATCTAAAATTGAGATTGGAGATATTTGGAGACTGTAATAACTTGCAAACATACACTAGCTAGTGTGAAAAAAAGTTTAGCAATGTGGATTTCAGAGAGGTGACAAGCAGAGATTATACTGTTATTATATTGTCAAAGGAACAATATATTCCACATTCTCCCCTATTTTCTTATTTCTGCATTTCATATTTGGGTTGGTTTCTTCGTAATTATTAATCGCTGTCTGTTTATCAGCATCTCCCCCTCAATAATAACTTTTGATTCTTCCCAGTTTCACAGATAATAGAGGTCTTATATGTTATTATGTTTTTTATTATTTACAGAAATAGGAAGGAGATGAGAGGAGATGGGCTGGAAATACTTTGGACGTGAAGAAAGCTGAGCTCATGCACTGCTGGAGATGGGAAAAAAGGAGAATTTATAATTGCACAACCCAAGAATAAAACTTGAACAGTTCTTTGCAACTGCTTAAACATGAAAATCAACCACCAACAGTAGCTCTGTCCTTAGGAAAGATGGGTTCATTTTACCCAGCTCTTAGAGAACATTAATTCTCCCCTAGTGGGATTTACTGGTTCTACCTGTACCAATAAACCAAATAGGTCAAGGCTTTTTTCTCTGTCTGGAATGGACAAGTTACACAGGTTTCATTCATTAAATTAAAATTTCTGTCCTCCCAAAATATACCTGAGCTGGTATCATTTAATGGGACTCTCCTACGCCCAGGAGTTTCTTGGGAGAGTGCTGGCTGTGACAGATCAAAACTTGCCCCCATCTCAATGAGTCAAAAAACCCCAGTGCATGGCAGCGGCTGAGCTGTGTCCTTGTCCTTTTGTGTGTACTGGTGTGTAGATTATACCATTGTGTCGTCCCAAATTTAGTTATCTCAGCATAAATCTCACCTGCATAAGCTCTATCTCTGTGTTATTAATTACTTGATGTAAACTTAACTGCCTCTGCATCTGCAGCATTACAGCAAGTGCAAGGGAACCTAACTCTGCTGACTTAGATTTTTCAGCTTCTTTAAATCAAAGTCAGTGGCACCTTCCATCCCTGTTGTCTTCTGAGCACAGACAAATCTGTTCCAATGTTCTCTCTTCAGCTTTCTGGAAAGTTCTTAAGTTTACTTAAGTTTTCTTCCTTTCTTCCTTCCTTTCTTTCTTTCTTTCTTTCCTTCCTTCCTTCTTTTTCTCTTTCCTTCCTTCTTTCTTTCTTTCTTTCTTTCTTTCTTTCTTTCTTTCTTTCTTTCTTTCTTTCTTTCTTTCTTTCTTTCTTTCTTTCTTTCTTTTTCTTTCTTTTCTTTCTTCCCCCTCCCCCCATGAATCATAGAATTGCTCTTATATTTGTTTCAAATTAGATCCACCTGACCATATCTGATTAAATGCAATTTCACCTTTCTCTCCCTTTCCCTCTTTTAGAGATTCCTAATCTCAAACCTACCAAGAGGATGTGATCAGTGGCATCATTTTCCCTGCTGGGTGGGTAGGGTTGGCAAGAACATTTTAATGTTTTATCTGGATTTGGAAAAGTTGTTTGTTTGCTTGCTTGTTGGTTTGTTTGTTTGTTTGATTCCAGAGCCTGAAGAAGCTGAACTCAGGGTTTTTACCAGGCTTTAGGTATCATATTGCTCTGCAGCATTTCCAAGTCTGAGCTGAGTTGTTCAGCTTCAAGGGATTGCAGGTATTGCCAGGAATGTCCTGAAAAAAGGGTCTCTAAACTCACTTTCAGTGTTATTTCTCACCAAATATTATGGCATCCAGCAGGTTCATAATTGCACACTGATGAATTCTGCACTGATGAATTCCCTGGATTGCAGCAATTACTGTTGTGCCCGTGGGAGACCTGACATTTTCCAGAGGAGAGCAGGAGAGCTCATGTGCACTGTTCTCTGTCCCAGTCTGATCTTGAGCTTCCACGTTTGGAAGCACACTCTGGAATCCCCTTTTGCTGGAAGCAGAGGGACTACTCTGCCATTAAAAAAAATACTGTTAAAAAAAAAAAAAAAGTTAAAAAAGGAGGTGTGATTAAATAAAAATACAAAGTAAACTTTTTTAAGGCTGTGATTTCCTTTAAATTAAATTTTAAATATATTGTCAATTGCTTGGATATATTTATTTACAGAAATTCCTTCACTGAAAACAACAGAATGAGTAAAAGCCAAGTGTTTGTGTGTTTATTTCCTTGCACCCCTCAAAACGTGTGAAACACACTCCATGATTCCTGCCAGGATTTCTGACATATGCAGCCTATTTCAAAGAGTAGCTATATTTTAAAATAGTCCATGATATACATATAACTTACGTGTAGTCACAGCTGATACAATGGGATTATATACATGATTACTCGTGCAGTGGAATCTTTCTGCTGTGCCATGCACAGATGATAAAGTAAGAAGGATTCAGATTACTCATTTTTTTTTTCTTTCAAGCAGCACCTTTCCTGAGCCACAAATACATGGTTTAGTAGTAATTGATTTTCTCTGGTAGGGTGCATGGATTACATCCCAGCAATAGAAAAGTAGTGTTAAACTGTCAGTTATGCTAAATATCAGTTTTCATTGTCACAGCGGTTTTGGGCTTCTTGCTAAGATTATTTTCATCAATAAATATGTAGTTTTGCTTTGATCTATATTCTTTAACCTTCTTTTCCTTCATCTTTATTCAGCTTCCCATACACTAGCAATAAGACCATCAGCTCTGATTATTTTTATTTTTACCACACTTTATATAATGCTTTACTGGACATTTTTTTTTTACACTGAAGATGCTTTTCTTGCTGTGTGTTGATTAATCATGTTTCATACTATTAGCTCCCCCTCAGCATTTCACACTTTGTGCTCAATAGATAAAGTATATCATAAACTGCATTATCAGTGCTCAGATAAACATGTCTATCTTTTACTAGCTATATTATTAACACTCTAGTTTCCATTTCTGCACTTACAGCTGCTGTTATGAATATGTTTGCTGTTTTTCATAGTGGTACTTTCCTTGTTGATTGGGTAGGAGTTTATTTCAATATGTTCAGATTACCCCAGAAGTTTGTGGTTTTGTGTTCTTTACCTAATTACTTCAGATTGTTAATATAGCACATCATTTGTAATCATACAGCTTCAGTGATCACTAAAGATTGGCATTTAGTGTGACACCTTTATGGTTTAATATCTGTGTCCTTTAATAACTTTCCTTTTACTTCACTTTTTCATTTTATCAGATTTTATAGTTTAGCTTTACTGGTGTTTCTTTCAAAATGCTTGGGTATGCCAAGGAATTATCAAATGCCCAAGGAAATATCTGATAAATAAGCAGATTTTTTTTCATTTTTTTTTTAAATTTCTTGATAAAAATTCTATTGACCTGGAGATTCTCAATGCAAAATGCACTGTAGGATTTGTATTTCTGCTATTGCTCATCCTTATCTGTTCCTTTTCATCAGAAAATTTAGATAATTTCTTGTTTTATGAAGCTGATATTTAACATTTGTTCATACTCATCTGTGGGTGATTCACTTTCAAGTCTTCGGTCTCACTCCTTGCACTCTCCAAGTTCTGATCCACCCAGCAATGGAAGTGTTTCCAAGACTTCTGGTAAAGCTGGGCTTGAAAACTCATTATGGACTTCTCTTGGTTGTTCATGCAGTTCTAAAGCAAGAGAAGCCTCATTTCTGCATTCAAAAGGGGAAGAGTGGCACCTATTTCTTTTTGTTTCATGTTTTTTGCCAAAGAGCATCAATTTACACTTATTCTATTGGAATAGCAATGTGTCATTTCTGATTACGCGTCTCAGACTCTTGAGATTTTCCTCCCACCTCTGATATGATAAAATGAAGCACAGTCCAATGTCTGTCAAGGTGGACCATCTTTTGGGATGAAAAGGTCTCAAATTCAGGATTCTAAGTGTGCGTGCTAATTGCTTAATTTGCTATCATGTCTTTCCTCAGGTATTCCACTTAGAAAAAAACATCTTCACACCACCAGCACTCCAAATGCAACTTTTCCATTGTTGCTTAAATATCTAAATGTCTTTTCTGCCTCAAGAAGGAGCTGGAGCTGCTGGAGCCAGGCCAGAGGGGGCTCCAGGATGAGCAGAGGATGGAGCAGGAAACGTGGAGAGAGACAATTGCCAAGGGATGGAGGGACAGGACCCAGGCAATGGCTCCCAGGGCCAGAGGGCAGGGCTGGATGGGATCTTGGGAATTAGGAATTGTTCCCTGGCAGGGTGGGCAGGGCTGGCACAGGGTGGAATTCCCAGAGCAGCTGTGGCTGCCCCTGGATCCCTGGCAGTGCCCAAGGCCAGGTTGGACACTGGGGCTGGAGCACTGGGACAGTGGGAGGTGTCCCTGACATGGATGGGGTGGGAATGGATGGGATTTGGGGTCCCTCCCAACACAAAGAATTCCACGATTTATGATTCTGTATCCCAATGTTTCTTTTCAGTAACCACTTCCTAGATGTTATATTATGAGTAGTCTTGACTTCTACTCCCTTCTCAGAAGAGATTCCTTATGAAGTCCTGTTTCATGTTTGAAATTCATGTCTCTTGACCACGCCGTTCTTGGGGCTTTTTCCCACATGAGGCTTTAAGCACCACATTAAGCTTTCTTGGTTTAGCAATTCCCTCACTTCTGAGTGAGCTTCCTTTTTAAATCTTGGTGCTGTTTTGTTATTCTAGTTGTCAGTTATTGGTAAAACATTATAGACACCGTGGCAGAAGAGTCAGTCAAATAGAATTTCCTGCAAAATAGGAGTCTCACACCTCACTGGTGATATTCATGGCTGGGGCACAGTTTTGTTTCCTATCTGCTGTCCCCACCTGGTTGGTTGGTTGGTTGCTCTTGTTCCTGTAGAAACTACAACAGTTTCTGGCTCACCAGAGCCATTCCCGTTCTCTCAGGCTGTTCCCCTAGAGCCAGATTGAATTTCTTCATCAGGACAGTTCTGCTTCAAATCTCCTAATACTGTTAAAGAAAGGAGTACATTAGGCTCATTACTTTTTCTCAAGAAAATGTTGCTTTACTGCAGGGGGAAAGAATTTGGTAAACATCATTAAAAGTATATTTTAAAGTTGTTGTTTTTTGGGGTTTTTTTTTTTGTTTTGTTTTTTCCCTTGGCATACCTTCATAAGTGTAACATTTTCATATCCTTTTAATTGAGCTTGCATAAAAAAAGGTTGAAAAAAATAACTGCTGTGTATGTTTATATATATATATATCTGATAAATGTATATACATATATTTTTATATATTATATATATATATCTTTCAGCATTTTCTGGGGCTGTTCTTTGCCAGTTGAAAATGATTGCTGAAGGGAGTAACACAGTGAAATGAAGTAAAATAAAACAACTTGTTAAATCAAAAGTATAGTTATTTCAATGACAGTTGGGTTGAACTGAGATTATGTTCATACAGTCTGACTTATGTTTATTTTTTTGACTAATTGAAGAAAGTAGTTAGAAAACAGGTTTAGACTTATGTCAATGGCAGACAGTGCTCATAGTTAGTATCATTTTGTGACTAGAATTAATTCTGTGTTAGTCAAAGGAATGTTTTTGCTAGTTTGCTGTGAGTACTACCTTGATATTTTACAAAAAAAAAGATGGAAAAAAGGAAAATATTTAAAAAATTCGTGAGGACCTCTCTTAAAAATCACAGTATTGTTTGAGAACTCAAACAGTACAATCTGTATATTACCATCACTCACAAAACCCTATTCAATCAGTTCAGTTACATCATTCCATCATCATTAATGGTCCATTACCTTTACTGTGTTTTCAAACCACTGGTTTCAGGCAGCCAAACTTCACTACTGGAAAATCTCTTTTTAAATCTTCATCACCCAGTTCAACATATTCCAATCTGACACATTAACACATCAGAAAGCTTTATTGCCTTATTATCCAACTAGCAGGGGGGGAAAAAAATTGTAATTCACACATCCATAGGATGAATTAAATCTAATGGTGTGAACTCCCTGCTAGGAAAACCTCTCAAGGCACTCAGCTCCTTTCTCCTAAAATCTTTCATACACTCAATACTTGTTAACATTAGAGATTAAACTAATCATGAGTTCCCTCATCAAAACCTCTCCTCAGAATTATCTAAATATCTCATATTCTTGATTGTGGTTTTCTATATAAATAGTAAGAAGGAAGGGAATACCCTTTTTTTTCAGAGGGCAGTGTAGACTGACCTGAGCAGTATGACCATGTGAAGCAAGGAAAGAGAATTCCTCAGATGTGATGGCAAGGTGCCTTCGGGTGAATATATTGAAGCGAGCTCTGAAAATACTTCAGGATCTACTCCTACAATTAAAAAAAAAAAAAAAAAAAAAAAAGAAAAGGAGGATTTTGGATTGCTTGCTGTTAAGAACAAATAGGCAAGAAGTTGGCAAAGTTGATATTTTTTATGACAGTTGAAGATAATTTGGAATTTATCTTTTCTGCCATTGTGTGGATTGTTTCTGATGGGGAAGAGCAGGTACCTGCTGACTCCCTCAGAGTGCCACCCTCACTGCACCCCTCTCTTTTGAGATCCTTCTGTGAATTTCCTCTACATTCTCCCTATATTTTCACTGTTCATCCCATCTATTAAGGCATTTGTTATTTAACTTCCCCTCCTTGCTTTCCTCCTCCTTCCCTTCACCTTATCTTCTCTTTCATCCCTTTCTTGCACTTTATCCTTTCATGCAATCCATCATCTTCTCCCATCAGTTCTCTAGCCAGGAAAATAATTTTTTTAAGCTCTTTTACAGACAGATGCTTTGTATATCAAGAAATACAACCAAAAAGAACTTGCCTCAGCCCTGCTGCTAAAATACCAGAAATTTCATGTACAGAAAACTAGGGCAGAAAGCACAAAGAGCATTTCTCTTAAGGTACTGCTGTGTTGTTTGCTTTCTTTTTCCTAAATCCTATTGCTCCTTATATTGCTCACAACTCATGTTGCTAGTACTCTGCAAAAATTTCATTGTCTCTGAAAAGGAAGAATAAATTCATTCCCTCCTGATTGACATACAAATTTTAAAAAATTACAAATTTTCTAGCTCCAGTAAAATATTTTATACTAGATTTCTTCCTTTATTTTTTCATGGGTTCTTTTTGTAGTTTTATTAGTGTCCTTCACCACTATGATAAATTTTCTGTTTTGCATATATATTTAAGCCATGGGCAGGTATAATTCCAGACATGTAAGATGAAATTTATTTAAAAAAAAAAAAAAAAGAAATTAAAATCAGTGTCTCACTGTTTGAATTTGTACCTTTTCATGTGACCTTTACTGAATATGTTCAAAGTTCAAACCTTTAAGCTCCCATGGCTGCTGCTTGTGAGGAACCAAACCCACAAAGTGTCCTGGCTGCTGCCCACATTTGAGTGCCCCCAAAATTTCCATGAGGTTTCCTCATTCCACAGATCCTGGGGGAAAAAATGCTCAGATGCTGCCTGAAGGAACAGATCCCAAATCCCCAGATCTGGGAGCTTTCAAAATCCCAGCTCCCCAGAGCTTCTTCATTGATGGAGGACAACATGGGAACCACTGACAGATGGCAAACCTCGTTATAGAAGTTTCAAGTTTAACACAGTAAAAATTAAAGGAAAGAAAAAGAAGAATAAAAAGAAAAAGGAAAAAAGAAAAGGAAAAAGAAAAAGACAAAAAAGAAAAAGAAAAAGAAAAAGAAAAAGAAAAAGAAAAAGAAAAAGAAAAAGAAAAAGAAAAAGAAAAAGAAAAAGAAAAAGAAAAAGAAAAAGAAAAAGAAAAAAAAGAAAAAGAAAAAGAAAAAGAAAAAGAAAAAGAAAAAGAAAAAGAAAAAGAAAAAGAAAAAGAAAAAGAAAAAGGTATAGCAATGCCTAGTGGTAACTCATACATACTCATACAACATGGTAAAATTTATGACTTGAATATATTTGCACTTTGGACAGTAAAATTTATTTTTAGTAATATTTATTTTCTTGCTTCCTCCAGTCCTTCCTCTCTCATCTGTATCAAAATCACACAAGACCATCTAAAGAACTAAATCAGGAGAGCTTAATATGTCAGTGTTTTCATTGAAATAATATAAATTTTTTTTCTAATGGTTGACCTTTTACTGTTGAAAGCACAAGGCTTTCAGTTTAAATTTGTCTTTCCTTTCACACAGTTTTCATGAATAAAATTAAAGATGGGCAAAATAATTGCCTAACCCACGTGCCAGAGTTACAAATTCTTTAAAAGAGACATGAAAATGGAATAGTTGGGGATGGGGGAGCTGTACAGGGAAAGAGATGGAGGGAAACAGTGGATTTTGTGTGGAATGATATCAGACTTCTGCATTTCTGTAGAAGTTCAGTAGCTGTGCCAGAACGTCGGGACCTGCTCAGTTTCTGGATGCCCAGTGCAACACTGCATCTCCTGTATTCAAAAACATCCTCAGCACTCATTGTCCCTTATTTTTGATCTGATTTCCACAAGAATAAAACATAAGCCTCCGGGCTGGGAAAGGCAGAAAGTCAGGATAAAACATACAGATCCTGATTTTGATTTATTTTTCAAACTAAAATAATGCATGGCAGAGGTACGGGAATGGAGACAAAAAAACCTGTCTGGCAGGAGCCTCCAGAAGTTTAATTAGCTTGAACTTGTAAAGATCCCCTCCAGTCTCCCACCAGTCTCCCACTTTCTCAAAGACTACTCAAAGACTACTCTCCACGAGGTGTAACCTTCATCTGTACAACCTCTTTCCCACATGTGTTCTCTTGAACTCCAGCTGCATGTTTTGAACTCCAGGCAAGATGTGACAGCACATGAAATTTATTTAACGAATTGGGCTTTCTGAATGAAGTGATTTTTTTGAGGCAGCACTTGAAATTTTTATTCCTGTGTGAAATAAAATTGCAGAAATTTGAATTCCTCCATCAGCAAGACCTCTAATAAGCCACAGTGGAACCTTGCAATAGGAATTAATTCATTCTTTTCCTGTTATTTTATTGCTGTTCCTCCTGGCGTCTAGGAAATACATCTCTTTTAAAAATCAGCTTTAAATGTGCATTTGCAGTTAAGTGCAGTGATTACACAGAATGTGTCAGAAAACAACAAATCTGTGTGATTGATATTCAGAGGTTTCTTCTGTTGGATGGCAAATACTCAGCCCATGAGTATTGGGGTTTTTTCCCACTCCTGTTACTCTTGGCATAGCCAGCTCCTCACTGATGCAAAGCTTTTAGGGGTATACCAAAAAAGTGGAATAGAATTAAATTGCCATGCCTGGCATCCTCTGTCATAATGAAAAGTGGGAGCACCAAATTCCGTGAGAGAAACTGCAAAAGGTGTCAGGCTGGGGTTCCCCTAGGTGTAGGGTTAAACAGGAGCAGCTGCAATGTCCAGTATGTACTTTAAGATTATTTATTTTTTTTTCCTGGGGATTTAGACTTGAACAAGCTGGTAGCTTGGAGCTTTGGGGAGAAAAGTATTTTATTTCAGTGTGTGCTAAAAATCTGTGAGAGCTTTACCCCGGGTGGAGAGTATTCACCTCAACAACAGGCAGCAGGAAGGATTGAGTTGATATTTGTTTCTTTTTCCATTGGGGATTTGTGTTGGGAGAAAAAAAAAAAATGCCTACAAAATTTATTATTTTTTATTAAAGAACAGCCACGAGTGGGGGACAAGTCTGCAAGCAGAACAGAAGTTTCTGGAGGCATTTTAAATCTTGAATGGCTTTTTTTCTTATATAAGAAACCTATTGCTTAATATCCCTGAGCAACAAGGCTACAGATTTTGCTTCTCAAACGAAAAGATGCTTAGTTCAGTTTTATAAAATCAAAATAAAGTTCCCACAGAAGGCATTAAGTGTATGCAATAATAGATGTGGAACTTAAGTTGGCTTGCTCCATCTTATGTTTCATCAACAACAGCAATCCAGAAACTTGACAGCCATCCTAAAGACAGATAATTCATTAAATTTGTACATATATTGCCAAGAGGAAAGAAGACAGACACAGAAAACTCCAGGCATGGACATATGGGCTTCTAATCAGGATTCTTGTGGGAATAACTATTCTCTAGAACCAAGGTATTTTATCTTAATGGAAGAGCTTTTTTTAAAAAAAGGGAGGTGAAGCAGTGTTTCTGCATCAAAATATTTCAATTGCTGTATGCTGATGTGAGCATGGAGGTTGAATCAAACACCAAGTGAAACTGATTTTGTGAGTGACTGAGACCTCACGCAACAGAAAAAAAAAAGCAGAGTAAGGGCTGTAAACTGGTGCAAATTAACAAATACATTTTGGGGTAAATACTAAACTGCAGTATATATGGATTTTCTCCTTTAATTCTCTTGGAATTTGGATGGTTGGGTTGGGAGTGTACAAAGGAAGATGTACCTGGAGCAGGAAATTACCAGAAAATAGCTTAAGTGAGTTGCTGTGTTGTGCTGTGGAAAGCTCAAGTGTTAAAAAGAGGTCTTTTAAGACTCTTATAACCCAAATCATTCTACAGCCCTATGATAGAGACAAAAAGAGATAAAAACAGACATGAAGAAAGACAATTTGCTGGGAATATAATAAAAGACCTAGATAAAGCAATTTTCCTCACTCTCCTCAGTTCCATTTCCTATGGGACATTTTACTCCTTGTTTATTTCTCAATATGGAGCTACATTTCTGTCATAAAAAAAACACATGCCCTGGCAGTGTGTCACGAATGGAATATCTGAAAGGTTAATGTCTGCTTCCATTTGAGCAGAGAAAGTGAACACTCACAGATTTAAAGGCCCAGAAAACCAAACCAAACCAAACCAAACCAAACCAAACCAAAGCAAAAGGAAAAAAAAAAGCCACCACAGACAAAAAAAAAAAAAAAAGAAAAAAACCCCAAAAGAAACAAACAAATAAAACCACACACACCAAAAAAAAAAAAAAAAAAAAAAAGAAAAGTGATCCTGATGTTTTTTCCTCCAGCTTCAAAGGATGATTTCTTAAAGGAACAGTTTTTGATAAGCATGGCAACATTTCAACAGAAGAAATATGGGGGTGATAGTTGCAGGGGGGGGGAAAAAAGAGCTCCCTAAAATAAACTAGTTAATCTGCTTCACTGTTTTGCAAAGGATGTAGGTTGAAATTTCCAGGTTCTTACATTTCCTTATTTCTGTATTTCTACTTATCATAGCCTGGCATTAGGCAATCTCTGCAGATGCCTATCACTTTCTGGTTTTTTAGTAGGCTGGGATTTATTGAGATGAAAGTGACTGGGAGAGATGTATCACCAGATGTACTTTCTGCTGAATTTGAAGTGCTAAATTAGATATATAGATATATAGATAGATAGGTATATAGATATAGATAGATAGATAGATAGATAGATTAGATATATCTATCTTCTCTGACCTTCAGAATATTAGGCTGCTCAATGTAATATAACATGATTACCTGTATTTTTCAGCATGTTATGAGGAGAAAGAGCAGGGTTTGCCACCTGCTAAAATACGTTCTTTGTAAGAGAAAATTTTATACAAACTGTTAAGAAAGAAGGCTAAAATTACGTTAGGAACAAAAATATAATTCTTCTTATAAAAATGGGGGCAAATGAGATAGTCTCCTGTTCACAGATTCAGAAATAATTTAAGAAATGAGAGCAGGAAAAGCGAGGGTTTTTAGTGCAACACCAGAAAAATTCTGGGCAGGACCACTTAATTTTTCGTATTTAATTAAATTGGGACAATATGTCATCTTTTGTCCTTATTTTCATCCCACTATTCAAGGAAACAATTGATTAACATATGGTTCTGCACTGACTGAGAAAATGAAAGTTTTTAATCTGCAAATTTACATCCGTAAAAACACACCAGAGGACATTTGCAGTGGAAACCTGCAATTTGCTTTACAAGGAAGTTATTTCTCTTTGCAGAAAGATGAAAGCATTACATGGCTTTAAGCACATACACGTATGAAGATATTCATGCTATAGTTGTCCACATATGTAAATTAAGCACATAAGTGCATTAAGCACTGCTTTGCAATAATGTAATCTACAGTTTTAATAAGAAAAATAAATCTTGACTGAAAAGGGCTATAATTTCCCTCTGGCTGAAAGCCAGGACCAAGATTAGGAATCCAGGGTTTGCAGTTCTCAGACCACAGCTCAATCCATCAGACTCTGTTGTCTCAAAACACCACTCAGAGCCAATTCATTAAAGCCAATATTATTTTGTGCACTTCAGAAATGCAGTTTTGGAGGTTTCACAACGATATAAGCAAAAGCACTTTTAAATTAAAATGTTTATGCTCTTTTCATTTGCATATAGGTCAATCTCTTGAATAATGCATATTCTCTTCTACTGATTATCAGGAGTCTACCTAGAGTCTCCTCCTGGATAAATTAAGTGAATCTTGAAAGCCCACAGAAAGAAAAAACAGACAGCTGCTTTAAAACTTCTTTTCCCCAAGAATTATTTTGCTGACAAGTAAAAATGAACGCGTTAGATGCCTAAAAGTGTCTCCTGTCAAAAATAAACTGTTTTGCATTCCGGCATAGATTTTTCTGAAATCTGTTATGTGATTCTAATTTATGTATTTTTGTAGGAGGGATGAGAAATAATTTCACACACTTACTCACAGGTTATTTATTGATCATTTCAAATAAACACCTTCACAATAAAGTTTTGCAAAAGTAGTCTGGAAGTGAACAATCAATGTATAAATATAAAAGGAAACCCTACAGATATAAGTAAACACATATATAAAGCTGCAAAACCTCTCCTGAATTATGTATTGAATTGAAGTGACTTTACTGAAGCCTGGTACTGGAGGTCTGTGCTGGCATAAAAATTAATGTAAGGGTGAAGTCTAAAATAAATAACATCTTGGCTGTGTTTGTTATGCTCTCTCCCTGCAGGTGTCAGAAGTTTGACCTGAAGAATACAGTTTGTAAGTTAAAAAAATAAATATTCTATGAGAGGAACCTCTAATTAATAGGAGCTTACATATTTTCCAAATACCCAAATTAATTTATCAAACACTCCAGTTGTGGGTGTTTCCACAATGATGGTCATTTGCTGAGACACAACAGAGGACTCCCCCTCCCTTTAGGTTACAGGTCAGAAAATCATTAAAACTGTGTCCCCACAATTCCTCAAGCTCCCTTACCGGACCCTTACATGGTTTGGTTTCATTCCTAAGATTGATTGAGGGAGAGAAAATCAACCAAAAACATTTAAAGGGAAATCTCTTTTATTTTTTTCTTCTAATTGCGCCTTGTTGTCGTTAAAGACCATCTGTTAACCAAGAACAGATTTCTAATCTAAAGCTAAGCAGGATATCCTCAAATTGTCAGGGCTGCCAGAGGCAGCACGAGCAGCAATGGCCAGCGAAGAAAGCCCAGGCAGCTGCAGCCCAGCAGCAGCAAGAACTTCTCTCCATGGAGGGGCAGAGCCCTGGAACAGCTGCCCGGGGAGGGCCTGGAGTGTCCCTGTCTGGAGCCAGCCCAGCCCAGCTGGACACGTTCCTGTGCCCCTGCTCCAGGGGACCCTGCCAGGGCAGGGGATGGATGGACCAGAGCATCTACAGATGTCCCTTCACACCCACCCGCCCTGGCATTCCGTGATTCTGTAAATTCAGATCTGCTGTCCATCAGATTGCATCAATAACATGTCTTATCTATAGCTACTCACCAAACTTTTACTACAAACTCTGTTTAGGGGACAGAAATAATTTTGTTTATGTGGACATGAAACCACTAGCGAAATTTTGGTTCTTTTATTTTTTAATTTATTTAAAGGTTTTCTTGGGGTTTGTTTGTTTTTGGTTTTGTTTATTTTGGTTTTGTTTTTGTTGTTGTTGAGTTTTTTTGAGGCACTGGTGGTATGTGTGAATTGAATTTCTGCTTATGTTCCAATGCTCTACTTCCTGTTACTATGTACAATAACATGTGATGCCTCTCAAACCTGATAATTTCATAATATCAAATTTTGGATACTACAGGGGAGCATCTTTACCCTCACAGTGAGGGTGGTGAGAACCTGGCACAGGGTGGAATTCCCAGAGCAGCTGTGGCTGCCCCTGGATCCCTGGCAGTGCCCAAGGCCAGGTTGGACACTGGGGCTGGAGCAGCCTGGGACAGTGGGAGGTGTCCCTGACATGGATGGGGTGGGATGAGATGAGCTCTAAGGTCCCTTTCAACCCAAAAATTTTCTGTGATTATTTGGTTCTATGATTTTGTGTTTTCAAAAAGTCTTTATGCATTTGATTTCCCTTAAAACACAGATTTTAAAGATATAAATCATTAGAACACTGGCACCATCCATTCAAGGTGCAAAATCCATTCTGTCTTGGAGAAGGATTGAGAAAAGAAATCTGGAAATGCAAATATGATACATACATAAACATCCTGCACACCCTCATGATAAAATACTAAATAAGGATTATATAAAGATAAATAAGGAGAATATAGGAGAAAATTTAGTCACTTAACCCCATTGTTGAATAGAATTAATAATATCCAGAGCTGGAATGGACACACAAGAATCACCCTGTACCATGCGACAAAGTCGTCCATGAAGTATTCAAGGCAGAAGAATAAAATAATTCCCAGAAATGTGTAATTAGCCTACCAATATTACATGCATCAGTGTTTAAAAGGAACATGTGAAGCAAAACATTTTGTTCATTATAGTGCACTGTTGAAAACTGTTCTGCACCAAATAACTCCAGATTAAAGCTCATTAACTGAAAATGTAGAAAAATAACAAGTAGCTAAGGGTGATATAATTTTTAATGTTTTGGATATTCTTAGGCTTCAGCAATGTCTCCTTCCATACAATGCATTCTAATTTATACTCCTCAAAATAGGTTTCCAGCTTGCATAACACTGATTCTTTAATTAAAATAAATAAATAAAAATCCTGCAGAACAAATGTAGACAGATCTTTAAAATCCTTGATGAGCCAAACAGTTATTAAAAAAACCCAAAAAAACAACCACATTGAACATAATGGGCTACTGTATATAATCTGTGAGATTTGTGAAAAAAATCCTTTTGTTACCCTTTAAGTTCTTGTAGCAGGCACATTTACAGCAAGAATTAACATTTAAAAACTGCCAGCAATTGAGATGAAATTGTGAAAATACTTAAATTTGACCTTTAATGTTCACAGGCTGCTCCTTCTTGTATCAAACACTACCATTTCAGAGTGAATTTCCAGAATTCTGTGGTGGTCTTCAGGCTTCAGTACAGTAACAATTTTCTAGTATCAGTATCTTGGTTGAAATCGAACCAGCTTCAAGTAATTATAAAATACAAAATCCAGTGATTTCAATATAATCAAAATACTTTTGTTCCCAGTTTTGCTGCTTTTAAACAACTCATTATACCTCTATGTAACAATAGGCCCACCTCTAAAATTACTATATTTTGCCCTCTGAGTATTAAGAGAAAGAAGAGGGGAGAAAATAAAATGGCATCTCAACATCTTGTGCTAAAAATCTCTATCAGTATGTTCTGGAGAAAATGACAAAGCTGTTGTTAAAAATTCTCTCAAAATTGGACAAATCAGCAAGCCAACACCTTCCTGCTTCTCAGGCAAGGATGCATTTCTGAGATAAAACACGTAAATGCCTGTTAGTTATTTTATTTAACATCTACATGCACATGATCTCCTGGACAGGCATCTGCTGTAAAATGCTTCTGATTCTGATCAACTGCTCTCCACTCTGCAGCTGAGTAGGAGCCTTGAAGAAGAACATGAGGTGGAGATAATCAATTCACAGGCCATGCACATACTTGAAAAAGACACTATTCACCACGAAAGCTCGGCTAGAATATTTATGAAATTGCAAGCGCTGCTGCCATGCTCAAGTAGATTTCCTTCTAATACTCAGTAATCCCTGATTCACACTCGGATTGTCAAACCCAGGAAGCTAAAAGCATTTTGAGGGCTTGGAAAACGTCCTCCCTGTGTCTCAGCTGTTTAAATTCGGTGTTGTGGTGCCCAGATTCAATGAAACTACTCATGACTCGTCTGGCTGTCTGTGAGATTTTGGCTTTGCTGTGCTTTTGTTTTGTTTTTTTTGGTTTTTTTTTTTTGTTTTGTTTTTTTTTTTTTTTGTTTGCACCCACGGGCCCAAAAAAGAGCCTCTCTGCTTTTCAGAGGTTATTTCCAAAATGGCTGTGAGTCATTCTGGTTTCTTTGCATAAAGTAATGCTCTCTTTCTTGACTTCCTGCTGTCTCTATCATAACAAAACCTGTCACCCCCTCTCATTAATTTGAGCACCTTCCTCTACTATTTGCTCCAGTGACCTTTTCCCTGAAGCTCTGTCTGAGCTTCTCTTTGTGCCACCGTTATGATGCTTGCCCTTTCTTACTCCTAAAGCTGTAAAAAAAAAGCAAGCGAACCTCACACTTCTGTCATTCACATCATAAAAGTGCGGATAAGGCTTAGGAAAAAAAAAAAAAAAAAAAGAAATGTTAAGAGCTTGACCTTAGAAATCAAGGATCTTGGGCTGAGGATAATAATTTTTGTGTCTCCCAGACCTGAAATTTATTTGAGATGCCAAATAAAAATGGATATTTAACATCCCTGTGTAGTTCTTACAAGGTGTGAAGGCAGTTTCACTTAAATGATGCTGTAATTCTCAATTCCCACCTGAAACATCTGAAGATCTGGGTTCCTCCTTGTCAAAAATGCAACTGCAACAGAGATGCTTTACAGTTCTGCATAATGGAGAGCAAAGACAAAGATGGGGGAAGACAAAAATAAACATTCAGTAGGTGACTCTGGCAAACTGAGGTGGCTACACAGAAGCCCAAATCAGCTGCTGGTGGGAGCTGGTGTGTTCAGAAATGACAGGATACTCACTGTTGGCATGACAATAAGGAGGGAGAGTCATTTCTGCTGACTGTGGGGGAAGATCTGAAGGTATTGTTGTACACATAATAACCTACTTGTTAGAAAAAGCCCTTGAAGCTGGCGAGATTTGACATCAGGACATTTGCTCTGTCTCACATTTTCCCTTCTCAGTCATACTTAGAGGATAAAACCTACAAATGCAAGCCAAGGGTTGGGACACAAGGGAGAGAGCTGCATCCTCTTGCAGGAGTGTGGTTGAGAGTGGAGAAATTGTGTGTTTACAAACAGACTTTGTGAACTTTGTGATGGAGAAGAAAAAAAAGAAAGTTGAAGCTTATTTTATTTTCCTTTTCTATTTTCTGTGCTCTATACTTCACAAGAATGGAAATGTTGATATTTTCTTTGGAATCACATAGCTTTGAAAGTATTCACAAAGTAGGGATCATACTAAAATATGTCTTTTAGCTTGTTTTAAAGGTGGAAAGGGGAAGAATAAGAATATTTATTTTCAAATCAGCCACATCAGCTGATTCCCCAGTAATGCCTCCAAAAGGTTTTGTTTTTTTTCCTTCCCCTAAAGTCACTCTCCCTCTGTTCATTCTGAGATTTGAGGTGATATCAATGATGAAATCTACCTTCCCTTCATGGTTTTACAGGTGAAGCCTAAGTGCTTTCAGTCATTCCCTGTACATCCATTTATTGGTCTCATCATTCTTGCTGGATTCATTTATTTAATTTGCATTTATTTGAATGTGCAACTTTGTCTTATGAGCTCTTCTGGTGGAACACAGCTCCTTGCAGCACCCTTGCAGGAAGAGTACAGTACCTAATCAATGACTGTCTCTTCTAATGAACAACTTCTGCTCATTTAGTCATTTCCCACTGAAGGGGACTCAGCCAACCTGAAAATCTGAATCCCAGCTGCCAGAGATGCCTACACCACAGGGCCTGGAGCAAGGCTGTGTCCCAGGATTTAATCTGAGCCTGTCTGCCAGCCTGCTAGCAGGTGTGTAAGCCAGGATTTAGTCTGTGTGGTGGGTGGAAGAGCTTTGGCTCCAGCACCCCTGAAACTCTGACACAGCACAAGTGGAGCACAGGCTCTTCAGCTGACTATGTGAAAAAAAACTCATACAGCTCGCCCACCTGGAATTAATCTTTTTTTATAGGGGATGGATATTCACTTTTTCTATCAAGAGATATTTAGATATCGCATGTCTTTGAAACTGGGTATCATGGAAAGGATTGGGATGGAAGTGACCTTAAAAATCAACCTGTCCCACCCCACCCATGTCAGGGACACCTCCCACTGTCCCAGGTGCTCCAGCCCCAGTGTCCAACCTGGCCTTGGGCACTGCCAGGGATCCAGGGGCAGCCACAGCTGCTCTGGGAATTCCACCCTGTGCCAGCCCTGCCCACCCTTACAGAGGAAGAATATTTTCCTTTATGGATATGTGACCCACCGTTTCCCATTCTGACCTGGCAGCATTTGTGACCGTGTTCACAGATGCCATGAGCGTGGTAAAGGTGCAGAGAAGATTCTGCCTTTGCTGTAGGCAGTTCTTGGCCTTTCTCTCTCATGTAACTGGCAGCAGCACAACAGCAATTTTCATTCTGCTTACAAAACTGTGTGTCAGAGTTGTGAATGGTAGAAACCTAACAGAGAGAATCTACTGTGTGATCACACCACATTTGTGGATCTTGTAAGTGGGGAATTGCAATTTCTAGTTAACCAATGTGTATCTGGGCAGCAGCAGAGCATGGGGCATCTCATTTAATTTTTCTCCTAGAGGAGAAACCTGGGATTCACCTGCAGTTTTCTGCTCAGGGCAGCCTGCATATAGAACATAAACCAAACCATTTTATTTTCATGAGCAGAAATTTTTACAAGGAAGGAACCTGTTTACAAACAAACCAAAGTGAGACCTCATCGCTTAATCATTACAGAACCTCTGAATAATTTAGATTGGGAAAGACCCCTCAGATCATTGAGTCCAGCATCAACTAGGGTTGGAATCCATGACCTTTAAGGTCTTTTGCAGCACAAAAGACTCCAGGATTCTAAGGTTCCATGAATTCAGGCTCTGCATGTACACTGTATTTGCTTTGAAACATCCCAAGTGCTCTCTCCCAAAATGTTAGGCATCACAATTTAATGCAGCACAATGATCTTGCCAGATGGGGTTTTATATTTGAAGGATTCTGGCTTGTTTTCTTACAAAAAAGGCACATTCAGAGGTAGTGGGTGCCACAGCCATTTCCTCCTCCAAACAATCAAGAAGCAAAATTTAAACTCACCCACTTTTAGAACATTCTGTTTAAATCCAGCTTTTTAAATCCACTATCTCCAGATGCCACATAAAACTTGTGTTAATAGTAGCTATCCTGGCTGTCTTTTTTTGTCTCATCAGGCTTTACAAGGGAAACAGAAAAGCAGCCTGGGAATGGGGTGTGTTATTTTGTGTTATGGAACCCACGGCAGAATCCTGATAAACCTGTGATTATCTTCACACTCCATCTCATTGTGCAGCCAGATACAGTGCATGGCTACACCTTACAGGTATTTTCAGCAGAGGTGTTAATTCAGAGCAAAAGACCAAAATGTTGAGACTGTGGGAAATGAGTAGATGCACAAAATAAACAACACCTGTTTTTCATTACAGTATTAAATTATCAAACTTCAGGTACTTAAAAAATCCCAGCAAAGAACTGAAGGGAATCAGGTGTTCCTGACTTCCTTCATTGCTAAATATAAGTGGAGGAAAAAAAAAACCAAAAAAAAAATAGTTTTCTTCCTTCATATTCAGAATTCATTGAAAACACAGGAACCAGTTCTGGGCTACACCCACTCTCTATGTCATTTACTGCTACATTCCTTATCTCCCAATCTTAATTAAAGAATTGTTGTGGAAATATTTGTTGCATTTCTGCCTCTAATTAATACTACCTCTCTGCACATGAGGCTTAACCCAATACTGAAGCAAGCAGAAATACTCTCAGGAAAAATTACACAAGAAAATTGGAGGGGAATTTTGCATTTTAACCTTGTGAAAACACCACTGCTTAAGTGGGGTAAAATTAAAGGGTGACATATTTGGAAGTCTTAAAAGAGGTTATATTTTATACTCTCACAAATAAAGAAAAAAACTATTCACAGAAGCTTGAATCAGACATTCACATGCAGAACTGTTTACACAGATCTCAAATAATAAATGCACTGTTGTACCTCAAGACAACAGACAATAACCACAAATATTTCTGACAGTACTTCAAGTGCAGGTAAGCTCTTTCCCGTTTACTATTTAATAAGGGGTTTGGACCTTCCACCTATGTCTGTGTTATTATCCCAATTTTAAAAGATGGTAAATTGGAAGATGGAGTTTGGGCTTTGTGCAGATCTCCCATTTCAACCTTCTAGGTAGCTTTGAAGCCACTTTGAGTCTGTACCCTCAGCAAGATTGATTCATTCTTAGACCAAAATAAAAAATAGTTTCTTGAGACAGCTAGTGTCTAAAAATGTAGGTCTGTATCTTATTAGCACCTGGAATCTAACACTTGAGGTCTTTATTTCCATTTATACCTGTTGCTTTTGCACAGGTATGTGAAAGTAGTTGGCAATATCACAGTTTCACACCAAGGGAATTCATGTCCTGGAACAGTGTATCATGTCTTTTTTAAAGCATTGTTATCTTAAAAAAAAAAAATTAAAATGCCATATTTGTATATGCTTTGTTCCTTCTGCTTTTAAGGTGTTATCAGGACAACTTGTCAGCAGTCTGCTCTGTGGACAGGTGAGGGAAGAAGTCTGCTGATGTGAAGACAGCACTTGCTCTAAAATAGAAATGATATATAAATAGTTGTACCCTGAGGCACAGCTTGAGTTCAGTGGCTCACATGCACGTCACTGTATTAAAATGTTTTAGGAAAAATTATAGTATATTACGCCTTTAAGCTTCTAAAATTTTCCCAAGTGTTAAAATCATAAATAGGGGAGATTAACATTTTTAATTTTGCCATATACATGTATATAATTACATGTCTACCCCTTGGCATATATACCCAATCAGCATTTAAAGCTATAATTTCCCCTGAGAAGTATTATGTTTAGAAACTGCAGAAATAAAGGATGGTCAGCACATCACAAGTAGGAGAGCTACAGAAAAACAAAACAAAACAAAACAAAAAAAAAAAATCAACCAAACAAACAAAAAGTTTACACAGTAATATCTTTTACACAGAAGAAAAGTCAACTTTTTTTGCACCTTTAAAATAAGAAGTGGCTATGTGGAGACAGAAGAAGGAATATGGACTGCTAGACGTGGACCTACTGCTTTATTGGCCAATTGGAACCACGGCGTTATGTGTGGGCCAAACTGAAATGTGACAAATTAAATAAATGAAAATTAAATAAATTAATCCATCAAGAGCCGTGACACCAATAAGTTGATGTACGAGGCATGACTGCAAGCATTAGACTTCAGCTGTAAAACCATGGAGGGAAGGTAGATCTCATCATTGCAAGCACCTCATGGCAAATCAAAGAACAGATCTCAGAATGAACAGAGGGATAGTGACTTTAGGGGAGGAAAATAAAAGCCTTTTGGAGGCATTCTTGGGGATTTAAGGAGAGTTTCTGAATAATTCATTTCACTGGAGTCATCAGAAGACGTAAGGAAAGCTGAGTCTGCCCCAGACAAAGAGCCAGCTGCCTTCCCTGCTTCCCCGAGTTTCCATAATAATCCTGGCTAGAAAGCCATGAAGAACAGAAATTAATTCCTTTTTATAAATTCATTAAATTAGCAGATACTTAAAATCATGTTGGATTGCCATACTGTGCAAAGTAAGAAGATATTCTACTTTTTTTTCTGTAGATTAATTTTTTTGTATTTTTTTGCAATTTTCATATTTGTGTCAGTATTTCTCTGTCACGGGCTTTCCTCCCATGCAGCTTACTTTTTAAAAGAAGAGATGGAAAAAAATGAGAAAATATGTAATAATAATAATAATAATACAGAAAGTCCGGTATCAAAGGAAGCCATGTTCACACATGGAAAGCAAAACAAAATCAAAAACAAAGAGCCTTTCTGCATTTGTCCTTATAGGTTACACATGATTGGGATGTACTATGGTAATCCTTTTCATACTAATCTATTGTGTGTCTTTATTTAGATACTTTGGTTCTATATATGTATTTTGTGTGTGTGTGTGTGTGTGTGTGTGTGTGTGTTTGTGTGTGTGTGTGTGGAAAGAGGCTGAGGAGTTCTAAACCATGTTGAATTAATGCTTGCAAAGGAAGGAAAATCTCTACCCTGTCCCCTAAACTGCTCCTGCATATCAGAGTCTGTGCTCTGGGGGTGGCTAATGAGGAGCACATGAGTGATGGGCAGGATCCAGGAGAAGCCAACCATGCAAAGCTGCTGCAACCACCCACCAGCAGAAAAACACAGAAACCATCAGTTCTTGGAGATTTCTTACTGGGAGGCACCAAAGCACTCATTTCCCATGCAGATGATTTTCTCCAGAGTGATTTTCTGCCTGCCGGGGGTTTGGTGATTCCTACAGGTCTGCTTCTAAAATTCCACAGAGGGTCCAGCAATGTGGCAGTTTAGAGCCACCAGAAAAGGCTGTGTGCCCCTCTGACTAAAATTTTAAAAGGATGTGGAGCACTGGGAGTGTTGTACTCTATCCTCCCAACCAGAGTGAGGAGTTTAGGAAGGAACAGGTGAAAGTGTGGCTGGTGCCACACTCAAGATTTTGTCTCCTCCAATGGTGGATAAACCTTTGAGGAACCTTTGGGAGTGGTGAGATTCACCTGAGAAGCATTGCTGGACCTGTCCCAGCACGGAAGAGTTAATTTGGGATGTCAGTGTTGGTTGGCAGCATTTGCTGCAGTGGCTGTGGGCTGGTGTAACACAATAATGAGGGACATGGGCCAGGTGGAGAGTAGAGCCAGGATCCTGAATTTTAGGAGAACAAACTTGTTGACTTTTAAGTAACTAGTGGATGGTGTTCCTTGGGAACACAATGCCCTTGGTGAAAAAGGAGAAAAACCAAATCAGCAGCTTTTTAAGGGCAAGAGCCTTTTTTTCTTAAGTGCAAGAGCTGTCAATTCTGACATGTGAAAAATTGGGCAACAGAGGCAAAGACCAGCATGGCTCAGGAAGGACTTTTTGGTCAAAAAAACTAAAGTGTAAGAAGGAAATACCCAGGTAATGGGACCTGGGATGTCTGTACCGGGAAGAATATAGGGACACTGCCTATATGTGGAGAGATGGGGTTAGGAAAGGTAAAGCACAGGTGGAACAGAATTTATCAAGGACTTTGGAGAATAACAAGAATTTTTACATAGTACACTGGCCAGAGCATAGGTATTAAAGCAAAGGTTCCCTCCTTGGTAAATAAGACAGGAAAGCTGGTGACAGCCAGCATGGGGAACATCAAAGTGCTCAACAAAACTTTTCCCCTCAGTTTTCAACAGGAATCCATCTTCCCACGTCTCTCAAATCTCACAAAATCATGACAGGGCCTGGAGGAGTGGAGCTGCTCCCATCACAGAAGGAGGTCAGGTTTGAGATGGACATGAACCTGCACATGAACCTGAACCACAACCTGTGGTTCCTGGCAAGGTGCAGCCTGGATTCCAGAGGGTAGGATGCAGTGTCCAAGCCACTCTGTGTGACATCTGACATGTCATGGCAGACAGGTGATGTCCTTGGTGGCTGGAGAAAGGGAAATGATGCAACCATTATTAAAAAGAGTAGAAAGGGAGACCTCTGGGAACCACTCACTTGTGGGACCCAAATTTACACATTTTTGAAGTACCTCCAGAAGTTGGTGACTCAGCCACAGCCCTGCACAGCCTGTTCCATACCCTGGACTCACACCACAATAACTTTTCCCCCTTTGAGAAAGGTGTACCAGATGTTGATATGTTCCTGTCCCCTTCTTCTTCTTGGGAACATGAATTATTTAGATATCTGCATAACTCAGGACTCTTCAAAAGTGATTAGAAAGTGGACTGGATTTTTTTTTTTTTCCTAAAGAAATTTGGAGCTCAGGATACTTGCCTGCATTTCAAAACACCTCCTTCAAAACCCAGTTATAGATATAGAAGTTGTCACTGGCCTGTCTTCCCCTAAAATTACCACATCAAGAGAACCCTTGATTGCCTTTAAGGGTTCCTTCCCATTACCTTTGGATTGCCTTGCTGAATCTACTTGGTGAAAAGTACTTTTTAAAGTATTGTATTTTATATATTTATCTTCTGAGTCTTCTTCTTGCCCTGTTTATTATTGCAATGACAGACTACAAAGCCTGAAATCATTGCCTTCAAGAAACACTGGCAAAATCACAGCATTTTTTGAACAGTCTGCATGAATGTCTGTAATTAATCACATTTTTTTGATAGATCTCATAGTTCTGAGCACTCTGCAATTATGCATTTAACAAAAAACGAAAGATACTTACAAGCTGTATGCAGTGAACTAATGTGTGACATTTCACAGATATTTCATTTTACAGCTGATGTAGCTGATTTGAAAATAAATATCCTTATTCTTCCCCTTTCCACCTTTATAAAAGTTAAAAGACAGATTCAAATAGGTTCCCTAGTTTGTGAATACTTTCATAGCTACATGATTCCAAAGAAAATATCAGTATTTCCATTGTTATGAAGTATAGAGCATAGAAAATAGAAAAGGAAAATAAAATAAGCTTCAACTTTCTTTTATATTTTTCCTCTTTGGATAACTCTTCCAGAAAAAAAAAAAAAAACAAAACAAAAAACTGTAGGAAATACAGGGGTTTTTTTCCCTGCATTGTTATAAGCGTGTGAGTTAAGATGCAAAATAAGCAATCATCTATTAATAGATCTAAGAATTTTCTTTTTTTTTTTCACACACACTGCATAGTGTCTTCCTCATTGTGTAGAGTAAAATGGTGCTGTAGTGAAAAGCAGGTATTTTCTTCAGTGTGCTTCAATCACAGAACATTTGAATCGTCACTGTTCTGGGAGCAGAGCTTCCTGGTCTTCATCTTATTTCATGGTGGGAAGAGGAGCCCATGGTGGAGCAGGGTTGATGTCAGGAATTGTGACCCGTGCTGGAGCAGCCTGCTCTTGGGGGGCTGACACCACGGAAAGGCACGATGTGCCTGGAGGATTGATCCATGGGGGAACCACCCAGCAGCAGCCTTTTCCTGAAAGACTGACCCTATTATCATGGCTTTAATGAAGGGATGGGGTTGCGATTGTGCCAAAGACAATTTATTGCTCTGATTCACATCAGCCTCAAGGCTTGAGACTTAGAGAAGCAAAAATTCAGCCATAGCTCAAGAATAGTCACAAACTTCTTCATTACCAGCCCTATATAACATTCTAATCCAATGGAAAGTTGCTGCAAAGTTTATTTGGTTTTTGTAACCTATCACTTATACTTAATTTTTCTGCTTTGTGTATACTTTTATCCAATAAGCTACTGTCACACTAACACATATATATTTTTACTATAGCATTTAATCTCCTAGCTTACCCTAGGAGTACATTACATCACTACACCACAAAACCCTTCACCATCTTACCCGACACAGTTTGTTACTTACTCAAGGCATGTTCTTACATACAACTTCAGAAACATAACTTAATAATTTTTCTGCTTAATGTCTGTGTACTTTTATTTTTACATCAATCCAAACTTTTTCCAAGGCTGCAAACCAAACCCTTCCAGTACCTGTGGAAGTTTCTATCTTTCCATTCCTGTGGGGGGGATCCACAGAAGGGTCCTGAAGGACTGACCTTGTAGAAGTGGCCCTTGCTGGAGAAATCCATTCCTGAAGGATGGACCCTGTGGAGGACCCACACTGGAGCAGGCTGTTCCTGGAGAACTGCAGCTCCTGGACAAGGCTGACACTGGAGAAGTTCATGGAGATCTGACTGCCCAAGGGAGGGACCCCAGAGTGGGGCAGGGGCAGAGGGTGAGGAGTCCAGCCCCTGAAGGGAAGGAGCAGCAGGGACAACGTGGGATGGACTGACCATCACCCCCATTCCCTGAAACCCTGCACCACTGCAGGGCAGGGAGGAAGAGAATTCAGGAGTGGGAAGAAGAGAGTGGTGGGGAAAAAGTGTTTTAAGACTCAGGGGTTTTTTTTTCTCATTGCCCCACTCTGATCGGATTGGTAATAAATTAAACTGGTTTCCTCAAGTCCAGTCTGCTCTGCCCATGGCAGCAATTGCTGAGAGAGCTCTCCCTGCCCTTAGCTTGACCCTCGAGCCTTTTGTTGTATTTCCTCTCCCCTGCCCAGCTGAGGAATGAGAGCAGCTTTGGTGGGCACCAGGTGTCCACACGTGTTCAAATTATTGCACTTCTCTTCCTTTGCCCACTTCTCTTTCACAACCCAAAGCTTTCCTTATTCAGTACAAATGAATGAAGTGAAACAGGACGACTGAAATTCAAGGATATAATGAAATTAATGAAATTCTAGCAGATATGGTAATTAAATATTGGACATAATGTCATATATTTCACTTACTGGCTTTCTAGTTGTGATTAAGTAGAAATTTATGTACCTGATTAATACCTTTTCTATTTCAACTAAAAGTGCTACAGTTTTTCCTGTCATCCAGACCTCTCATCCTGTAAATGAATCATCAGACAAAGACCTTATTCCAATGTGTAACATTATTTCCTTGATTTTTCTTAAGAAAAAATAAGTCACAAAGAAATTTTGTAGTGGCTCATGATTGTGCTTTCTTGGCACATTTAAGGCCAAAACTTAAATAGACTAGACAAAACTTTCTACCACACAATTGAGTGTAATTTAACATCAGAAGGGACTGGATTTTCTTCTGAAGTGGGTATGTTCAAGAAATTCCAAGTCCATGTTTGACCAGCAGGTTCAGTGGAAATTCCAGTTAAAGACATGATCTTGAGATTTATTGAATTGCTGGAACTTTTTTTTTTTATTATTCTTTCCAAATCAGAAATACTGAATTCAAGACTCTTTGGTCTGAGAAATTGCTTTGGTATCCTTCACAAAAACAAGCTTTTCTTCACAGAAATTTAGGTTTTAGTTCCCTTTGTGAACCAGGAGGCACTTCTCCAGATGGGTGAAAATTACTTTTATTTCTTTCTTTCAAAGAGAACCTCTAAATTTTGAAAATAACATTTTTTCAGCTACAAAACGTAGTGGTAAAATGATTGAAATGGATAGTAAAAATAACAGAGTAGAAAGGAATTTTTGCTTCACTTTGCTTTCTCCTCTTAAATTTCTGCTATTCCTGTCAATATTTACATGTGTTAACAACATAAATGTTTATAAGATGTGTTGATATTGCTCTTCACCTCATAGATCCATCCAAATACCTAATTAATTGACTCTGATTAAGTGTTATAAATCCACTATATCATCAGCAGACTCAAATATGTGGCACAACACTACTAAACCTTTACCTTGAAAACACAAATTATTGTCTTTCAATATGCACGATCATAAAGTAATAAGGGCAACTGACCTTCTTCTGAGGTCCCAGAACTGATTATTAGTATTTTATTATCCTGAATGATCTCCTCTGAGGTTTCGTACAGTACTACAGACTGCAGAGTTTTTGTGTTTTGTTTGTTTTTTTTTTTTCCTAAGGCAATAAGTCAATTTTCACTCTGTTTATGAACTGTGGCCCATGGAAATCACAAGACCTAAGTTTAAATGTCTGCCCACTGGTCTTTTCTGAGATGACTTTCCACAGTTGTCTCAGTGTAATTCCCAACATGCAATTTCCATGCTTTCCTGATGTCTGCTGCGGTGCCAAACACCCTTGATGCAAAGCTGGTTGAAAGATACACCTAAATGTGCTTGATTTTCAAATCTAGATAAGTACAGAGAAGTCAATGTTCCCTAAGGATCCACAGATCCTGATAACACAGCTCGCTGTAAGATAACTTCAGCTCATAATTTCCTCCCATGAATCAAAGCAAATTCTTCTTTTTCTTCGGAAAATTAAAAAAAAAAAAAAGGCTTTTGTGTTCAGGAATATTCCATGTAAATAGGAGAAATAAAATGACTGAAATATTTGCATGTAGATGTTACTTTGTAGTTACAGAAACATGTTCTCTGGGAAGACACAATATATGTTGTCTTTTAAATTAGTTCCTTAAGTGTAAAGCTCTTTTTTTCCCGTTTGTCTGTTTTTTTTTTTCTTTTTTTTTATATAGACGTTATAATTCCTGTGAATTGTGTGATCTTGTGAACCCAGAAAGTCAGGCCACTACAATGCCATTATCTTATTAGCTGAAGTGTTGAAAGTGTTGCACTTTCCCCCCTTTGGCTTTATTTCAGAGTCTTCATTCACCAAAATCCAAAGGAAATTATGACTTCAAATTATGTGTATATTGCAACCTCAATTCCTGTTTCAAGCATAAGAGCCAGAGATAAGTTTTTGAGATGTTAAAAACCCGTAAATTGCAAATATTTAGGTGGCAGCCTCAAGACAATGCCTTTATTAACAAAATAGACTTAGAACTAGAAGTATTCAAAGTCTAGAAATAAACAGGATGTCTTTGAACTAAAACTCTGTTTTAGTGAGGAATACATTATGACAAACATCTGTCTCCACATTTTCTAGGCATCCATTTTATGAATCATATAATGGATATTTTACTATCATATCCATAGGGTTTTATAAGTTTTGATGGGGGCTTTTTTATAAACAGTAAAATTAAGTTACGGTAGATTGTTGCAAAGTTATTCACAGCCTGTTTTTGTTTCATTTGGCTTTTTTTAGTTGGTTTTTTGGGGGGGGTGTTTTGTGGGCTTTTGTTTGTTTTTGTGAAGGTCAGAGGTTAATCCTGATATACAATCCATGCTAAGAGTCAGTAAAACATTTCAATCTCCATGCAGAGGAGGGGCAAGGGAGAAGAGATGCAGAGGAACTTCCATTTGGATATGAAGTAAAACAGCTTTGCTGTAAAGGTGTCAGACAACTGAAATAGGCTGCCCAGGGAGGCTGTGTATTTTTCCTGAGACGGAAAATATTCAAAATATTCAAAACCTGCCTGGACGTGATCCTGTACATTCTGCTCTAGGTAAACTTCCTTGATCAGGGAGGTTGGAGAAGGTGATCTCCAGATGTCCCTTCCAGCCCTAGATGTCCTGGGATTCTGTGATTCAGATACCACACCATGTTTAAATAAAACCCTCAAACCAAGAGCAACACAACAAAGATAAAAATGAACACCCCATGCTGAAATATTAAAAATTAAAATCAAATTAGATTGTCATGAATATTATCCATATTGTATTTGAATCGCAATACTTTTTTAATCACTTGGATTTCGTGGAAGACAGACTTACCATGAAACTTTTACTTTCAAATTGCAACAATCTTAGGGGGGTTTTTTTGTTTGTTTGCTTTTTGTTCAAGCTGATCTCAAATATATCTCAAAATGTTTTAAATAGGCTGGAGTTAGTCTAGAGAACAGCGCGGAAAACCCATCCTGTTATCTACTAGCCTCAGGAAGGCACCATTCCTCTTGTCCATGTTTGTAAAAAAGAACAGACTACCACACAGTTTCTTGCTCAGGATTCACGAGTGCCATACAGAGAAAGATGGAAATCTTTGCCTCGTGCCCTTTTTTACAGGTTGTTACTGACCTGTAGTATAAAGAAGTGATGTGTGTTGCTGAGTTTGCATTTATGGCCTGACCCACCAAACAATTTCTTTTCCCCTTGCCTTTGGCATACCTTGAGTCACATCTCCATCATGTACATAGACCTCCCACACTAATCAACCTCTAAACTCTTTTCTTTTAGCATTCAGATGTTGTCTATACATATTTCAGAAAAGAATCTGACACTTAAGCTAATGGATTAGAAGAATTTTGCAAGTAAGGAGACAATAAATAAATAAGCTAATATTATTCTGTGACATTGTGTTTAAACACTAAGAAAAACAGGGCATTATAATAGAAAAATCTAATCATCCACATGATCTCCATGTCAAAGATCAAATACTTATCTGAAAATAATTTGCTTAGGAAGTAGTAAAGGTAGAATCAATGTTTTAATTTTTTCGCAGGAAGAAAAATTTGCCTAGACAACTATGAGGTAAATTTATTTCCCTTTGAGACATGCTTATAAAATTCTATATCACTCCTTATCTTGTAGATAATGACACAAAACATTTCTGCGTACATAAAAAAAATATGCTGCACAAGACATCAAAGACTGGAAAGCATTACAGGTTTTATTTGCCCAGCCTGGACCAGGTGGGGTAGGACGCTGAGATTGTTTTATATTACATTTTTATCTGTCATGGTTTAAAGTGCCTTGCGAAATTACATTTATAATTTCTACCCATCAAGAAATACATTGTGTAGAATGATGCTTTCAGAAGAAATGAAAGCCAGTTTCCAATTAATACTAAGTGCCACCAAAGATCTCCCCAGACATCTCTCCAGAAATGTTCTCTTTGTCTTATTGATTCACTGCAGGTGTTCTACCCCAGCTGAGGAAAGGGTGGAAAATGCAGATAATGTCCAATAGTATTGTTGTAGTTAATATTTAGTATTACTATTACTATTATTATTATTATTGTTATTATTGTTATTATTGTTATTATTATTATTGCAGCTAAAGGTTAACATTGCCTTCCTATTACCTGAATTTCCAACAGAGAAATAGCAAATGTGTTAAACTTCTCTTAAGAAAGAAGAGAATAGGGAGGGAAAACAAAATCTATCATAAGCAAAAAGGTTTTGTCCCAAGAGGACCTTCACATGTTAAAAGTGGCTGGTATTGCTTTTGAAGTGGATAAATGCAGCACTGTATTTCAAACTTAATGGTTTATATTATCTCAAAATCCTGGCAAAGGGCAAAAATTCGGAATGAAAGGTCACCGCAGAACCTCTGGGAATAGAATATTTACATTTATGGAAGGGGTATTACACTGCCTGCTCTGCAGTGGACACCAAATTATTTTTGCACCATCGCCCAAAACAATTCTCTTTCAAAAGAACTGCAGGTGCTTCAGCCTCACTCTGAAAACAGCTGCTCTCTACAGTAAACTACTCAAAATGCTGTATTTTCTCATCAGAAACCCAAAGTGATCATAAATTGGCTTCAAAATTGCCTCCCTCACTTGAGACCCTTGATGATGCACCATTAACAACAAAACCCTTGGCTTGAGAAATGCAAACTCACATCTAGACCAACCACACTGACAAGCAAACAAGATTACATCTGTCGGTATTTGCTTAGTTTTTCAAGCCCAGACTTTGGCCAGTAATTTTATGTGCCAAAAAAATTTATTTAGCTGTCCGTGCCTCTACCCTGTAGCATTGACACATTCTGGCTGTTCCAGAGAGTCAGTTTGGTCCAACTGGCTTTGGACTGTTCTTTCTGAACCCAAACATTTTTTATGGTTCCTATAAAGACAATTCTTATGTTTGCAGATTAGATTTTGGTTGAAGAGGTTCTACTTGCCCTACACATTTTCTTTTGTGCATTAATTTTTCACTCTTTTTTATTTAAGTTTCTGTGGTAACCTGTCAACAGCTGCTGCTAAATTATTATTTTCTTCAAATTCAGACTATAAAGGGTGCCCCAGTCTCTTTGGGACTCTGATCCCAGCAATGCCATAATTATGATGTGCCCAGGTTTGGTTTCTGCCAGCAGAGAGGTTGCTGATTTTTTGGCCACAGCCTAGAAAAACTCTTTGAGGGCAATTCCCCTCTGCCAGGCAGAATAGTTCTGAGCTGGAAAAGCAGAGTTCAGACAGAGCCAAAATCATTGCTGGGTGTCAGAGCTCACAGAAACAAACCCAGGAGTTTCTGCTCCAAGGAAATGTGAGTTTAGGAATTCTGCTGGGTTTGATGGCACTCAAGCATTCCCAGACACCTGACTGTCCAGATGGAGATGCTGGAACATGGAAAATCCTTATAAATTAACTGTGGGGGAAGCAGAGATGAGAGCAGAGAAGAGAGATGGATGAGCACTTCCTGCTGTCTTTAATAGTCAGGGATATAAAACTTTAAATTTCTGAATTAAATTAAAAAAGAAAAACTAAGCAGCAAAGAATATGAGTGTAAATAACACTCAATATCATGAGTGAAAGGATACACTGTGAAAACAGTGTTTTGAGGGAAATGTTAATCCCATCTTAATGAAGGTAATTCAGAAATTTTAATTTCTTTTTGCTTCAGCACACAAGGCTGAAATTAAATGCTACTTTATCTAATACTGGTTACACAGTGTTACATTAACACACAGCTCACTTTTTTTTTCTTTTATTCTAACTTTCTTTCACATTGTCTTATTTTGAATTTCACCTATTCTGTGAACTCTTAAGAATCCATGCATTAACCCAAAAATCTTTCTATGAAATCTGGGAAAAAGTGAAGTCACATGTCACTTTGAAAGTTAAAAACATGTACAGATGCAAACTTTTCTCTGTTTGGAAATTTCATATTCAAGAGTAATGACTAGTGTTGGATTATTAGTTCAGGTAAATAATATAAATAAATATAAATATAAATATAAATATAAATATAAATATAAATATAAATATAAATATAAATATAAATATAAATATAAATATAAATATAAATGTAAATATAAATGTAAATATAAATGTAAATATAAATGTAAATTATATATATTAATACATACATGTATATATAAAAGGTTACTTGTGTTAAAGCATTATTTTTGTCTATATTATATTTTCACAATGAAAAGTACTTAAAGAAAATTAAAACCAAGAAAAATTGCTTTTTGAGGGGGTTTCAATCACCTTTTAAAATTTATTCCACCATCTTGTCCACATTTTTAAATAACTTTATCCAGATTTTAACTGAGCAGGAGCACAAAATACAGTAAAAATATTTTCCGTGAGTTTTGAGAAGACTTCACTTGGCTGTACGTGGAAACTTCTCAAGACCTACTCCTCTAAAAACTTCCAGTCTCCTCTCCTGCAGCTGTAAGATATGTGTTGGACATGTTTTGGTCTGTGTTGGTGATCTTGACAAAACAGAATGGATTGGGATCAGCAAAGTGGATAAAACAGGAGGACTGTCGGGGGCTGATAGCCAAACACAAACCATTTACAGCTCACATCAAACACGGCTGCCAAGACACATAAACTGTGTGTGCAGGGTCAGCTGATGGATTTTACGTTGGGAAACATCCCAAATAATCAGCATTCCATAAGGGCTGAGTGGTTACATTTGCCTTTTTTTTTTTTCCCCCCCCTCTTTTTTGCTTTTTTTTGGTAAATGAAGACCATGAAAGCAATGAATGCAATTGAAGGACAGTCAGTCATTTACTGATGAGAATCGATATCCCAATTAGCATTTGTAAGTAACAGGAAAAGCACAGTTTTCTTTACCCAGTCCATTTCCCTCTCCACAGATGCCAGGATGAGGACATGTAAGTATCAGGTGGATTTTTCTTCCAGAAGTGAATATAGTCACTTTGCCAATCCATATCCAGTTCTTTCATCTACAATGTATGGTTTTGAGGTCATGAATTGTCTACTACTTTAAACATCTCCTTTTAGTGTTCATTTAAAAGTGCCTATACCCGGTTCCATTTGATAACAATTATCTAAATAAATAACAAACTAAATTACAGTTTTCTACCCAATAAAAAGAGTTCTGGACTTATTACTTTCACTTAATGACTTAGTAAAATTAAATTTATATTTCAGACTTAGTCTCTTTTACTCTGTTGTGGAACTTTAAAAGTTAAATTTATATCTTTGGATTTTTGAAACACCTGAGTCTTTATTAGTTGTGTTGTTGGGTTGGTTTTTTTTCCCCCTTTCACTTATGATAAATTCTTCAACCCCAGGTTTAAATTATCATAGCAATTAATCCATAGTATGTTTTGCTGTTGCTCATTGTCATGGTTTAACCCCAATGAGCAGCCAAGAACCATAGAGCTGTTCTGTGTTTTTAGAATTCCTTAAAAATTCTGCTCTCAGGGTTTATTGTTGCTAGATTATATGTGATTAAAGTAATGCAAAGAAGTATTTCCCTGCTTACTCTGATACCTGGATATTACAACACCAGATAAAATAGAAATGCCCAAAGCCCCAACCCATCCAATCCACCTTCAACTCAGAAAAGAAAAAAGAAATTGTATTAAGAGGCCATTTTGAAAGAACAACGTAAATTTTTGTCTCTGTCTCACCGTTTGAGGAACACTGTGCATGATCTTAGAATTCCAGAATTGTTTAGGCTGGCAAACATTTCACAACCATCCAGTCCCAGCTGTGCCCAGTCCCCACCCTGTCCCCAGCCCAGAGCTCTGGGTGCCACCCCCAGGAATTCCTGGGACACCTCCAGGGATGGGCACTCCAACCCTCCCTGGGCACTTCCAGTCCCTGAGCACCCTTTCCATGGGGAAATTCCTGCTGCTGTCCACCCTGAGCTCCCCCGGCCCAGCCCGAGGCCATTCCCTCTACTCCTGTCCCTGTTCCCTGGAGCAGATCCCGACCCACACCTTGCTATAAACTCCATGCAGTTGCAGAAAACGATGTATCTAGAAAATTACAAATGTAAACTATGATGAATCCATCACTAGAAGCTGCCCACTGAGGTTCAGAGAAGCCCACAGTCATGAAGGACACTGACTCATTTGATCACATGAACCAGATGAATACATCTCTGGTCAGGCCCTTGAAAAGAGAAAAAGGCTTGAAGGACTGGCACCCCATGTTTATGAGTGAAATGTGCTGCACATTCGTGCAATAACATCTTCTTCTCACTCCCTCTTCCATAAAAAGTCAACAGAAACACTGCATGTAAACCAATGTGCAGCTTCTAATTTTTTAGTATCTCTTACTTATTACCCAAACTTCTGCCTGCATCGCCAAACTGTAAATTATTTGTTGTTGTAAATCACTATTATTTTTTCAAAAGTAAAACAAAGTACTCTCTTCTTATGTTTCATCCTCCATGATTCCTGTAAATATGTATCATAAATGTGATTTTTTTTTTTCTTGAGGAAAATCCCACAAAAACATCAATCCATGTTCTTGTTGATACCACACAACTCTGTGTACTCTGTTTCTGCCAGTTCCTTGTAGTATTAGAATCCAACTCTTGAGCTCAACCCTGGCAAAGATGATAAGATATTCACATAAAATCCCCTCTGTAAGTTTCTTTAATCAGATTTTAGATTATCATTTCTCATCTGAATTAAAATTTGATTATTGTAAATAATGGCTCCCTTGCCTTTCTAGGCAAAGCACAAAGTATTTAAAATTTGGTTCAAACAGAATGAAAACAACTGTGGATGCAAAAGCTGCTCTTTAGAGGAGGCAGAATCACTTTAGATGCTCTGTGAATATCACCAATAAAAATTATGATGGTGCTGTCTTGACAATTTTTCTTTTACCAACCTGGTCACAAAGTATCATAAACTGGCAGTTGGGTTTTTTATAAGGGGGAATCTTTATTCACACCATGGTTTATTTTTTGTTTAAGTTTTGCTGGCCATTGGTCATATTTTATTGTATTCCATGTTCCATTTTTCAATTTTTAGTGCAAGAAGTGTTAAGAACTGCATTTTATAACGTTTGTAGCAGCAATTCTGAGTATATATCAGGGAAGATGGACTGTAAGAAGTGCTGGTGGGATATATTTTAATTTTGTCCTGCTCTCAATGACAACTGGGCTACCCATGGAAGCAGAAATTCCCTATGCTCCTGCAGGTTATTTAAGTGCTGGGGTGCTCTATATGGTAATGACTTGGTAACTTTGGTCTGGTGAGAGGAAAGGTATAGTAGGACCCCACATGTTTTTTAAAAAAGATAAATGCTATCATCTTCAAAAGGGAAAATAAACATTTAAGTGTGTGTATATGTGTACATAATAGTGATTTAAATGAATACCTAAGAGCTAAAATATTAGTCAGATACCTCTAAACTTTAGCGTGAAGCAAAAGCTTGCAGGGAAGTTTAAACTGCTTCACATAGAAACAAGGAAATTCAGCCCATGCTTCAAGAACCTTTTAATGCCTCATGGAAAATCTGTTGAAAAAAATTCTCTTTTAGCATCAGGCTACCGTATATTTATTACTTTTCATATTAATGTTCTTGCTATTGAGATATAATTAAAAGTGCCTTGCTCCACTTTAGGCTACAAATGTAATGTTGGGGTTTTTTCTTAAAGGTTAACATTCACACTTTTTCTTGATTGTTTTGCTTTAAAAGTTCACTTCAATAAAACCTGTGAAGTGCATCCTGGCTTTTCTTTTCTTTTCTTTTCTTTTCTTTTCTTTTCTTTTCTTTTCTTTTCTTTTCTTTTCTTTTCTTTTCTTTTCTTTTCTTTTCTTTTCTTTTCTTTTCTTTTCTTTTCTTTTCTTTTCTTTTCTTTTCTTTTTTCTCTTTTCTTTTCTTTTCTTTTCTTTTCTTTTCTTTTCTTTTCTTTTCTTTTCTTTTCTTTTCTTTTCTTTTCTTTTCTTTTCTTTTCTTTTCTTTTCTTTTCTTTTCTTTTCTTCTCTTCTCTTCTCTTCTCTTCTCTTCTCCTTCTCCTTCCCCTTCCCCTTCCCCTTCCCCTTCCCCTTCCCCTTCCCCTTCCCCTTCCCCTTCCCCTTCCCCTTCCCCTTCCCCTTCCCCTTCCCCTTCCCCTTCCCCTTCCCCTTCCCCTTCCCCTTCCCCTTCCCCTTCCCCTTCCCCTTCCCCTTCCCCTTCCCCTTCCCCTTCCCCTTCCCTTCCCTTCCCAAATATTCCATGGTCCCTTGAGGCTGATATGTGGCTTTTCCCTGTGCCTGAAGACAGGAGATTCTTAAGCAAGGCTTTATTGGCTGTGTGAAGTTTATCAACCTTCATTCAGGGTCAAATTGAATCTGGATTCGTGTCCTGTGTACTACAAGCCAAGAAATCCAGCTGTTTCACAGGGTCTTCACCTGATGCTATGAGAGCATTGCCATTTCATTCTCTGGAGGGTTGCCCGTTCAATGTATTTAAATTATTACTTTAAATGCTAGTAGTTATTTATTTGCCTGGCAATCAAAGCCTCTTGGACAAGGCTCAATGTGCTCAGTAATATTCCTCAACAATACCACAAACAGAAAAATACCAAAGTCCTGCACTGTGAATTAAATAAACTCTGCATTTTCCAGTGTGTTTGATGCATTTTGTGCATGTACACATGACTCAGACAACTCTCCATGGCTTTAGAAAGGACAGGCTGCTTCAGCAGCACATCAGATCACTGATCTGGGAAGAATTGCTTTGCTGAATTACTGCAGAACAAATACAGCCTTTCCAAGCCTAACCTGGCCTTTGGGTACACCTTAAACAATCAAATGTCACACAAGAATCCCCACTGAAATTTCATTTTTTGGTAAAGTGAATCAGGGGTAAATAACTATAGCAATGCAAGTGTGGATGTTTGGAAAATCCAAATTTATGATAATTGTATGATTCTTGTTGGGTTTTTTTACTATTTATATTCTACATCAGCAAAACAAATGAAAATATTTTGTGTGATTGCATAAGGAACAATTATTTGGGTTGGGTTTTTTACTAATTAAGTTATTTCAAAATATTAATTATGTATTCTTACATGCACTATAGAAAAAAGTTAAAAAAAAAAGTAGGTAGGTATTGATGTCACAAATCTTCCCATCATTATTAACCTTGTTTATATTCCTTTTCATTCTTGAAGGAATACAAAACCTGATATATAGGTTACAAAATGGGAAACAGCAAAGTGCTGAGGCATGACATGTGCCCTGGGCAATTAAAAAAAAAAAAAAAAAGATATTGTGAGGGCAGACAATGCCTGGGAAAAGTTAAAGATCTGGATAAAATACTGACAATCCTGAGTGTTTCTTATATTGCTACCAAGAGAGTCCATCCAGGCAGCACCATGATCATGATTGCACAAACTGGATCCTCTCATCTCAAGGGAACGTATTTTCTCTTCACCATGTATCAAATATTGTCAAAAAAGGCTCATGACAGCTTTGGAGCACCTCTCAGCATTCAGCACATTAGCAGTGACAAAATGACAGTTTTTTGGCTTTGTTCACTGAGGGCACTGACGAAATGTTTTTGGTAGAAGGGAGAGTAGAGGAGAGAGAGGCGCAGAACAAAAAAAGATACAGAAAAAGAGGTCATTTAGGCTTCCCACTCAAATATATCCATGAAGCTGAAACCCCATCACCTTTTGTGATATAAATTCTGCACTATCACAAGCACCCCCTTCTCTGCTCAGACAGGTTCAGCTTAGACAAAGCCACCCTGTGATGACATTTTCTCTGCCTCAACTTTGAGCATGAAAGAAAATATGAGACAATCATTCCACTTTGAAGACAGGCACAGAGGAGAAGTTTCTAGGACTGGTGGAAAGAAACTGTCTCCGTCTTACAGATTTTTTTTTTTTTCCTAAATTTAAGGAAATCTTAAAGCTTAGTGTATAAATGTGTGTATATATATTTTTGACTATGTATTTCTTTATATTTATATACAAATGTTCTTCTTATGAATACAAATATTCATAAATATCACAGTTTCTTATCTGATTATTAAGACGGGAGTGTTTGTTTTATTTCTACCAGTCCAGGTGGTTTCACCCCTCTCTCTTAATCTCCATGCAAAACCAGACTTTTCTTCTTAATAAAAGTAGTGGGAAAAAAGCCCACTGTAGCTGTAAAAAAGTGGATCCTGTGCTGAAACTAATAGAAATGCTGCTCAGAGGAATCTCATGTTGCTCCAGCTGTTGAACAGCTGGGATTTGCTCTTGAAAAGTCAAGCAGTGTTTAGGGTGGCATCACAAGCAGCTGGAACAGGGTGGCAAAACATTTGTTTTCAAGACTCTGAAAATCCCCAGGACCACTGCAAAGGAGCTTTTTGATTTCTTTGAGATTCTCAATAAAGGTGTCTGAGAATGCTCAAAGGAGCAGCAGGATTAATATTTCCAGGTGTGAGTCCCAGTAATTCACGGCTGATAGACTGAGCCCACGAGGAAACATATTCTGAAAAGTGTCACTGACTTCAGCTTTGAAAATATGATGGACTTGATGAAGGAGTGCCAGGTGAATTAGAGAGACATTAAATAGGAAATTATCTCCATAAATTATGTTCTTCCTCAAGAAACTTCATGTACTTTGGGTTTGTCTGTGAACATTTGCAGTAAATCTTGGGCCTTTATTGAAGGAAATGTGTTTCAGTTTTAAAATTTAATAAAGAAAGGGTTCTAGAAAGGATTTCTGGGAATTCATTGGGGCCACAGAAATTATATCGTATAAGAGATTTTGCTGAAACAGAAGGAGGTGATTAATTAAGATATAAGCACAGGAAAATGTTAAAAAGTAATAAATTGGTTGGGGTTTTGAAAAAAAAAAAACAAAAACAAAGAAAAAAATAAACAAAAGAAAAAAACCCCAAGAAAGTCCAAACAAACTCCACAAATAACTGAACTTATCCAGCGTGGAGAGAATGGGAATTTTTTTTTTTAAATCCATGGTGATTGTTGCTGCTTTCATGAAGTCACCCTGAGTTGTTTAAAAGCTTTTGGAGTACAACACCTTCATTTCTTGGTGTGTAAAGGTGTCTGAAACATCTCATGAAGGGAGTCAAATGTCAGAGAAATATGACAATTTGGATATTGGGCATTGCATAAGTAGAAATAAGCAAGAAATGGATCTTAAACTACCTCATGTAAAAAAAAAAAAAAAAAAACAACAGACTGAAATGCAAACCAAACACATAAAACCAGACACACACACACAAAAAATAGAAAACAAAGAACCAAGAGAACCAACGAACAAACAAACACCTCAGCCCTGATAACTCTTTAAATTTATGCTTCTATACCTAGCAAATAATGCTTATATTCAACTTCCTAGTAGTTGTTCATTCTTACACTCAGTGAAAGACTGAGTTACCGCAAAGCACTTGATAAAACTTAAACATTTCATTCCTTTGATTTTGCTCATTTGATTATTTATGCATATTTCAACTATTCCATTAACTGCTCACTAACCTTTCATTGCCCTTGAGCCATTTTAGAAATAAAACCATGCTGAGATAGACACATGAACGAACATGCATTATCCTGAAAACCAGAATTTACAAACAAATTTCTAATGACCTTCATACCAGACAAGTGAATAGTGGTAGGTAAAGAAGCTCAAATAATACTGAGAACTATAATTATTCTAATATTTACTGTGGTTTGGAGCTATGAGATTCTTCATTTGTTGGTTTGGGGTCTTGTTGTTTTTTTGTTGATTTTTGTGTTTCCTTTTTTTTTTTTTTTTTACTTAAAAGTGCTTAAAGAGAGGGATTGAAATGAGGAAGAAACATAATTGCTTCTGTTGTTAGAGCTTAAAAAACTGTGTCAGCATGGGAGGTAAAGCAGAAAAGAGCATCTTTATAACTGATTATGGCTTCTGTAATAATACTTACTAAGCATTTTTCTAGCTTAGAGAACTTTAATGGCTATAAAAATATCAGGGAAGATCATTCAACAAGGTGCTAAAAGTGGGTGTTATGGTTGTAAATAGGTGTAAAAAAAAGATAAGATTAAATCCATTTTTAACCCTGAATGAAAAGGTTTTTTAACTGCATTAGGCTAACAAACTTTCCTCAGCAACAACAGTAGTAAAGAACAAAGCAAACAGGATTTTCTGTAAGAAGAAACTGCTTTGGTTTACTTTTCTTGAGTGCAGAAACAAACAGGAATTATTCTAAATGCCTATTTTTAAAATAAAAAAAAGAAAAAGAAAAGAAAAAGGTTAATATTTCTCTGGTGGAACACCTGGAAATGTAAAGGTATCATGCCAAACCAGTTAAGCGTGCAGCACAAGGAAACTTTATATCTTCACAAAATCCGTGTTTCTGCATGCAACATTTTGTGTTACCAAGTATTTATCCTGAAATTTACACATTTAAGCCTTGGATGGTAGTTCCACATTACACCCAAAGTATTAAACCCCCCTGTGTTTAATGCATTTAGTTTATATTCTGATGGAGTGGAGGCATATTCTCAGTGTCTGTTTTATAACATACATTTCTAGCTCCAATTCCCATGGTATGAGATAAATGTAATGACCGAGGAAGAGCATACCCTTATTTTTCTCATTTCCACTGTGAAAGGTATAAGCAGGTTTGTGCTTTAATTTTTGCTTTTTTTTCCTTTTTTTTTTTTACCACCAAATCTCCAAAGATCAGTGTCGTTTCTTGCTTTACAGATCTAATTTTAAATGCAAGTGTTATTCAGAACAATGCAATGATGTAAGGGATTTACACATTTCCACAGAAAAGTAGCTTCCCTCTCCTCTTTTTTTTGTCTGCTGCAACTTTAATGATAATATCTACTCAATGAAGAGTTTCATAAGGGTTTTTTTTGTGTGTGTGTGTGTGGCAAATTGAACAGCTGGCTTGATATAAATATTGCCTTCATTGTTCTTACAGGAAAACATCTTAATTTCTGGAAGCGAATATGCTACAGATTTTTTTAAAAAATCTAAGCAGAATAGTGCAAGTGGTGGAAAAGCAGCTACTGGGATACCTCACTTACACATTACACTTGTCCACCGAGCAATGTTCTCCTGGTTATTTACATAAATGAAACCCCAGTCTTAGGCCAAAATCAGAACTGACAAGGTAGAAATAAACTTTCAGCTGTGCAGTCATGCCACTGGGCTGAATATGGCTCTGTGGGTTAAACTGCCCCTTTTTTATTCTCTCTGTCGATGGGATCATTTATGTATATCCAATTTCTCATGAAGTGGAGAGAAATCTAGACTCCCATGCCATTTTTTTTATTCAGTGAAGATCGATTTAAACGACAGCTTTCATGACAAATTTTATGCAGGGGAAAGGTTCATGTAGGGATGAGCATAAGAGGGATTATGTACCATGACATGAAATTTGGGGAAAATTTTGTACATTAATCCATTTGATAAAGTCATTGGGCTTTCTTGAAATGGTTAACATACAGGATTCAAGTCCAAAATTTGTCTTTTGAACCCCGAATGTTTTATTTCAGAAGCTGTGGCAGCCCAGTGAAGGTCCCACTGACTGGAAAAGGGTAAAAAAACCCTTCTCTTTTAAAGGGAGAAAAGGAATAACCTTGAGACATAATTCTTGCAGGCAACAGTGAGCAAAGAATAGTTAGGGCTGTACAATCCCAAAAGAATTTGTGGGATTTTTGAGTCTAAAATAGTACTTTTTATATTTAAAATACATTGAAGTCAAAATACCTATATTTTGTTTTTCAAATTTTTGATGATCTTCAATTAACTTTTTTTTTTCTTTTACAACACTTTCATTTTTTTTTTCCTTGTCAAAGAAAACAATCTCACAGATAAAAATACTGCCAGGAAGACAAGAATAAATTAAGTGGGTAGGAAGTGGCAAGAAAGTGGATACCTATTAGACAAAACAGAGATAAAAAGGTTTAGACATTACTCTTAGAAAGCTACAGCCTCTATGAGAAATTAGGTTAAAATGCACATCAAGGAGATTTATATAAGAATAGGAAATTAGTGCCAGGATCCTTCTCTGAAAGATATCTTTATCTACTCTACAATTCCCTGAAAAATCAGGATACACAAAGAGGTGAAACAGCATCATGCAGTCAAGCCAATCTGTCAGCAGCAGTACCAGTACTTCAAAGTTCCAAAAATCAAAGGTGAAACAGAAGGCAGGCTGTGAAGCAACACATCAAGGGGTGGATTCTCATCAGGTTAAAGATTCAAGATGAAAAATCAAAAATGTATTTGGACTTCTAAGATCGGGTTTAGATCTTCTCATGGACTAACAGAAGGCAATTGTAAAAATATTTTGATTATTTATTTTATAAAATAAACTCAATTCAGCTTTTTATTTCCATGATTATGAGATAAAGTGGTAAATAATTTTGGTTTGTGTTCATTTTTTTAAAGCAATGGAAAATATATAGAACTAAGGGGGACAATGTTGCTTAAATATATTAATTTATCTGGACCTCTAAGAAGAGTGTTGACCTTCAATGTGCAAATGCCTTGAATTTACAAGGAAATATTTCCACTCTTACCATTGTTTTTGAACTGGGTCCACAGACACCAGTTTTAGGGTCCACCAAACTGGAGATGTCCAAAATTTCTGAAAAATAGTGTTGTTTCTGCAGGCACTTTTGAACATTCAAGCCAACATTTTTCTGCACTTTTCTTCCTGGCAGTTTGGAAACTTGCATAATTCCAAATTGTCTTGGCAAGCATGAGACTGCAGGACAGCTCCTCGCTGAGATCCTCTCTCTGCACCACAGGTTTATTTCAGAGTTCTTAGGGTGTTTGTGCACTTGGAAAAAATCTGTTCATGTACATTTACTTCCACAATTAAACCCGCTTTTGAATTGATATTTTGCTCCCATAATGGGTATTTTTCAAAGATCATAGTGTGAACAGAACATAATCATATTCTTTCATTGCATTATATAACTTCAATTTCAGGCCTTCTGGCTTTCCTAATTCTTGAGCTATGGAAATTGCTGGGTGAAATTATTTCTTCCATGACCCCATTGCTGAAAGGGAAAGCAGTGCTCCTGCTGCAGACTTTTTCCTGCTAAAATAAGCAATTGGTGGCTCATTTGTTCCTTTACTCTTAGAAATTTTTTATTTACAGGTTAGTTACCTCAATGTCTCTGAAAAAAAGACAAAAAAGAAACAATAGTTATAGAAAGAATAATAGTATTTTAAGCTTGCACTTAAAAGAAGGAAACAAAGGTTGAGGTTTAAAGGGATGTCTGGAAGAATTTTATTTATATATTCACTCACTCACTCACTCACTCACTCACTCACTCACTCACTCATTTTTTCCTAAGAGCTGCAGCTTAGAAGCATGGATCTAGTATTAGGCCTCCCATAGTTTTCCTTTCAACATTTCATTTATTTTGGTGTTACCCTCTGCTCATTACTTTGTAATTAATTATATCTTCAATAACCACAAAAAAACACATACTCTGCATATTTGTGCATGCATTGACATGACCACAAATCTTATAAGAATTCATGCAATCATAGCAAAAAAAACCAAAAAAAAACAAAAAAGGAAATTGTGAAGACTCCTACTCACATTTTGTGGCATAATGCATAGGACATATAGGAACAGACAAGGGAAAACAATTACTTAGATGAGATCAGGATCTTAGGGAAGTAAGATTAAGTGAGCAGGAGGTTGGATCCTGTCCATAAAAATGAAAAAAAAATTACAATTAAAAAAACTAAAATAATAAAAAAAAGTGGATTCTCTAACACAATTGATTTGAGATTTTGGGATAGTATAAGGGACTGCTATGGCAAAAGATAGCTGCTCCAGTAAGATTTGATTGATATTCACATCTCAGGAGGCCCAGAAATAGAGCTAAATTTAGATGTGTATGGAAGAGCACTGCTGATGAAAGTGCATGCTTCATAATCCTCCAGATTGTGTCTGTCAATGTTTAACCAGCACAAGTCAGCCAGCCTGAGACTGTCTTTAAAAAGCAGAGAACTTGAGAACTTTGGAGTGAACCAACACTTCAGAGTTGGTTTGGGACCAAGTGGTTACTGAATGTATTTCAACAGCAATAAAAACTGCAGGGGAAAAATTATTTTATCCATAACTCCTGAGTACCTGCCTTCAGAATTTATATCTGTATCAGTGTCACATATTTCCGCAGGAATTTTACAGATAATCAGCTGGAACGTCCTCCAGACAGAACACTTGGAAACATGAACCTTTAGCAGCATAAAGCAAGATTAGGATACCTCAAGTTTTGGTGTTTTGTTGTTTTTTTTTTTTTTTTCCAGCACATTCAAAGATATCTAGGACTATGCTCTTGTATATAAGAAAATAAAAATAGATATTTACCAACCCTCCCAAGCAGGGCTGGCCTCTGCACAGCAGGCAGTTCTTTTACATTGCTCCTGAAAACCTCAATACAGGGATTATATAAAGGAGCACAAAGTGATCCCCTCTCAGAACATAAACAGATAATATAAGCACACAAGAGAGAGAAACTCTCCCATACCAGGCACTTTTAAAGAATTGGATTTTGAGACATCTGTGAGATCAGAGAATTGCTGAGGTTACAAAAGACCTCCAGGATGGTCAGTTCCAATTTTGACCAATCTCCAATTTGTCAACCAGAGCAGAACACCAAATGCCACTGCTCTTTGAACACCTCCAGGTGACCCAATACCTCCCTGAGCCCACTACAAGCCTTGACATTTATCTCAGTGAAGAGATAATACCTTCTCCCTTTATCCCCTGCTAAGAGAACTACAGGTAGGAGAGGAGATAAACCAAAACAGATTCAGATTAACAAAAAAGCTTTTTTTTTTTTTTTTTTTTTTTTCTCACAAGTGGGCAAACAAATCATATCTATTCAATATGTATCCAGTTTGTGTCTGTCATCTGCACATCTGCAAAAGTAATTACTGGTAGTGGCAACACTGCTGCTTTGAAATGCTACAGTGCACAGGAGCTCCTGTAGGAAAACTCCAGAAGATTTTACCTGTCTGCCTCTTGCTCACCTCTTAGAGTCTTTAAAAACAGTTCCAGAGCAAAGCAAACAGCAGTATATCAAAGGATTGGAGGAGACTATGCTGCACATAAAACACAGCTTGGAGCTGACAGAGAGAAAAATTGGAAACAACGATTCTCTGAGCAAATAATCTCAACTCATGTTGTTTTCCATCCCTGCAGTTCTCATTTGGGGAGAAGCCAAACAAGCTAATCTAACAGATGTCTGTGCCACTGATTTGAAGTCAAAGGTAGGACACTTCCAATATCCATCTAATTCAAAGGAGGATGGTTTCTGCTGATAGCCACAGAGCAGCACTGAGCCAGGGCTCTCCCTCTGAACAGGCAGGCAGGGGTTTATTGCTCTTACACAGCACTGACTTGTGTGATCCTGAGTGACTTGATGATTACTGCCCCCAGAAAAACTCCCATTATTAGGAATAAGCTACAGTTTAATCTTTCTTTCTTTCTTTCTTTTTCTTTCTTTCTTTCTTTCTTTCTTTCTTTCTTTCTTTCTTTCTTTCTTTCTTTCTTTCTTTCTTTCTTTCTTTCTTTCTTTCTTTCTTTCTTTCTTTCTTTCTTTCTTTCCTTCCTTCCTTCCTTCCTTCCTTCCTTCCTTCCTTCCTTCCTTCCTTCCTTCCTTCCTTCTTTCTAACAGTTTAAATTTTCATTTTACAAATAAATGGAAATGGTAAATTAATATTAATTTTTGTGACTGGCAATTCAGCATTCAGTAAGAATGATCCTTCAGAGATCATTTCAGATAGAGTGATTTAGATTCATGGTTTAGAGATTCAAGTCTGGTGCAAAAGGATACAATAACTTAACCTATCTAGATTTATGAAAAATACCACCCCAAAAAAAACCCACAAACAGCAAACCATATTTTGGTCATATGGCTACAGTTTAAATAAGGCTGCTTGGCCAGGTTCTGTCAAACCCATTCTCTGAATCAAAAGCTTCTATTAAAATAGCGTAACACTTCAGCACTTTGCTTCTGAGCAAAGCCTTTGGGATGTGAATTAAATATAAACTCACAGCTGAGCATGCCCTGGTGACTTCTGTAGCTTGAAATCACAGCTCTGAGGAAAGTGTTCATGTTCACTTTGAAGGGCTACGACTTGAAATGAGGGATAACAATCTAAACAAGAACACCTTCGCTTTCTTGATCAAGGCACACAAGTAAGAAGAAAGATAAATCTGACACAAAGAGAGGAGCAGCATTTGGTTTTCCCTTTGGAATTAGCCATGGCTAAAGCATTCTTTCTGGAGATAGATGCCACTACTTTCTTGCTTGTATTCATTCTCCCCTAGGCACACTGGAAATCCCGTATCTTCTTTTGCTTTTGTCCTTGATACCCTTATTTATTAAGCCTGGTTTTCGAGGGCTTTTTTTATGCAATAGCAAAATGTACTTGTCCAGCAGAGATTCTTGAATGGATTTTTTTTTTCCCTCCTCCAGAGTAAGACTTAGAGTTTCTATGGGTACTTGATTATGTGGTTTTGGTTTTTTTTTTGGTTTTTTTTTTGTTTCTTCCTTCATATGACAGTGAAGTTGGGTGGATGTTAATTAATATCATTTGGGAATTGTAAAATTATAAAGGTGCTGTTCTTAGAAAAGGAATGGGCTTTTCAAAAATGGGCAGCCTCATTTATTAAAATCATTGAATTCTCTGGGTAATGATGACAAAATAGTCTCTGGCATTGTATGAGGAACAAAGAAAGATCTCATGATGAATTGAGGCGTTACATATCTTTAATGTTCTTTTCTATGTTTGTGTAGCTTTTATTTGTTTATAGGCCTTTTTTAATGTATGCCATGTCCAAACTAAGAGAATGTAATTAAAAGAAAATAATCTTAAGGAGAAAGGAAAAGAAATTGAATGACCTTTAAAAGACATTTCTGCCTCAGATGCTGATCGACAAAATGTTCTCACATTCTTATATATTTACATGGCCTCAGGCAGTTCCAATAAAGAATTTTCTGTGCTGTGTGCTTTCCTACAAATCAGTAATTGAGGGTTGTTGCAGTGTACCAAGTCAGAGTAATTTAACATTTTCTGTAAATGCCAGCAGAGGTTTATTCAGTTTCTGCAGGTCTTTTACACACCATCTACCCCAAAACTGTGATGCTACAGGAAGCCACCAGGAATAGCAACAGAAAGCCCCCTGCTTGTTCCAAATTTGAGGAAAGCTGTTTTAATATATATTTACACAGCAGTGTTGACAGATATCAATAGCATAAAATTAGCTACTGATTAATGACATTATTTAGTTGTCTTGATGAAAGCAGGGAGCATTTGAGGTTTTACTCACTTATCCAACCAAATCACTTACCCATTATTTAAATCCTGTGGCTGCTGAGAACACTTAGGTGACCCAAAATTTTGTCTTCACCTCCTGAAAATCTTCACCTATTCAAGATTTCACAAAAAAAAAAAAAAAAAAAAGAAAAAAAGAAAAAAGAAAAAATGTTTACTGAGCACATAAATTCATAATGCTTCTTTTCTTACTTTTTTGGATTTTTTTCTTTCCCAGAAGTAGTGACACTTAGATTTAAAATTAAATTAGAGCAGACACTTACCCTCCTACCAACAGAACAGGGACAACTTGCTTGGTTTTTTTCTCCCTTCTTCACTCAAGGCGCTGCATCATTTTCCAATTACCTCTTCAGCCTGCATTTTTATTCCAGAGGTTTAACAGTTTTCTGCATCTGACACATACTGGTCTGTGCATTTTTGACTGATTTCTGACAAATATTTTCCCTAAGTGGCACTTTCTGTGTTATGGTCCTCTGTTTCTCATGAAATTTGAAAGATGCCTACTTGTGCTTTTCTGTTGAGGGATATTTCATAATGACAGATATTTTTGACAGAATAGATGAGCAATAAACTACTCAAACTGTTAAAGGCTCAGCAGCCAGGTTTGTATTTGTTTTCACAGTAGGTTAATGGTAAAGATCTTGATCCATTACCCAGCAGCAGCTTGTGGAGCCTAGGGAGGTGTGACTTGAGGATTTGGGAATCTGGCTAAGGCACTAAATGTTTATTTCCATTAAAGAAAAATGCTTCAAAACACATTGCACCTGTCCTCCCCGAACCATCCTTCATTCTTCATTCATCAATGGTTTTCAGTTTGCTTTACTTTCACTTCCTATATGTATCCAATGGCACTAGGGCTAATGTTTATGTCATTAAACATAATTACTTAAATATTTAAACAATGATAGACACATTTATTCTAGTAACAAACCTATTCAAATAGTCAAGAGAACATTACGATCTGAGACAAGCATTATTTGGTTTCCATCTCTCTTAAGAGAGACTGGGAAAGTAAATGAAAGGAAAATCCATTTCTACATTCCTGTTTGAATAGGGCAGTATCCACCACAGGTTAAATCAGTATTTAATGGATATATTTCACTAATTCTTCTCATTCTTACACAGTTCACGTGTGAACCTTAGGTATTTCTGTCCTTTGCAGTGCTGTTGGCTGTTTCCCAAAGCGAAAGATTTCCCAGTCTCTAGGCTTGCTTTTGATTTTAATCCCATGGCATCATAACATTAAAAAGAAAATTATAATTTTGAAAGATATTCACCTAAAAAAATTGTATTTGTATCCTAAGATTATCACACAAGACAAATATATTGATGCAACTTTGATCACCACACCTCTCTGATTTAAGACGCAACATGCAATTTATTAACTAAAGAATATTTGTTTGCAAAAGTAAGACATAAAACTACTTACAAACATCATTTAGTAGGATGTGAACAAACTTCTTTTTGCATGACTCCTTAAAAATTTGTAGTGCTAAAGAGAAGGCTCACTCCTAAAAAACAAGAGCTGTTCTTACAGCCATAATTTTCCTTTAAATTGGTGTTACATACACATACATAGCCCAGACTCGAGAATCATGGCCACATGGAAAATTGCATACAAACCAAAATCAAAAAGCAATTTCCATGATTAAAACCACAATGATTCTGTAATTCATTCAAATACAGATCAGTATTTTAAAATCCCAATTTAAATGTTTGGTTGTAGCGAGGACAAGTAGTTGACCCAATATTTTGTTGAAGTGACTTAGATCCCACAAAAAATAGAGCTGGAAATGAGCTCCACAAGGACTTAGCATTTTCCTGCATTTTGACCTCTTTCTCTCTCATTTTCTCCACCCCTGACTCTTGATACAAGGATGACACAGGTGTGTCCTTGCTGGAACCCTGGGAGCTGAGGGTTCTGAATTTTCTGTGCTGACAGGCACTGACCCCCAAGAAAACACAGCTTTTGACCTGAGGTCTTGGAGAAGGCTTCCAAAATTCAATGATAGAACTGGGATCATAGGTGTGTAGCTTGAATAGAAGTGTGTAATATCCCATGGTGGAAAACTTAGAATTTAAGGTTTTAGAATATAGCAATATATTAAAAAAAAAAAAAAAAAACAAAACAAAAACAAACAAAAAAACAAGATTAAGGTTATGGGCTGGAGGTTTCTTTCTTCTTCACCTTCTTCTTCATGGGTCTAGGGGGTATTTTTGCAATTGGATAGAAAATTCCACATTGCAGGTGGTCGGTTATTGTGTTGAAAGTAAAAATAATTTAGGTGTCTGTTCTTAATTGGACAGTTTAGGTTTAAAAGGCCTTGTAGAGAGTTTAGAGAGAGTTTAGTGTAGAGAGATACATCACCATTTTTAGCTTCTTAGCTTGAGGTGCTGTAGAGCTCACTATAACATAGATAAGAATTAATAAACATCTGAGTCCAAACGTGAAATACTGTCTCTCGAGCTTTTAATCCCAACTCTGTCAGAAGAAGAAAAAAAAACAAAAACAAAATAAAGCACCATAAGTGATTTTATTTAATAAAATACTTAATTTAATTTAATAAACCGGCTCTGCAGCAGGAGGTTCACAGCCCTGTTCTCACAGCTGTCCCCCACAGGAGCACTTCCACTGTGGCAGCTTAGTTCATAGCTTTGAAGGACAGAAAATACTTTTACCATTTCGTTTGCCCTGTTGCACAGCACGATGGAATTATAATCGGGAAATATTTTTTAAATTCTTCTTCTCATTGTTTGGCCTGTGGTGTGGGCCTGTGCGGTTGGCTGCACACAGGCCTCTACAAGGCCTGGACTCCCTGTGAGCAAATAAGTGCGAATAAACTCACCCAAAGAATTTTAATACAATATCTGAGGCTTGTAACTTGTGGTTAAGTGGCTGCTAATTGCATTTTGTTAGCTGCGAATTTGGGCGGGGTGAAGGAAATAGCTTGCAGCAAAGCTCATAATTAGGCCTTCAGTCCTAAATTTCATAAACACGCACAAAATTTGCAGAATGTAGGTCTAAAGGTGCACCACCTAACACAAAATAAATCCAGCCATCACACCATGCAAAATTTAACAGTCTTTCAGTCCTAAATCTTCTTACCTTTATAATTGATTGGGTTAGGCTGGACAGGTTCAAATGAGTGCAAGTAGGAAATTTCTATGATCTACCATGAATCTATATATGCATATTTATTTCCATATATGTAGATAGAAATGCAAACTTTCTACAGGCTTAATGATTTTGGTTTTTTTCAGTTCCAGGCAGTTAAGAAACCTGTGAAAGATCTGAAAAATTTATCAAAAACTGTTAAAAATTATTCTGTTTTCTGAAAAGGAAATCTTGTGTGGATTTGGGGGGAAGTCTTTGTGGAAATGGGAGGTGTGAGGGATTTTTATTAGCTTGATTTTTTTTTTTTAGTGTTTTTTTCTGAAGAAAAATTAATAAGAAACATAAACAACACAACTATAACTATATCTATACAGATATAGATATATATAATCATTATTAAATTATTGTTATGTTAACTGAATACCTTGATTAAAATTTTGGATTATTGACTAAAGCTGATAGAAGAATTTAAACTTTTGTATTGTCCTTGAGGTTGAATTGCATAAGGAGTTGAAACCAGCTAATAAAACGCTTGCTCTTTGCATACATTTCAACTAAGATTTTAATGCTCCCACTCTGCAAATAAACCAACAGGAGTAATCTCAGGCTTTTCCATAAAATCAGGAAAGTGTCGTACTAATTTACTGTATTTCATTTATGAGAAAATATGATCCTCTCCTTAATAATCTGTTGATTAAATTTGCCTTATAAAGCAGGCACAGTTTTTCAGAGGCCAGCTTCCAAGCATTTCCCCTGCTGGAGAACATTTAGAAGTCTGGGTAATTCTTATCTGGAATATGTTGGTGTTTGTGAGATTATCTGAGCTTCACATACCCACACACCCACAGAGCTCGTGCAGGTGCCCAGTCAGGAATGGGTATTGCACCTCTCAGCTGTATTTTTTGGGATCTCTTTTCTTTTTCCAGAGGCTGAAGTTATGTTCCTTTTTACATTATCTCCTTCCCAGTTGAAAAGGTCAGATATTTACTGCAGTGTTTGCTTTTGCTGAGTTTTTCCTGTGACTTCTGAGGACACTTTTTTTTTTTTTTCTAGTTTAACCCACCATGCAATTTTTTCCCCTCCCACAACAGCAGGTGTTACTCAGTACCCTGCTTGAGGTTTTGAAACAAGTACCTCAAAGGCATAGTTATAACTGAGGACCTTCCAAAAATTAACTTGAAATGTTTCTGGCAGTGGAATGGGGAACATGGGAGCAATTCACTGCAAGTGTGGCTGTGTAAGAGCTCTTAGTTGGGCACGAGGCAAGATAACAGCCCCTGAGCCCTATTTTCACACTCCCTCTTCAACATATTTTAAGTGCCTCCAACTGAAAAAGAGCATCCTTTGTGCCTGTGTCATGTTTGCTGGAAGAGAGAAAGGCTGCGAGCCTTTTCACAGCTATTCAAGTAATTAATGTAAGATATTCTATTTTTGTGTGGTGGTTAGCATGTATTATGTGATGCCACCACCAGATTAATATCTAATAATAGCTGTTCTTTCCAAGCCTATATGTACAGAGTACTGCAATTATCATACTAATAGGTAGTTTAAGAACTGTGTGCATTTTAATGTGCACCGTTCAAATTAGAGTCTTGTTATTTTTTGATAGGATAACTACAAAGATCTAATTGTCCAGGAGCTGAAAAGTACTGTTCAAAAATCTAGAAAAAAAGTTATTAAAAAAAGGAAGAGTATATAAAAATTAACATATTTATGCCACACCAATAACCAAGGCAGGAGTGATAGGTAATATTATCTATATTTGTTCTACTAAAGAGTTTCACTCAGCATGATTTTGCAAACTGCTTCAGTTGACTTGAATTTTTATTTGTTAAAGTTCAATTCCAAGACACTTCTTAAAATTCGTTTTACCAAAGTCAGCTAAAGTGTAGGGACAATTACCACAGAGTGAACAATACTTGTACAAAGGAACCAGGCTACAAAACTTTAGCTTTATTCTGAAATCAACTTCTCTAGTCAGGAATTTTATTTAACACAAAGTTAGCTAGATTTCCCTGTATTTCAACCTCTCACACTACCTGTCAGTCCTGAAGCTTTCTTTGCAGAAAATTTTGTTAACCAAAATGTAATTTTAATTTTTAATACTTCTTATAAAAAAAAAAAAAAGTCCTTCAGTCCTCTTCACTAATTGTGTTTCATTTTTATCAGATGCCTTGCTTTCCATATTGCCATAATAACAAATGCAGCACAACAAACTCAGCATGCCAGTCACAAACAAAAAAATTGGAGTAATCACCATGTCCTTCATTGACTGAAAAATCTGATATATCTAATAGATATATTGGATTTTTGAATTCAATCAGCACAGAGTGCTTCTATATGAACATAATATTTTTGCTTGATGTTTCCAAATGCTTCTTTTGTCCACAAATATGGCTGCAAAAATATGAGGTTTTTTAATTTTTGGCCCATGTATTTTATTTGGACCATCCAGAAAGAATTTTTACTTTCCTTCAGTTAGAGCAGAAAGCCAGGCTGGAATTTTTCATACCCCACCTTAATACACCTTTCATACTCTACCCATGTAACAATTTTTGAAACATTAAAAATAGATCCAAAATGAAAATCTTCATTAATGACTCTTCTCCATCTACGTGTTGCAAAAATATGTGTGAAAACCTCATAATCAGCTTTTTTTGGCATTTGTTTAGGTTTTTTGTTTGGTTGGTTTTGGGGGCTTTCTTTTTGGTTGGTTGTTTTGGTTTTTTTGGTTTTTTTTTGGTGTTTGGTTGTGGGTTTTTTAGGGGTTCTGTTTGGTTTTGCTAATTTGCTTTTGTTTTGGGAGTTGCTTGTTTTGTTTTAGGTTGAGATTGGGATTTGTTACTTTTTATTTTATTTTATTTTAGAAGGGTTTGTCCAAAGGCTTTAAAGTCTTTCTGTTTGCATAATCTCAGCTTTCATGAAGCACCAGACAGAAACACTATCCAAAATGTACACACTGATGGAAAATTATTTGAATCATTAAAAAAAAAAAAAATCAATTCTTTTCACATATTTGTTGGTTCTTGTGCACAAGAACGCTCAATAATGTGAGCTCAGTAGTATTTATGAAGATTTGGGATGGAAATTTGTTTCAACACATTTAATTTTTTCACAGAATGGCAAAATTCTTCCTGCCTAGCTTTTAAAGAAAGATATCAAGATTTCTATTCTGGAGCTGTGTGTGTGCAAGTATTAAATACAAAATATATATTGGAGGCCTTTATTTTGTGGTACATTCACTACTCTTTGCATTTCTTTTTCTATGTCAGTAAAGAAATTTTCACAGCAGGAGACTCAGAGCAGAATTCCAGGTTCCAACTATTTTCCACCCTTGCTGCCATCACTCACCTGGCTCCTGTCAAGCAGCAGTACCTAAAATTTGGTTAATTTACACCTCTCTAATTGGAAAAATGTTACTGCCGTCTTCCAATAAATGTCACTTCATTTCACAAGGTCACTGAAACTCCAAATTAGCACATATCCCTGTAAAATACTTCAGGAATAGAGAAAAAAAAGTATTACTATGCTTTCATGCATTTAGAAATTCCTGTGGGTTTTGCTGTGATTAATTTTACAAGACACAGGGCCTGTAGAAGGCTTTTTTGTTTGGTCGGTTGCTTTCTAAAGAATGACCTGTGTACAAAGAGTTTATCAATGACATTTAGCAATGCAAGACTCTCATGGGTTGACCTGGCCCATCAGCCACCCTCTCAAGAGTGAAATTTAAAATATCCAGAAATTCAGCAAATTTGGATGACTGGTTAATTCCGATTCATTTCAAAAGTATCAACAATAATCTAATATTTTCTGTTTCCAGGTGAACCATTCTTTTCTCTAAGAACAAAAAACAAACAAACAAAAAAAAAACCCAAACAAACAAACAAAAAAAATCCAAAACAAACAAATCAAAAATATCAGCATTGCACTAAGTCTAATTTAAATTTCTTCAACAAAACAGAAATAAAGGGGACTTAATTTTCTGAAATCTGAGCTCTTAGATACTCTCTGCATTAAATATATCTGTGCATTGCACTCCTCCCTTGTAGGAGAATAAATAATTCTTACAGCTGAAGGTTCCTAAAATGCCTGATTTTCAGACTGTAGCTACAGGTCCTGCCACAGGTCTCCACTGAACATAAAGAGCATCCAGATACTAATGGTTTCAATTCAAATGAATTTTCACCTCTTCTAACTATAATTATTCCATGCAGTTACATGTTTCATCCAGGCCATATATATTCAGTCAAAGAAATATGAAACTTTTCTCTTTTTTTAACAAAGAACCTGTAAATAGGATGAGTTGTCTTCACCTTCCTACCTTATTAATAATTTCCACCCATAAGGAAACACCTGTAAAATTCTGCCTTTCTAAATAGTGTTTATAAATTTATTTCTGGATAAAATAGTGGACAAAGCCCAGAGGATTTAAAAACCAGTTCCAATACCTACCTGAAATATTCTATTTTTTATTGGTAGAAAACCTTCATCTTCTTCTATGTTTTGTTATAAATAAAATATATTAATGAGTGTTGAATAAATTTCCAAATAGTTTGGAAAAGGAATTTCACTGCTTGCTATGCTTGGCACAAATAATATTATAGACCTGCGCCAGTCTTTTCATTGAAATTAAAAATTTCCCAGCAATTTATAGGCAAAGATTCTTATCCTCAGAGTGAGCACATTAAGACTTTTCAAAATGTTTTCAGTCTGAGCAAGAAAATTTAGGCAATTGTTTTAGGAAGAGCAGTAGTGGAGAGGATGAAGTGGTTACACAAATGAAATATCTTCAGCTGCATCAATGTTTTATAGAATTTTCTACACTTGCCTTACATTTGAGAATAATCAAGATGAAATCTTTACATGTGTATTTCAATACCAATTTTCTCAGCTATCATTTCAGAACTCTATTGAAATTAAAACAAATCTAGCCATTTTTTGTAGCTCTATGACCAAAAAAAATTCCAGGAAAAGAATAATGGCCTTCTATCTTTACTGTATGGGTTTCTACCAAAAAAGAGAATGTAATGTAGGTAGAAATTGTTCCATTTTAATTAATGCCTGCATAATTAATGAACAAATGCCAAAATAATGAGCTTATCCAATCAAGTACTTTGCCAGTCTATTCTGTAAAGGGGATGAAAGATAAACCTGAAATCTGAAAATGTTACCAAGGGATATTACTTTTTCCTAATATTACAGTTAATTCTAATATAGTCATATTCAACAGGATTAATATCTATAACCCACTGCATTTAATTGTGTAGCCATGACACTGCTTAATAACTAGAGTGATAGCTGAAGTATGTGCTATATATTTGGCATAATTTAATTTTTTTATTTTCTTTTTTATATTTGCATTTTTTCCCAATAAGTTTTCTCTTGCGTCTTTTTTTTTTTTTAAACAGTAAGACTTCTGTTACTGCATACAAGTTTCCTGACTAGTAATTTCATCTCCAGCAGCCAACAGAAGTGAATTACCATCAAGAAATAACAAACAATACCAGAAAGATTTGTGCTCATCACCCCTTGTGATAATACTCTAATTTTCTTATGAGGCAGGGAAAATAAAACAGTGGCATTTTGGATCCCCAGCTCTTCCTGAACTGATCATTTTGGATTGCTTTTTCAGATGAGTGTAACATAATGGTTTGCTGGAAGGTATAGAAATAATTTTGGCAACTGAAAAGAGAACATATGGTGTACAAATATGCAGTTTCACCATTCAATATTTTTAAAAACATATTGTGCAGATTTCAAATGCATTTGGCATGAAGAAACAATTTCAGAATTATCAAGTGACTAGATTTTTTTTGTGTTTGTAAGCAGATGAAAAGAAGAAAGAGCTACAATGGGTACATCTATCCTAGTGAAATAACATTTTCTGGGACAGCTTTATGGCAAAGAGATTAAAGACAATGAAATAACCTGTGTTTGTTCTGTTAAACATCAGGCAGCTAGGAAAATTTTTCTTGGTTTTGCTAATTTCTCATCTTGATCGCTATTTTTTGACATGCTAATTGTTCCAGAATGGAAAGAAACCCCAGAAAAAGACTGAGAAACTTGAGTCCTCGACAGTGTCTTTGGTGCTTTTTTTTTTTTTTTTTCCTACTGCTACAGCTCTTGGTACTCCCCAGCACAGCAGGAAGTCCAACCATGAGACATAACGAAAATGAAAAATCACATTTCTTTTACTTGACCATCTAGAGAACGGCTGTCTTTATTTTACAGTTTAAATAAACTAGATTTAAAATTAGATATTAAAAAAAAAATAAAGACACCAAATACGTAATTGATACGCCCAAAACATTTCCATGAGGTAGCTACAACTTCTGTGAGGAAAATAAAAGGATGTACCTACCTTTCCATAACAATTAAATCAAAATCATATCTAATACCCAACACCTCCTAATAAGTAAATTTGCCTATGAAGATTAAAGTTTCCTCGTGTAGAATATCCAACTCAAACAGCTTTGGACTCAACAAGAAAGGAACATAGGAGAAGATGCTTGTAGGCAGATGTAAAAATAATAACAGTATTTAAGAACAAATAAAAGTCTAAATCAGGTAAAAATATAAATTAAAAAACATATTTGTCAATCTTAATTTGCATTTTGTATCTATTTATTAGATAATTTTATTTGCCTTGTTTTCGTATTTGTTTCATAACTGTGAGTAAGTGAAGAAGGAGATTTCAGAGTGGCAAAGCTGTCGTTATTAATTACAACAGATGTATAGAGTTAGGTATTCCCCAGACACAAACCTCATTAACCTATGCACCATCCCATTAACCTAAAATCAGAAACACTCATGAGTGCAGCCAACAAAAAATGGTGTTTTACCTTTGGGCAATAAACATCTTAAACAGATGAATGTTAATATTTATTTACAAATTTTCAGATGGATATCCTCCATTACCATAAATGCCATGGAAAAAAGAAAAACAGAATATTATTTCAGTGAAAAAGATGTCTGCAGCTTGAACAAATATTTTTGATCACGTTCATTTGGATAGTCAAAGAACTGACTCACCATGAACAATTTTACCTACGTAAACATCAGTTGAATTATCTCCGTCTGCTTCACTCAGAATCAGGATATTCACTCAATGGGCTCCACCAGAACAGGTATGGATGTATCATTTGTAGATATGCAAGTAGAAGCCCCAGGGTGGAAAGTCAGAGCATTATTGGCAGCCTCTTTTTCTTTTCAATAACCAGTTATACCTGCAATATACTTGACACTCTGCTTGTAAATCTATTTAGTACGAATTCATGACACAGATTTTAATGACTATCAAAACAACTGCAAAAACAGGGAATGTGTAACATCCGCTCAGAATATAAGAAAAAAAAATATACTGCTGAGAAAAACAACTTGAAAATCAACTTCGAATGGGTAGGAAGCATACCTCATAAAAAAATCAGTTAAGCATATTCTTGTCTTACATGATGGAGAAAACATAGCAGACACTTAGAAAATTTGGTTCTGTCAGGACATAAGGACAATAATAAGAGAATAATGGAATCACAGAATGGTTTGTGTTGGAAAGGACCCCAAATCCCATCCATTCCCACCCCATTCCATGTCAGGGACACCTCCCACTGTCCCAGGTGCTCCAGCCCCAGTGTCCAACCTGGCCTTGGGCACTGCCAGGGATCCAGGGGCAGCCACAGCTGCTCTGGGAATTCCACCCTGTGCCAGCCCTGCCCACCCTGCCAGGGAACAATTCCTAATTCCCAAGATCCCATCCAGCCCTGCCCTCTGGCCCTGGGAGCCATTCCCTGGGTCCTGGCACTACTGATCCTTGTAAATTCTGTCTCCATTTTTCTTGTCAGATAGTGGAAAGCTGCAATAATGTGACACAAGATGTAAGTTCTGAGAAGCTTTTAAATGACCTTAAAAAGTGTAAAAATAATATTAATAATCCCATGTTTTGTGTCGCACTGTGAGCATTCAATTTATATGGATTTTTTTATTTTTTTTTTTATTTTTTTTTATTTCAGAGCTGTATTTCAGGTTTGGGTATGCACAGAGGCTCTTGGCATTTCCTTGCACTTCCATCCCTCCTGGTGGGAGCAATTAATTTGAACAGACAAATCAACAATGGGAGCAGGCAAGGAAAGACTCCTGGGTCACCTAGTGGGAAAACAGCAGCTTGGATCATCTAGAATGGACCAAACTGGGAGCTGAAGGAGTTACACCCCATGTGATCCACCAAAAAGATCAGAGACATTTTTATCTCTCTTTGTTCAACATCTAGAGAAGGAATAGTGACAAAACATTTATTTACTACACACCACCCCATCCTGGGATCCAGCACACACCACCCTTTTAAACACAAAGAAAAGGCTGCTCTAGGTGCAGTAACAACATTTTAAAAACATGTTGCACATATTTAGAAACCGACAGTAGCCACTTACTGAGGATTTTTTTGTTTGTTGCCGACACTTAAAACTTTTACTAAATTAGCAAATTTACTGAATTACTAAAAAGCATGAACAATTTCCAGCAAAATGCCTTTTACTGTGCTTATACATAACCTGGTGATCAGAACTTCCAGGCAATTATTCAGCGAGTCTCTAATATTGCTGAACTTTTTACTGTCAGCTGGTCAGTAAGAAAAAATATTCATGGGGAAAAAAAATGCAAATGAAAGGAAAATAGCCTAGCTAAATGCAATTATATCTATTTAGAATAATCACTGTTCTACTTTCCTTTAATTTTGACAAATTTATTAAAGCTCCTTGATATTAAGAAACTTTTTGTTTGAGTTTTTTTAAAATATAAGATATTTGTAAATGAACCAGGGAAATAGGTTGGTTTTTTTTTGTTTTATTAACCGGTGAAATTAAAAATTTTAACTGATAGTTGTTCTGATATCAGATATATAACACTAACACAGATCTTCCTGCTGCAGGTAAATTATCTGAATAGACAACCTGAAAGTTATAATTTCCAAAATGCAAATTGTTTTACTTTAGAAATATCCTAAGTAGGATGCTTGCCATCCAGAAAATCAGTTAGGAAAAAGATTACTTTCAGTGCGGTCATTTATGTTCTTCAAGTCAAAGATACTCAAAATTTTTATAGGTCATAAAGTACTCAACATTTGTCAAACATTATATATTGAAAATAGTATTTTTCTTACAGCAACATCTTAGGAAAGCTGTCAAAGCTTTTTTCTAGGAGGTCAGGAAAAAAATAAACTAATAAAAAAATAAACAGGAGGATAATTTACTCAGAAGAAGAGTAAGTATGTGGCCAAGATCATTACAGTGATAATAAAGTCTAGATAATGAGGTTTGTGAAGACTGGGAATGCAAATTAAAGATAATTGAGAGCTTAAAAAAAAAAAAAAGAAAATTAATTAACACCCAGTTTACATACCTCAGAAATGCTCCTTTTTGTCTGAATCTTTGAGAAGTTTGCTTTACTTCCAACTGCAACAAGCTGTGGTCAATTCATCACTCCGGCCTTTCCTTTTTCCAACTGAAACAAAGAGTGTTAAATCTCACAGCAAAAAGCTGTTAGATGAACACTCCTAATAACAATTTTGATTCAAAATTGGAAACATATCGGGAATTTACTCACCATAGACATTTTCAAAGACCCAACAATTTTCAGGCATTTACTTACACTGTAAAATCCAAGATTTTTCAAGGACACTACCAAAGGTCTGCCTGAGGTATTGAATGATGGTATAGGTGTTTTGTTTCTTTCAATTACTACTAGAACATCATATCTATCTTTGTTTAATGGATAACCCAAGTTTTATCCAGGGAGACAGTGCTTTATTAAGTTTGCTGTCCTGCTTAGACCATTACCATGAATTAAGTTTTCTGGGGTACACAAACCCGTGAAATGATTCCCCTATTGCATCTCTGGTGTATTGATCAAGTTTTCTGAGGTGCATAAGCCTTTGACTCCTTAACTCTCCCAAGATATCTGTCCTGTTCTACGATATCTAATTCATCTCTGGTAATACAATAACCATTAAATCATTAATTATTTAATTTTGTTCTTCAACTCTTGATTGAGTTCTCTGTGGGGTACGGGTCCTTGGAGCTCCTTTCTGCAGGTGCAGTGAGGTAATTTATCAGGGTTTTCTACTCACACTCAGCCAGCACAGGTCTAAATCAAAACCAGCTATAATAACACAGCTGAACATTTTTTAACTAATTAAACAGACTTCATGACACATTTTTTAAAGAATCACAAAACTCCTGGCTAACCAGGATAAAACGCCACCTTCAAGCCAGCAAGGCTTCAGATCCCACGTGCTTTCTTGCAGACAGACCAAAATTAAATCAGCAATTATGGCTCCTCCTTCGCTTCTTTCCATACAACTGGAACCAGCTTGATGGGGATTTTTCTGCACTGTGGGATTGGGCATGGGAGATTTAGCAGAAGGAGCAGAGGAAATGTTCACAGCTGAAAGGTAAATGCACACTGTTATTTATGATGGAAAGACCTGAATTCCTTTACAATGTAGGAGTCTAAATCAGGTAATTTTTCTCCACAAAACCCATCTGGGCCAATTAGGTTCATTCCAGAGTGAACATACCAAAGCAGTTTTAGGATCAGAGCTGTTTCACTGTCTCAGGGGAACTTCAGGGCTTGGGACTGCTGTGAGTACCTGGTTTTGAGGCCACATCCATAGTCTGTTCCTAGATGTATTTATCAAAAAAATGTTACTCAGACAACACAGACACTGCTGGATGAAAGCAAGGAGCATTGTGCATCTTAAAACTTACTTTGCAGTTATGTTTCAATGGTATTATTTATGTAAGTATATACACGTATTTTTTCAGTGTATTTCAGATGTCTAGGTTTGCAGCTTTGCCTGCTGTCTGACTTAAAACCAAAATGAAATAAAGTAGTCCAGGAAATAAAAAAAAAAAAAAAAAAAAGAAAATTCAAGCAGATTTTTTTTCAGCTTGCACAAATTACCTTTTCATGTTCTTTGATACCCTTCATTCTCAACTCCAACTCTGAACATCTTTGATTATTGAGGTTACAGTAGGCCGTTTTAGGATTTAAGAGCAGTTAGTTAAATAATGCAATATTAAGTACCTCCAGAGCTTTACAATGCAGAAGCTTATCACAGTTAGAATAATTGAAAGATTAAGGTGCAGTCACCAATGACAATTCTCTGTGATTACATGTCAGGTTGTTTGAAGGATGATGCAGAATTATGGGAAGAAGAAACTTTTCAAATATAGACATTTTATGGTCAACTCTTAATTCATCAGCTAAGCAATATTAATTTCTAGCCAACAGTTGGATTTCTTGTAAAGTTTACTGATGTTAACATTGAAAAAACAGTCTTGCAGCCATTTCTGCCATTTGTGTTTGTTCTAGCATGTGATTTCACAGTAAAACCATGAGGATTTAAAAAAAAATCTAAGGAAGTAAGGAAATCATTCAATCTGGGTGTATTTTGGGGAATGTGTGACCAGCTGAGGCACATGCACTGAAACATTGCTGGAGCTGCATGACCCATGGGAGACCATGGACTTTTTCTTGGCGTGGGTCACTCACAATACTTTAATCACCACTCCTGGTTTAGAGCTAACTTCCATCACACAGCTGAACTGCTTGAAGTGGTAGGGAAAAAAAGCTCACTTGAATTTCTTTGGGGCAGTGTTATGAAAACCAGACCAGAATGGCTAACAACAACAACAACAACAAAAAAATAATTTAACAAGTCTCAACATACCAAACTGTACCTGATTCTGACTAGCAAATATTGATTTAAATGTTGCATGCCAAACAGAAGCACAAGGTCTTCATGTAGAATGGTGGTGTCACTACTCTGTAGTTCAACAATGAAAGATAGAACCAAGTTGGAAACTGAACAGTCCAAAAAGTCTCAGTGTTCCTACTAATCTATGAAAGTTCATTGGCAAGTTTGTTAACAGTGGCAGTGAAGATTACAAAGAGTTATGATTTTAGATTTTGGACTTCAAGGGCCTTCTATCAAGGTCTTACACAGTTTTCCAGAATAATGCAGAGATGTTTAATACTCACAAATGTTCCTATATCATAAAATCACAGAATCCTAGGTTGGAAGAGACCCCAAATCCCATCCATTCCCACCCCATTCCATGTCAGGGACACCTCCCACTGTCCCAGTGCTCCAGCCCCAGTGTCCAACCTGGCCTTGGGCACTGCCAGGGATCCAGGGGCAGCCACAGCTGCTCTGGGAATTCCACCCTGTGCCAGCCCTGCCCACCCTGCCAGGGAACAATTCCTAATTCCCAAGATCCCATCCAGCCCTGCCCTGTGGCCCTGGGAGCCATTCCCTGGGTCCTGTCCCTCCATCCCTTGGCAATTGTCTCTCTCCACGTTTCCTGCTCCATCCTCTGCTCATCCTGGAGCCCCCTCTGGCCTGGCTCCAGCAGCTCCAGCTCCTTGCTGTGCTGGCCCCAGGGCTGGGGCAGCTCTGCAGGTGGGGTCTCACCTGGGGCAGAGGGGCAGAATCCCCCCTGCCCTGCTGCCCACGCTGGGGCTCAGCCCAGCACAGGGTTTGGGGTCCCAGCTCTGCCCCACAGCCCCCCAGGGCTCCTCCAGGGCTGCTCCATCTGCTCAGCCCCAGCCTGGATCCAGCCCTGAGCCGGGGGCAGCAGCAGCCCCTGGCCTGGTTAAACCTCCTGAGATCCCCAGGGTCACTCCTGGCATGTCCAGGTCCCTCTGGATGCCACCCTGTCCCTCAGGGCTGTCACTGCACCTTCAGCCCGATGTCACCTGCAAACCTGCTGAGGGTGCCTCAATCCCTCTGTGTGTGTCATTGCTTCAGATATTAAATAGCACTGGTCCCAGTACATCAGCTCACTAGTTTTCTAAAAAATTACTTTGAGAGATGGTTCAAATATAGACTTTACCCTTCAGAAACAGGCTCTCAAAAAAGCTACCCTTAAACAACTCATATGTAAAAGAAAATAAAGCTTAACCATACTTTGAAGTTTCAGAACTGCACTTGTCACACTTATCTCAGAAATATATTCTGCTACACTGTCCATGGTAGGAACAGTCAAGTTATTGCGCCTGATTTGTGTGCAAGGAACAGAAATGTTCTTTTATAGTAGACAACAACAATTGCATCATAATCTGCTGCTGTTTTTCTCAGTCACCTGGATGATATTTTTCTCTTCCAATGCTTCATTTGGTCTGGATTCAAACTCTAAATTAAGATGGAAAATGCTTTAATTAATCAGATAATAATCTACATGTTAAAAACCAAAGCAAGCTCCACTATAAGACACAGATGACTACTAGTCAGGACTATAAAAATTGATTTCTGATTTCACTGGAGCTAAGGTAGTTGCTAAACAGGAGCATCACATGTTAAAAGCAGAAACTCAGCCTTACAAAGAAACTTTCTAATCAAAGTCCTGTCAGGTTAAAGAGTGACTGAGATCACAGCTTTAGATTGGCATGCCTCATATCCCACACTTGTACATTAGCCTTTAAATTTTCCTTTGGATATATTCCTAATGACTACTCATTTATATTGTTGTTCAATATGCTCTGTGAAAGCAGTGCCTTCATTTTCTTAAACTAATTTCTGAATGTACGATATGCTGTGATAGAGTATGATCAGATATTGCATTCCATTGGCAATTGCATATTTGAATCAGGGCTAGAATGTTTTAAAGTTAAAACTTTAAATTCTAGGTCGAATTTTAGCAAATCTATCTGAATAAAGACAAAGACCCCCCTGAATTTACAAATACTATATCACGTTTGGAAACAGAAGAAAAAAGACATTTATTGAGAAGATTTGCCCCTTAAACTACGTATTTTACCTAATAAATTCAGCTGCAGGTATTCTTCCTTTAGATGGAACATAATAGAGAGGTTAGCTAAGAGATGAGTCACATTACAGACCTCTGATATATAAGTATTGAAGTGTATTTATTTTTCAGGAATAAATCTTTTTTCTTCAACTCTTCAATTTGTGCAGCAGAATGACTCAGAATAGTACACAGCCCATAAAACCAAGAAGAATTTAATACTGCTTTCTCACTGCAACATAATGCCATATTTCCATATTTGCTGTCAGTACTTGAGAGTCGTTACTGGAATGAAAATCAGACTGCCTTCTACAAAGACAAAAATTGCAGGTATTACAGGCAGAAAATGAAATACATAGACTATTTTCTGCTTTAAAAATATGATGGTGGTTCCATATCAATCACAGACTAGTTTGGAGATTATGTAAAATTGCAGAAATTGTTTTCCTATGATATAGTATCTGATTTTTCCCTACACATACTTTACAGCATTCAGTATATAGTATATTTCCAGGTCAATATAAGTAAATTTAAGAAAAATACCCATACTGGACAACAGAAGGCAAAATTAAGAACAGCATTTGAATTGATGAATGTATTTAATTATCAGTTTATTCATTGATTCTTTTATAGAAAAAAAGCAAACAACAAACAAACAAAACTGAGAACAAAAACACACAGGTGAGGTTATTCTACTTCACAAGGCTTAGGATATATCTTTCCTTCAGCCAGATGGCTGCAGAAGCAGATAATGTGCTGACCTCCTTGTTGTAGGAGTCATTTTAATGCATGGTGCCACAACATAATCCAAAGGCCTCTCTATCCCATTTGCAGAGAACGGGCAAAAAGAAAAAATTAGTCTTCCATCTAAGGAGCCACCTATGCTGCTCTTTTAAAAATTCAGAGCAATTCGGACGGTTTTTGATCATGTGAGTATCAAAAAAAAAAAAAAATCCATCAAATCAAGGTTAATGATAGTACATCTGTCCTTTTGAATCCTGTCCTAATTTTCTTTTTTAAAAATGGCAGGTTAAGAGGACAAATCCTGACAAGGGCACTCAGAAAGTTTCATCTACATCCAGAAAAACACTCAGCTGGAAAAAGCCTAAAGAATGCCTGAATGGCACCTCGAAAAAAATTATCTGAGTTGAGTATAAAGCCTTTTCAAGGTGGCTTAAAAGTTTGCCACAAGAGACTAAAATTATCCAAGTATTGTACCTAGCATAGAGGAAAATAGGCTTTCAGGAAGGACCTCGTGAGTTGTCACCTTGAGGAAGTTCAGCCCCAGCTCTCTGATTAATATATCTGTAGTGCAGCCAATGCACAGGCCTTTGAAAAAATCTGATTATTAGTGTATCAAATAAATGGCTCATTTATCAGCCTTTTCTGTAGCTTGGCTGAGCTCGAACGCATGCCCATGGAAGATAATCACACATTGTGCTTGCAACAAAACAAATTGGCTTGTTCTTGCTGGTGCAGTAATTAGGGGAAGTTGGGGGGAGGAAGACCAAGGGTTCAGGGTGCAAGTAGTACTGAGTGATCCACAAAGGGAAAATGAAACCAAAATTGTCCTGGCTGAAGAGCATTATTCAGGTTAAAAGCCGGCAATTGAGCAGAAATTAGTTTCTTCACAAGCACTCAGAAAAAGGTGAAATATATATAAAAGGCATGGCTATTTCCTGGCCAAACACCAAAAAGTAGAAGTAACAGCTTAATTTTTCAGATAGGGTTTGTAGGCATTTTGTTACAGGCATCCAGCATGCCCCAAATCATCCAGACTGTGTTTAGTTGACATTTGATTGCATCTATCTGTACAAAGAAATACCAATATATGACCTCCTTATTTCTCTGCCATTTGTGGATTGTGTGTCTTGTTCCCACACTTGTTTCTAGTCTTTCTTTTGTCCATGCTTTCTACATAGCCTAGCACCAAAACAGCTGAATTGGAAAACTTCAGCTGAAGAAAAGTGAGATAAGATGAAACAAGACCTCCAGGACAGAGCAGCAAATTCAAGTGGGGTGAGGTATGGCAGAGGGCTGGGTGCTAGTATTCATCCTTTGCTGATTTTGAGAGAAAACCTCTTCCTTTGCCTCAGCTAAGGCTACTTTTGCTTTCCATTATCCACAATCACACTTTTTAAATTTTTTACTGTATCAAACCATTTTCTGTGCCAAGAAGTTTGGGAGAGCCCACAGGCCACCCCACCTCCAGCAGAATCTTGCTTTTGTGGTATCCAGTCCTCGTTCTTCGTTACTCTTCACTCCAGCAAAATATTTCATCAAATCATGTTCATTTAACTGGGCGTCTCAAATTCTTCTACCAGCAACCCATTCACTTTGTTATCTATTACTTCAGACGTGGAAAAATTACCAGCCAAGAAGCAAATCTGTGCTCAGCTTTTGGGTACTTCCACAGCGCAGAGAAAGTAAAGATTGCTCAGAAAAGGAGCAAGCAGAAAAATGGCAAAATGTTTTCTTTTTTCTGTAAAGACTCCTTTCCTTCATTCCCTTCCCATCATGGAGCTCAGATTATCATATTGACTATCAGGTTTTTTCTTCGTATTTGAAAAAGATAACAAAAAACACCGTCCAATAACTATTTATTATTACTATTACTATTACTATTACTATTACTATTACTATTACTATTAATTACTGTTACTGTTACTATATAATTGAAATGGTGAATGTGACTGGGAAATTAACCATTATGTGGTAATTTATCAGTCTCTGGTCTATTTCTCTCTTTCCCTAATAGTAGGTAAAGGTGATTCACAGAGTCCTAAGTGATGAAGTGGAACATGGTTCAAAGGTGTGAGGCAATTCAAGGGTCCAGAATAAACTTCTGGAGTTTACCCAGCCCATGCTCTGATCCAAAGCAAATAACTCATGGCAAAATTGTTACTATGACTGTTTATAACACTTTCTTTTTGGGTCTTTTACTGCATAAAGAGGAGATGCAGCATTCCAAGGTGAGTTCTTTTATAACTGTGTTATAATAAAGAGCTCAGTGGTCCTTCTCTGATCACTTCAGCCTCCCTCTGTTCCAGTTTCCCCTGCCATCTGTTGACTGCAAATTTCTGAAACAATCTTCCTCTGTTCCAGAGATTAAAAAAAAAAAAAAAAAAAAAAGGAGAAAAGAGAGATCCCAGAAACTTTCCCCAAATGAAAGGTGTCCATCAGACTGAAGAAAGCTTGCAAAAAAACAAAGATAAAGTCTTGTCTATTCCATAAAGGTCAACGATTTAGAATAAATTTTTGTTTAGATGCTGTGCTAAAACATTCCTTTGTGCCAGGAAGAGGTGGGAAGCAGCACACCAGCATGCATATTTATGATCAGAAACACCTGTGTGAGTGCTGCACCCTTTGACAACTATAAACAGCCCAAAGGCAGTGAGATATCATGGTATCAAGCAGATGCAGAGCACCTGGTTTATAAATCTAATAAATAATGTGGTTTTAAAATTCTGAAATCCAGCAGCCAATAAGGAATGTGGCAGAGCTGACAAGCACAGCACAGAAAGCAGCTTGTTCTGAATAGGACTTGTGTAGAAATAATCGTTCACTCTCTGCCTGAATTTTTCCCCTTACTCACCTACTCAATTCTGGAAATCATAGTGTGGTTAAATATTTAACTGTACAGGCACTTTAGCACTGTTGGGAAAGGAAGACAAATTGCAGGCACTGCACCTATTTTATCCATTCACAGGGCCTGTGATGGAGAATATTCAGCTTTAATTGCACCTGCACGAGTACAGAACAGCAGCCAGCCCCAAGCACAGGAAATGTCCTCGATGCACATTTCCAGCAATAAGTAAATAACATATCTGTGGGATAAAAAAAAAAATCTAATTTTTTAAAAAAAATCTCATTACTAATCACCAGCTGTGCATTTGCAGGTAGTGAAAGCCCTCTGAAATAATGGGTAATCACAGCATGTTGCCAGGTGTGGAATAATAAAGATATAAAAGCTACTTCGGTCAGCTTTGATTTGGTACATTTTTATTTCTTTTTGGTTTTTTTTTTTGTTTGTTTGTTTTGTTTTCTTTTCTTTTGTTTTTTCCTCAAGCTACTGAATAAAGTAATCAAGGAATTAAGCAGTGAACTCTTTGGGAGGTCATAAACTAACGTGTTCTTTTTTTCCCCTGAAATGTGCTGTGTCTTACTTCCGTGACCCCCTTCAAAAAAAAGCACAAGATCCAGCAAATTAGCAGGTGCCACTCTTCTCTTACACCTTTAGTTTATCATCGTGTAGGTCTTTCTTCCTTCCTTCCTTCTTTCTTTCTTTACTTCTTTTCTGCTTTTTCTTGATTTTATAAAGAGCAATGAAAATAACTACATTTTCCTTCACTTTTCCACAATATATGCAGTATTTGGGCTTTATTGTCTCTCTTCAGGCTCACATTGATCAGCAACTTTATAGAATTTGCCAATAATTGCCATGGCATTGTGCAACATTTTCACTTTATTCATTGCCTACATATGCAGTATAATAATATTGTCATGTGTGTTAAGTGGAAAAATAACAGCTCTGTAATTCTGAGGTAGTTTTTATTTGCCAGATTAAGCAGTTTAAGGTAGTTTTAATTAATATTTATCTATCTCTCTATTTATCTATCTCTCTATTTATTTTTCCCCATAATTTTAGCATTTTCACTGAGGTTTGTAGCTACTCCATTCTCTAAAATTACCAACAGCTTGGGAAAATTGGAAAGTTCTGTGGTGTGACCTGAGTGATAAAACAGCTCTCTTGCCCTCTGATCTGAAGAAGCTGGGAACAAACCACAAAGTTTGGAGCTGACTGCAGGTTTCAGAATTTGGCTGTGTTAAGTCATATTGTACATACTGCAGTTTTAAGAGGTGTATAATTGGTTTTAAGTAGTTATAATCTGTGTTAATAGCTACCAAGACTTTTTTTTTTTTTTTTTTTGTGGTATGGATGCTGCACCAGTGACTGGCTCTACTATAAGGTACTCCCCATTTTAAATCCTAAAGCTGAGCATATTTTTGCAGTATTTTATAATGACCAAAGCAGATCATGGCACAGCAGAAAACAATGCTTTCACAGATTAAATATCACTTAGATATTAGCTGAAAGGATTTTCTTTTTCCTTTTGTCATTTTTTTCCAAAGAAATTACTTTAAATTATGTTTGTTATTTTATTTCTAAAGGAAAATAAAAGAAATTTCTGCACTATGCATTATAACTGAAACAAATGTTGAGAAAATAAATGTTTTTCCATCTTACATTGAAAGCTGTTAAGGATTAGCTCTTTGGTCTTCAAACACTATCCCTTCAAAATAGTTCTGTAAATTATATCTCTTGCTCTGCTAAAATTCATCATCCCGTAATTATTTTTATTTTCCACAGAAGCTGCCTGTAGGTCCCTGACACTAAACTGCCAGTGACATATTGCAAAAACAAATTTACATATTCTTTGTGTTTCATAACTTTCCATCCAGTGTTAAATGAACGGGTTCCAAAAGAGAAAAGTAATCAGGCAGTGTGGGTGCATGTTCAAAGGTGACAAAGGTTCAGTGCTGTTTATTAAGGGAGGAATCCACAAAAAAAAACAAAAAAAAAAAAACAAAAACTCAGGAAGGCACAGAATGACGTGTCTAAATAGAAGAGGAGGAAAAAAAAAACAATAAAGAAAGAAGCAACAAAGGTCGGTGAATCCCCAAAGGCTTTTTTTGGCTGTTCATTAAGGGTTATTTCTTTTTTTGTTGCATGGGAGTACCTTTAGACTTGATGAAAAACACAAGGAACCAGTCACAGACTGGCAGGGGTTTAAAGGGCCCTTTTTGAGAGATTAACCACAGAATAAGACTGAGACATGTTGGCTGGCAGAACACCATTCCCACGGTTTTCTTAAAAAGTTTCTTGAGACCTTATGAAGAAGGGGGTTCAGCTTTCAGCCTCTACTCTGCTGGAGCCTTGGGCAGCTCCACAGGATGCTCTGAGCTGGGCCAGGATTAAATGGTGAGGGGTTGGTATATGTGTCTGCTTCTCCTCACCTAGTGGTAATATTAGCAAGCTAAAAACTTACTTCTCTATCACTTCTTTTGCTTTCTTGCCTCAATAAAAGGTTTTCATGGTTTTTGCAGGTTACTTAAATCGACATCTTTCACATCAGAATTCCACTAAGTCCAGGATTCTTAGTGGCAGGTTTATCCACAAATTGCTTTATGTTTTACCAGCCCAAATCCACCTGTTTTCCACCTGAGTTGAGATCCCTGGTGCTGCTGTCCTGCAGACATATCAAGGGAAAATAACCAGAAAAGAAAGAGCAGAAATCCTTCTGTGAATTTACATGCTAATAAAGCTACATTTACTCATTCCGTTGCTTCTAGGACTGTAAACTGAATTTTCATATCATCTTTAAGACTCATGGCAACATTATTAATCATCTCTGTAACAGTTTGCTGCCTGTATTTTTTCCTTGCCATAAGGTTTTGACTTTATAGCTGTATTGTCTCTGTATCTAGATTTCTCTGAGACAGCACTTAAGACACAGAATGCTTATTAATTCCAGCACTTTCACCAAAAAAAATGGTTAATATTTGGCATTTCAGGAAAAGGCTGACAGTATTTTAACACACACGAATCAAAGGGTGATAGCAAGAGTCTGGAAAACTGTTTGTGGAAATAACTTAGCCACTTAA